>NC_089716.1:700000-1050000 GCF_031753505.1 Anomalospiza imberbis | reverse complement strand
ATCTGACCCATGGAACAAGTTACCAACCTTGCAGGAAGAACAAGAAATCACACAAGTTTAGATATTATAGTAGAAGTAGTCACAAAGTGAAAGGAAAAACTTCTGACTGCTGTACAGGGAGGTTTTAGGCCTTGTACAGAGGGGTCTGAGTTTTGTACATGGGGGTCAGAAGTTCTAAGATGAAGGGACTTGGGCGTGCCCTGTCCTCCTTCTTTCTCCTTCCTAACCTCCATGTTCATGGTGATGTTGGCACTCACAGATTGGTTTAGAGTAGAAAGTCACCATTCAGTATAGGTGATAGGCATTGGGGTAAAACCATAAACATTTAACACGTCATGGATGATATAAAAGATGGCACCAGCCCCCTGGGAGTCAGTGTGTGCCTTTGTCTGACCTGCTGAACGGACCGCAGCAGCTCAGGAAGAAAATCTTTTAGATAACACACAATAAACTACCTTGAGACCGGACGACTGAAGACTACTGAGTCTTTCTTAGAAGGCACGGGTTGGAGGAGAGACTTTTCCATCTTTCAGGGCCACCCCAATCTGGGGGTGAGCCCTGTCACCTGGCGTCCCTGGAGGGCTGTGGTAATAAGCCAATCTACCAGATGACCTCCAACCTCCACCCAGGAAAAAGGCACACTCTGGAGGCTCCAAAGAGAGAGGGACCGAAGAGCTCAAGACAAAACATCCTGACCTTCACCAAGACAAATCGTCTGGAGAGCAGCCCGGAGAGAACAAAAACCAGAAGCGCACACCTGAAATTTCCCGCCTGCGATCTGCTGGATGGTGATCAGGACCATCTCCGGACCGACCTCGTGCTGATTCAGCTTTTGGTGAGAACAGTCGAAATCAAGAATATGAGGGGGGCATACTCCCAGGAGCCGGTCCAAATTTTGTCAGCCCTACAGGGGGTGGTATCCACACATCCTGTGGAGATGGCTCTAAAAGAGCTGAGAGCCCTGTTGTTGTGGGTCCGGTGTAATTACCCGCACACAGAGACGCATCTCTTGGTTGAATCAAATTTCTGGCAAGAGATCAACAGGCACTTGTCTCACCTAGCCACCAAAAGAGATAAGATTGCCGCAAAACTTTTGACTTCAGCGAGAATAATGCTACAGTCAGTTTTGCAAGGTGGCAAGGGGTCTGTCATTTTACAGCAGAGAGCTCAGGCTCCTGGAGGAGCACAGGGAGGAGAAGTGCCCAGCCAGCAGCACGGGGCAGCTCTCTTCACCACGGATCCAGGGGAAGCAGGACTGCCTCCCGTGGCAAAGCAAGGGGATGATTTTCCATCACGTCCAGGGTCCCCGGGTTTCCACAGTCCCTCAGATTCCCCTGAGCCCCCAGAATCTCTAGGGTCCTCCGATACAGAAATCCCTCAGTCGGTCGCAGATCAGCCAGGAGTAACTATTACCCTCGGTGGGGAAGGAGACTGGGAGCACCCCGAGCCTACACTCACAGCGCGGGGGGCTGCAGCGGCACCGGCGGGGGAGGGTGCAGGCGGGAGCGCAGAGCCCAGGGAGGAGGGGGAGCCGTCTCTCGCAGCGGCGGCGGCGGGCAGCTTACAGCAGCCCACGGCGCCGGCGGGAGCGGGGGACCGTGAGGGCGAAGGGAACCGCGGAGGAGGCGGGGGGTGCGAGCGCGGCGATTGCACGTCCCGAGGGCCCTGTAACGCGCGCCACGGCGAGAGCCCGCGCAGCTGCGGAAGCGGCCGCCCGGCAGGCTCGGGGTGAAGGCTCCCAGATCGCAGCAGCGGCGTTGGCCAGGCAGCGGCGGAGACCGAGCACAGACCCGCGGCAGATGCTCGTCTCGCGGCAGCGGCAGCGCGCGTGCGCGTGACGGTGCCGTGACACCCAGAGGCCGGGGCGGGGGAGGGCGCCTCGCATGGCGCGGGCGCGACACGAGCACAGACGGGACGGGAGCCACGCGCTCGGGTTGCGGGCGTCGGCACGGAGCCAGGAGAGGCGTGTCCCTATGAGGGGCAGAGCGGGGCGGACACATCAGAGCCGGAGTGGGATCGGGAAGGTGGCGACATCGGTCTCGGGGAGGACGGGAGCGCTTCCGAGACCGCGGCTGCGCCGGGGCGAGCGAGGAGGAGCCGCGGGCGGGGTCGGGGCGGGAGCGTCCACACCCCCGTGATGACGCAGGCAGGGGCGGGGCGTGTCCGGCGTGCGAACGCCTGCCAGGGCACCGCCCCCCTCCGTTCCCACGGCAACCGAGACACACGCAGCCAGCCCAGGACCAATCCCGGCCAGCCTCAGACATCGCAAAGTTGAAACAGTTGACACAGCAAGAGTGGCTATCCCAGACTGCAGGATTTGCAAGTGAGAATCAGTTGTTAGAAGGAATACTCCGAGATTTATTCGAGATACAAACAGGGGAGCAAATGTCACAGTCTTTGGCAGCGCCGACCTCGGCCGGTCGGGCGGCAGCGCCACCCAGTGGCGGGACCGCAACATTGCAGCAGGTGTTGCCAGACCCGGTTGGTCAAACCACTGCGCCACCCAGTGGTGGGACTGTAGCATTGCAGCACTTTTTTCCAGTTCCATGTAAAAAGAAGTCCAGGGTGAGGAAAACCACACCCGCACGACAGCAGGAACCTCCGCTGATTCCAGAACGGCAGGGGACTCAGGAAACTCCTGCCGAGGCGCAGCAACAGGATGGTACTGTACGTATCACCGCTTCGCAGGGTGTTCCAGTCTGGAGAATTCCCACGTCAAGGTCTGCCGATTCTTTGAGTCAGGGAGAGTCAATTTTAATATCAAAAGGGGTTGTCGAGTTTCTTTTACGGTACTTGGACACAGCCTTGGAGTCGCATCCAGAGCTGTTGGTTCATCTTCCGCAAATTTTCCAAATAATGCAGGGCGGTCATGTGTTTTCCTTCACAGCAGAGGCTTCGTTCTCATCCGCAAGCACTCAGCCTTCATCTTTGCAGATGCCACAGATGCCATTGGTGTCAGTGAGTTCTGCTGCACCAAAGCAGCAGTCACAACAGATGGCTTCATTCTACAGGCAAGTACCCACAAAACTTCCAGCTTTACCGAGTGCACAATTAGACTGGCAGGACATTCGAGCAGAATTGGAAAAGGAGAAAGGTTTGTTGCAGGGCTCGGGAAACATCATGATGCCAGTGAGCTACGACGCTCAGGGCCAAAACCTGAGGTGGGAACGCCTGGAACGTGGTGCGATCAAGGACCTTGCCAAGGCCATCTGAGACAATGGGTTGTCATCACTGTACTTCAAGCAGATGTTGAAGAGCATTTTTGGTATGTATGATTTAACACCCTATGATCTTAAATATCTCACAACATCAGTTCTTACAGATGCCCAAGCTCTCGTGTGGCAGAAGGCATGGAGGAGATCCCTGGAGGAGCTGAGAGCCAGATACCAGGGCAGACCAAACGCGAACTTCACCATGGTGCAGCTTGCTGGTGATCCTCCCGAAGACGACCCGACTCAACAAGTGGTGAGGCTTCCACGGAACGTGCTCAGCGACATCAAAGAAGCGGCACGGAGAGCAATCCTACACATTGCTCAGGCAGGAATCCAGGACAACATCTACACGGAGATCAAGCAGGGTCCTTCAGAGCCGTTCTCCTCATTCGTGGGTCATCTTTCCCAGGCAGTGGAACGACAAGTGGCCGATGAGGGGGCAAAACCACATTTAATCAAAAGCCTCGCTTTTTCCAGTGCCAACCCGGAATGCAGGCGAATCATCAGCATGATGCCACACCAGGCCACCTTGGCAGACATGATAGAGGAGTGCAGCAAGGAGGGGACACCGCAGCATGTCGCATCCATCATGGAAGAGCTGTTGGGAGAGAGAATTGAGAAGCGTGTCAAGGAAGCTCTTGCAAATTACACAAAGAGCAACAGCAGAGCAGAAAGGCGATGTTTTGGGTGTGGGGCACAAGGACATATTAAAAGGATCTGCCCACAATTTGCAAAACCTGACAAAGCACCAGACTTTTGTCCCCGATGCAGGAGAGGGAGATATCTCGTGAGTGAGTGTCGTTCGCAGACAGATGTGGATGGAAGAACTCTACCACATCTGGGAAACGGGAAAAAGAGCATGGATCATCTCCAGCGCGCTTCGACACAAATCATGGCGGTGACGCAAAGTCAGCAGGGACAATCCTCGGGGAACAACAAACAGATCCCCTCAGCAGAGCAATCTCCAGTGTCCCCAGCGACCCAGACTTGGTACTGCCCAGATTCCAATGCGTGCTGGCAACCTCCAAATTGACGTGTCTTTTGGACAACAGCCACGCAGCGATACCCACGGGTGTCACTGGGACTTCTTGGAAATGGCAAGATTTTTTTGATAATGGCCAGGGGCAGAAGCAGCATTCTTGGACTTGTTGTTTATCCATCCTTGATTTCAGCAAACCACAAAGAGGAGCTGATGGTCACTGCAAAAGCCCTTCGACCACCTTTGACAATTCCAAAAAATACACCGAAAGCCCAGGCCATGGCTTTGCCATCCCATGCAGGAAAGCAAATCATGCCAGTGTTTAACAAGCAGGACTCTTTTTCTGGTGACCAAGTGGAAATACATGCGTCTTGGGTGAAACATTTGAACCGAGATCGACCCATCGTTACCTGTCAGTTGAATTGTAACAAAAAAACAGTTGTCATCACAGGAATGCTCAACACAGGGGCAGATGTCACAGTCATTTCATACATCTTTTGGCCCCGGGAATGGGACTTGGTTGAACCTTTGAGCTCTCTCACAGGCATAGGAGGAAGTTCCCTATGCATGCAGAGTGAGAACGCAATTGTTGTCACAGGTCCAGGAAGAAAAACAGCAATCTTCCATCCTTTCATTGTGCAAAAGCCCATCACAGTGTGGGGAAGAGTCCTCTTAGCACAATGGGGACTGAGATTGGAGTTGGATTTTGAACAGGGGTCACTGTGGCACTCACCACTCTGAAACTGACTTGGAAAACAAATGATCCCGTTTGGGTGGATCAGTGGCCCCTTGAGCGAAAGAGATTGAGTGCATTGAAAAAGTTGGTCCAGGAACAGTTGCAGAAGGGACAAATCAAACCAACGAACAGCCCATGGAATTCCCCAGTGTTCATCATTCACAAGAAAACTTCAGGATCTTGGAGACTGCTTCACGATCTCAGGAAGATCAATGAGGTCGTCAAAGACATGGGACCACTTCAGCTGGGACTTCCATTTCTCTCAATGATCCCGAGAGATTGGTCGCTTGTGATCATCGATCTCAAGGACTGTTTTTTCAGCATTCCACTCCATCCAGATGATGCTCCACATTTTGCATTTTCCGTTCCAAGCATCAGCAGGGAGGAGCCCCTGCAAAGGTACCATTGGACGGTTCTCCCATAGGGCCTGAAAAATTCCCCAACCATCTGTCAATGGTACGTGGCTCAAGCTTTGCATCCAGCGCGGAAGAAACATCCGGAAGCAAAAATCATTCATTACATGGAGGATTTGCTCATTGCAGCACCAACAAAACAGGAGGTGCAGAAAGTCCGCGACTGTGTGATCACAGAGGTGCAAAAAGCAGGACTGGAAATCAGTGCCTCAAAAATACAAGAGATTGCACCTTGGAAATATCTGGGATGGAAGATCACAAAGCAAACAATAAGGCCACAGAAACTGGAAATCAACACAAAAGTCACCAATCTGCAAGACTTGCAACAGCTTTTGGGGGAGATCAACTGGATGAGACCGATCTTGGGAATCACAAATGACATTTCATCATTACTTGACCTCTTGAGAGGGGACAACAACATCAAATCTCCCAGAACTCTCACACCTGAAGCACAGAAAGATCTTGAAAAGATCACAGAGATGATTCAACAGAGACAAGCACATCGCTTTGTGAAATCACTGCCTTTCTATTTGGCAGTGCTGGGGGAAACAGCACAACTGTATGGGTTGATTTTTCAATGGGATTCATCTCAAAGGGACCCTCTTCTGATGATAGAGTGGGTTTTTCCAGCTTACAGGCCCTTGAAAACAATTCTCACAGACTTGAAGATGATGGCTCAGATCATCATCAAAGCAAGGACAAGGTTGCTGACAATGTCAGGCAAAGATTTCTCAATCATTCATTTACCCTTGAAAAAAAGATATTTCGAGAGGGCAATGCAAAAATCACAAGATTTTTCAATCGCGTTGTTAGGGTATCCAGGAATTTGCACAGTTCATTTTCCAGCTCACAGAATGTTAAATGCAAAAATAAGCTTCAGAGAAAACCCAAAAATAAGTCAGGAACCAGTGGAAGGGGTGACAGTGTTCACTGATGGTTCAGGGAAAACTCACAAATCAGTGATCACATGGCAAAACCCAAAAACAGGGGAATGGGAATCAGATACCAAAACAGTACAGGGTTCACCACAAATTGTAGAATTGGCAGCAGTGGTCAGGGTTTTTCAGTTATTTCAGGAACCTCTCAGTCTAATCACAGATTCAGCATATGTTGCAAATGTGGTCAAACAATTGGAGGGATCACTTTTAAAGCACACAGGTAATGAAATTCTATATTCATATCTATCATGCACGAGAACAATCCTAGAAAGCAGAGAACACAAATACTTTGTTGCACACATCAGGGCGCATTCCTCGCTTCCAGGGTTTTTAGCAGAAGGGAATGCTCACGTGGACAAGCTCACGATGCCCATCTCACAGCCACTGCCAGACATTTTCAAGCAAGCAAAATTGAGCCATGCATTTTTCCATCAGAATGCACAAGCATTGATGGAATCCTTTTGCCTTTCAAAAAGCCAAGCAAGGGAAATCATCAGTGCTTGCCCAGATTGTCAGCTTGTGCAGCCACCTGCATCCACAGGAGCAGTCAATCCGAGAGGATTGCAAAGTCTCCAGCTGTGGCAAACTGATGTCACAAAATACCCATCTTTTGGGAGGCTCAAAAACATCCATGTTTCGGTCGACACTTTTTTTTTTTGCATCATTACATACAGGGAAACCGCAGAACATGCCTGCAGACACTTTTTACAAGCATTTGCATCATTAGTGGTGCCACAAGAAATAAAAACAGATAATGGACCAACTTACACAGGCAAGGTGCTTGACAAATTCTTGAAAAAATGGGGAGTCAAACACATTTTCAGTATTCCTCATTCTCCCACAGGTCAAGCAATCATCGAAAGAACACATCACACCCTGAAATCCCTTTGAGATGAACAAAAAAAGGGGGGAGGCAGGTGCAACACCTTCTATGCAGTTGAACAAAGCTCTGTATGTGTTGAATTTTTTAAATGGTTCTTTCTCTGAGCCCACTCTACCAATTTCAGACACTTCACAAACAGCACACAAGCAAAACTAAGGGAGAATCCTTTAGTTTTGATCCGAAACCCAGAGACAGGACAAATCGAAGGCCCATTCACAATAATCACTTGGGGCAAGGGTTTCACTTGTGCCTCCACAAGGCGAGGACCGAAGTGGGTGTCAGCAAGGCACGTGAAACCTTATCGGACGCAGACACAAGCAAACGCGGATCCAAGAAGCAAAGAGGCAAGCACGCAGACCAAGGCAGACGACGATGCTGCGGACATCTCATCAGACAACGATTGACAGCTCAGAGACTTGGGGTTTTTCTTGGGACGCGGGGGTCATTCGGGTGTTGCTGCACTGCAAGGTTTCTCACAGAGAGTGAGGACATGGGCATGGGGTAAGGCAGATAGTGTTCATGTGCTTCATTCTTTTGCCTGTTGCCTTGGGCAATAGGACAGATTTTCCCGTGAGACAACCAAAGGGAAATGTGTGGGAGACTTTGGCAGAGGCGATGGGTCATGGACAAAGTGGCAAGGCAGGTTTTCTTGGTGCAAACAGGAGGGGGAGATGTTGAAACTCAGAATGTCCCTTGGACACTCTTGGATGGTCTGGGCCCAGGTCAGAAGCATTTCAGACCCTGGCATGCAGCTGGAAACCCCTGTGGCTTTGACTCTGACCCGTGGAACAATTTACCAACCTTGCAGGAAGAACAAGAAATCACAAAAGTTTAGGTATTATAGTAGAAGTAGTCACAAAGTGAAAGGAAGAACTTTTGAGTGCTGTACAGGGGGATTTTAGGCCTTGTACAGAGGGGTCTGAGTTTTGTACATGGGGGTCAGAAGTTCTAAGATGAAGGGACTTGGGCGTGCCCTGTGCTCCTTCTTTCTCCTTCCTAACCTCCATGTTCATGGTGATGTTGGCACTCACAGATTGGTTTAGAGTAGAAAGTCACCATTCAATATAGGTGATAGGCATTGGGGTAAAACCATAAACATTTAACACGCAATGGATGATATAAAAGATGGCACCAGCCCCCTGGGAGTCAGTGTGTGCCTTTGACCTGCTGAACGGACCGCAGCAGCTCAGGAAGAAAATCTTTTAGATAACACACAATAAACTACCTTGAGACCGGACGAATTAAGACTATTGAGACTTTCTTTGAAGGCACAGGCTGGAGAAGAGACTTTTCCATCTTTCAGGGCTACCCCAATCTGGGGGTGAGCCCTGACACACAGTTTGTAACCAAGAGTCGGGTGCAGCCGAGAAGGCTCCAAACGCCTCCTTCCAGGCTGACTCTGCAGATGCCGAGGCTGCTCTGGGCTCTGCCAGGGCTCTGCTGGGGCTCAGCTCTGGGCGAGGCTGGGCCCGCTCTCCCCTCACATTGCTCCGGGCAGCTGAGTCACACAGGGACAAGGAAGGGACACGTCAAGGGAGTTGAGGTTTAAGAGAGTTTTTATTCAAAAAACTGCCATAACAAACAGGCTGTCATAAGAACCATAACAAACAGGCTGTCCTAACTACCTTAACCAACTGGCACTGCTAACTACCATAACTAACTGGCACTGCTAACTACCATAACTAACTAGTTGTCCTAAATAACTACTGTAACTAAACGCTGTCCTCCAGTGCTTCATCTCCTCCGCTGCTGCCTCAGTTGCTTTGCTGCGGTGATCAGAGGGGTCAGGCTGGAGAGAGGCTTGGCTGATGATAAAAATGGGTGCTGCCCAAAGGAGAAAAAAGAAAGAAATGAACCGTTACTTTCCAGAGTCAACTTCCTCACAGGCTCTGTTGCAACAGGACAAAGGGAAATGGTCTGAAACTCAGGAGAGGGAAGCAGGCTCAGACTAGATCTGAGGCAGAATTTTTTAGCAGGAGAGTGGGAAACCACTGACAGAAGGTGCCCAGAGATGTGGGAGGTGCCTCCTCCCTGGGAACATCCAAGCTCAGGTCAGGCAGGGCTCTGAGCCACCTGAGCTGCTTGAAGATGGCCCTGCTCGCTGTGGGGCCCCAGGTGCAGATGACCTCGAAAGGCCCCTGCCAAGCCAAACCAGGCGAGGATTCTGCTTGCTTTGCGTGTGGAAAGCAGCGAGACCGGAGACCATCGGAGGGGGCCCCACAAGAAAACCCCTCCCTGGCGCTGCTGCTTCCCCTGCAGCCGCTTGGCATTCACCTGCAGCAGCTCCTGGGCAGACCAGCGCCGCTCCTCGTCCGGCTCCAGGCTGCACTCGAGGAAGTCCCGCAGCAGAGCCGACAGGCGCCTGGGCTCCTGCAGCTGCGGGGTCCCGTTCTGCCGGATCAGAGCGCGAGCCTGCAGGAAAAGCAAACTCAGCGCTCTGCCAGCTTCCTTCCCACCCACAAGTGCTCACATCGACCCCGGCTTCCCAGCCCCAGCTCCAGGGGCACTTTCCTCCCTGGCAGAGATGCTGCTCACAGCTCATTTTTCTATGCCAACCAAAAAACCCTAACCCTGGTGCTGCCACAGCCATTGTAAAGAGCTGGTGCACTTGCTTCACATTTTCAGGTCATCCTCACAGCCAGAAGAACTGCAACAACGTAAATCCCAAAGCAAATTGTGTCTGGAGACTGCAGAATATGTGTCTGTGTTGAGGCTCGAGTCCTCTGGGAATTCCCTTCCCCATGTGCAGAAACCTCCAGCTGCTGCTCCCAGTGCAGGGTCACCCTGTGCTCACAGGCCTCTGCAACCAGGGGAGAATTGGCCTCTTACCATGGCCCTCGTTTCCCTGAAGTAAGGAGGTTCTCCTTCCACCATCTCGATGGTCACAATGCCGAAGGACCAGATGTCCACCTTGGGGCCGTAAGGAGAACTGGTGACAACTTCTGGGGCCATCCAGTGAGCAGTGCCCACCATGGAGCTGCGCTGGTCCTGCTCAGGGCTGAGCTGAGCGCTGAGGCCAAAATCAGCTGAGGACAGAAACAAACACTGTCAAAGGCAGCTGGAATGAGGAAACCAAGCACAAAGACTCCCTGCTCTCAGTCTGAGAATGCAGCAGTGAATTCAGCTGGAAAAGTTCTCAAGGCTGCAGCCAAGGAAAGATGGAACTGAACTGGACCCTTAAAGAAACCCTCAGCTTTCGTGCAGTTGCTTTTACTGATTCCCTTGCAGCTTCAGATTCCAACTCCTGCCCCTCTGGGAGGGCCATTCCCAGAGCAAAGGCACCCCTGACAGCCTGCTCCTCTCCTGAGCTCTCTGCAAGGGCAGCCGCTCTCAGCTGGCAGCAGGGGCCGGGCAGTGCCCCCAGCAGCCCTTGTGGGGCTCTGGCCGTCACTGGGAAGCAGCCCCACAGCCGCACCCCGGGAGCACCGTGCCTGGCCAGGAACACCCACCCAGCTTGACAGAGCCGTCCATTCCCAGAAGGATGTTGGAGCTCTTCAGATCTCTGTGGATGACCCGGTTCAAATGGAGGAAATGCAGGCCCTGCAGACACTGAGAGAGAACAAGAAACACGAGGGTAAAAACCAATGGCCGGAATATATCACACAAGAAAGGACAGTTTAGAATTCTGCCAGCAGCGACTTTGCTGTGACAGGCCAGGAGTGCAGTGCAGACAAGCTCCAGGCAAACGGTTCAAGGCAAAGCTGAGAACAGCACATCAAATCCAAAACAGACAGAGAGTGCCACAACAGCAGGAAAGAGAGCAAGAACAGAGTAGAAGTGCAGTGCTGCTGGCAGGCCGTTCACTGCAGGGGCTCTTTCTTCTCCAGCTCATGAAAACAACAGAGAAACAAAGCCCTGAGCCTGGAGCCACTCCTGCTCTCACGCCCTCTTGGGAAGGACCATCGTGTCCAAGGCATGGCAGTCACAGGCAGGATCCCTCACCTCCCGACTGACAGCTGCCATCTCTCATTCAGCCATGCGTGTCTGTCTGACAACGTCCTGCAAAGTTCCTCCATCCATGTATTCCATCACCAGCCAGAGATCTCCATCAACAAGGAAGCTGGAAGAGGAAAGCAGTGGCATGGAGACCAATGTGCAGTGCTCAATTCCCTCATGGAAAAGCCTGGAGTGGAGTTTTGTTGCCAGGTCACTTGTCAATGAGGACAGAATCCAATGGAGAGACATTCCTGCCAGGCTGCACAGCCCTTGGGATCTGCACAGTCTAAAGGAGGAGACCCCTGTGAGAAAGGAGAGGCCTGAGATGGCAAGCAGGTGAAAAATGCAGTTTAGCAAAGGCCCAGATCAATGTGGAACCACAACACTGGCCCCCAGCTGGTTCAGCTTCTGAACTCAGCAGTTCCACCCTTCCCTGCAGAACAAGGCAACACAGCTCCCAGGGTTATCCAGGGGAGGAGGCCGGGCAGCACTTGGGACAAAAGGGGTCAGAAAACCTTTCAGAAAGTCCCTTCAGAAACAGGCAAGGCCAGTGACAAATGGGCAAACGAGGCATTTCTGGGAACAAGAACCTGGTCTTCCTGGCATCTGCAGCAATGGGAAAGGGCTGGGAAGAAGAAGCCAAGGGAAATAATTTCTGCTGTGGTTTACCAGCACTTGTTGTAAGACACAGAAAACAGGGTCAGCTTGAAGGGAAAACCAAACCAAAGCTACAAAAGCACACGGAGGGAGCGAACTGCCAGGCTGTTGTTTTGGGAAGAATCTGCTGGGTCAGGCATTTTCAAATCAGGCTACAGACTACGGATGCCAGGAAAGGTTAAGGCAGGGCCCGGGCATGGGATAAGGCCTGAGGCACTCACCTGTCCAAGGAGCTGACAATGTTGGGGTTCTTCTTGTCCTTCAGGAGCAGGAGCTCATTCACAGCTCGTTCCCTGTTCTGCCCTCTCAGACTCATTTTCTTTATGGCCACCTGAAGGGACATTGCAGACCTTTCACTGGAGGAGTCTGTGGCAGGAGGCCGCAGCAAACACGGAGCGAGTCTTTTTGGGGCAACGGAGCCGGGCTGTGCCAAACTGCCTTGGGATGGGACACCAGAGCTCAGCAAGTGCCATTCCCACAGCCCATTGCTCTGCTCGCTGGGGGCTGCTTACAGGACACATGGCCAGAGACATTTGGCCTTGCAGGCTCTGCAGAAATGGCCCCTCAGCTGTCAGCCTCCAAGCTCTAACCACATTCTCTGCACCTACAGTCTTCTCAAATGGCCTCAACACTCTCATTATTGTTCAAACACATTCTGCAAGCAGGAGGTAATTCTGGTTCTGTGCAAACAGAGCAAAACAGCCGGGAACCCTTTAGCAGTTCTATGGGATTGGGTCATGATTTCAGATGCAACTGCTCTGGCTGGGGTTGCACAACAAAGCAAACACACACATCCATTGCCCTCCTTGCATTCCTTTGGGCACTTCAGAAGGACCAAGTCTGTCCCAGCTGTGCTCTGCAGGCTGACACGGCTCTGCCTGCAGAGGAGCAGCCTGTGCAGGAAAGCTCTGCTGGCCCCCAAAGCTGCAGCCACAGCTCCCAGCAGAGGGGAGAGCCCTGGAGAGCTGCCAGACGTGCTGGGCGTGTTGACACTGACCTCTCCTCCAGTGGCCCTGTCGAGTCCTTTAGAAACGGTTCCGAAAGCCCTGGAGACAAAACAGCAGAGAAGAAAGAAGCAGCGCTTTAGGCCCTGGCAGTGAAAGCCAGCCCAGACAGGAGATCTCTGCTGCCTGCAGCGTTCACAAACACCTGGGGGCATCGACCCTTCCAACAACAGCGCAGCAGCCACCAGCCCTCTGCCATGCAAGGTGTGCCAGAGAAAACTGAGACCCGACACCAAGGAATTGGGCTGGAGCAAATCCCAAATGTCCACGCTGCACTGCTTTAGTTCAAAACCTGAAGTGAGCAATGGGTGTCCAAAGAACTGGAAAAGAATGCATTCCATCCTTTTCCATTTCCTGCCTAAGACCTGCAGGATCCACAAGGGCCCTGCCATCAGGCAGGTGATGCATTTTCCCCCAGAGTGCATCAGCTCTGTGTCTGTTACTGAATGTATGGGCTCTACTACCTGTGCTAGAATAGAGCACTTATTACTTCAGCTCTGGTTTCTGTTTCTAAACCATTAGGTTGTTAATCCTGACCGGAGGATATTTTTTGAAGCAAAATATTTGAAAGAAATCTCCTTGAGAACTGTTTTCTGACAGTCACCAGATGGTGAGTGGCTCTTTTAGGCAATCCAGTTCCAGGGACAGAAGATCTTCCAGGTCCTGCTCCTTGCTGCAGGCAGGACACTGCCAGCCTCAGGGGCCTTTGACGGTGCCTTCGGAGCACAGGTATCAATTCTGATCAGGACTGAGGGACAGCAGGATGGCGCCCCAGTGTCTGGAGGTGTTTGGAGCTCTCCTGACTTCTCACTTGATCCTGCACCAGCACAACACCTGGGCCTGCTTGTGCAGAAGTAACTGCCGTGCACTTACCCTTGGCCAATCTGCTCCACTTCCAGGTATTTCTCGGCAGGCTCCGCCAGGCTCACGGTGTTCCCTGAAAGAAACCACGTGGAAGACGCTCCCTCCCAGAGTGAGACCCCGCCTTGCAGCAGAGCCAGAATGCAGCCCCCCTCCCTGGGGCCGTCAGCCCCTTGGTCTCAGCTGGGGAAGGACAAGAAATGACCCTGGCACATTCAGCTGCAGAGCAGCACTGGGTGCAGCTGATGCCGAGACACACACACAGCACCCTGCTCTGGCACACAGGAACAGAGCAGATGTACTCAGCTGCATCAGGCACCACTCCCCTCTCCCCTCTGGCTGCAGGGCTGTGCTGCTGTCAGAATGTTCAGCCCAGGATCCCACAGCCGAGGGAGGTTCAGTGTCCTCTTCCCAAGCACAGGGAGCTTCTCTGTCCTCTTCCCAAAACGCTGCAGGTTCGCCATCATGTTTCCAAGCCCGGGGACGTTCACTGTCCGCTTCCCATGCTGGGAGAAGTTCACCCTCCTCTTCCCAAGACACAGGATGTCCTCTGTCCTCCTCCCATGCCGGGAGATGTCCACTGTCCTTGTCCCACACTGCAGGAGCCTCGCCGTTGTCTTCCCACAGCGCGGGATGTTCGCCCTCGTCTCCCAGAGCAGCGGGAAGTTCATTGTCATCTCCCGGCACTGACGGACATTCACCATCGTCCCCCGGAAGAGCAGGAAGCTCACTGCTGCCTTCCTCCTCTTTGGCCTCCTCTTTGGAAGCAGAGGGAGCCAGAGGAGGTGCTGGTGCCGCTTTTGTGCCCTGTGGACAGACGGCAGCGTGAGGGACGGGAAGTTCTGCCTCACTTATCACCTTATTTACCCTCAGCTGCACATCCAGCTGCACTAAGCAGAAATTGGGTTCGGAGCTGTTCAAACTAACAATGGGCTAAAGTCAACAGTGCCCCTTATTCTTGGGAATTCCATATTCCACCATGGCTAAAGCCAGCAAGCAGTGCTCTGCCTGCAAAACCAGACCTGCAGCTCTTCAAAAGCTCTTCAGCAGAAAAGGAGAAAACTCCCAGGGATCCCTTTGCTGCTGCAAGGACACTGGCAGGAACTTTCCTTCAGCCTCGCAGGCTGGCACTCGGCTGCCACATGCCGAGCTCACAACTTGCTGCACAATTCCAAACACCACAGGTTCCTTTCCCACTCACCGAAGGAGGAGCTGCTCGGGATCCACTCATGAGGTGCCCTGCAACGGGAGAGGGAACATGAACCAGATGCTGTCAGGAAAAAAACTGCCTGTGGTGGGAAATGCCCCGGAGCAAGGCAACCCCGAGAGAGCATTTTGCTTTCACAGCGTCCCTCCAGGAGCCGCAGTCCCTTCACACAGCAAGAGAACAGCACAAAATACTGGGCTGGGTCAGCTCTTGGCTGGACAGGCAGTTCCAGGCTCTGCTGCCACAGACTCCCCGCTTGAGGGAACAGAACCCCCCAGGGCTCATTGCAAATGCTGTGCACGCCCCGCTGGCTGCAGACACCCCCTTTTCCAGCTGCAGCTGCTGCCAGGAGCTCTCCAAAAGCAATGGTGTCTTCATGGCAATTTGGTTACAAAGTCAGCTCAGGCCCAGAGGAAGAACAGCAAGCACACAGCAAGCCCAACGCCACAGCACCGAGGGAAAACCTCGACTTACGTGCCAAGTGGGTTAAAAAATACCCCGCATACGCCACCGAGTACAGCGTGCAAACTGCAGCAGCCACGTGCTGGATCATTTTGGCTGCGCTGCACACGTCTGCAGACTGTAGCCCTGCAAGCACAGAAGGACACCCGTCAGGGCTGGGCTGGCTGCTGAGAATGCCTCGGGCAGGAGGATCCTCCGGCAACGAGCAGTGCCCAGAGCCACTCTGGACACTGAGGCCTCCGTGTGCCGCAGCAACGGGAACACCTCGGGGACGTGGCAGTGCTCCTGTGACATCACAGCAGCAGCTCACGCAGAAACCGCCTGCAAGGTTCTCCTGTGTCACAAAGGAGCACAAAGAGCCCTCCCAGGGCACAGCCTGTTGCCCAAAGGATCCAGGAGGAGCTCTGAAAATGCAGCAAACAAGGACACCCCATAGCCCAGCCTGAACACTGAGGAGGAACAAGGACGGCACCAAAGCAGAGCAAACATGACCTTTAGTCACTGACACTTCTGGCTAAAATCAGCAAGCCGTGTTCCCTCTGGGATCATTGTTCTCATTCTAAAAACAAGCAAGGTTCTCCACTCTAAATATAGAGAAGGCAGGAACTGGGCAGGTGGTGGGATGAGGAAGGAGGAGGAGGAGGGAGAGAGGAAAAGGAGGAGCAGGAAGAGGAGGAGCAGGAGCAGGAAAAGGAGGAGAAACAGGAGGTTCCAGTGCCCCCTGTGGCCGCAGCACCCTTGGCCCCGGGACCATCGCCCCCAGCTCATCCTGCAGGTGAGAGGGGAGGGGGAGCTCATCCCAAATCTATCGGGGGGTCCCTGTGAGGGTTTTTTTACTGGGGTGTGTTTGGAGCTTGCAGATTGTGGAATTGAGCCCCAAATATCGTCTGGGAGGCCCAAGTAAACACTGGGAGGGTTTTTTTCTCTGTGTGTGTGTGTGTGTGTGTGCGTTTGGATCTTGCAGGACCCCAAAGCTGAGCCCCTTGGGGGGATCTTTGGGAGTCCACGTGGCCATTGCCCACTGTCACCAGGGGGAGGACATTGGTCCTGGGGACCCCCGGGGGAGCAGAGGAGGGGAACTCCTGGGACCCCCAGAGTGGGGGGAGTAGAGAGGGGCAATCCTGGAGCTGGGGGACCCATGGCTGGCTGGAAAGGGGGGGAGCCTGGAGAGGAGGGACCCCTGGGATCTCAAAGTAGAGCATCAGGGGAGAAGGGACCCCATGGACCCCCAACAGCCCCTGGATTATCCCTAAGCAGGAGGCCGGAGAAGGGGGAACCCCTGGAGCCATTGGACCCCCATCATCCCAGGGAAAGGAAACCTCTGGCACCCCAAAAGTGGAGAGATCAGAGATAGGGAACTCCTGGGAGAGTTGTTTTGGGCTGAACCATGATATAGTGGAGATTTCCATGGACACAAGACTCCTGCTGAGTTCTAGGGATGGACTTGGGCAGTGAGGAGCCTCTACTCCAATGCCCTCCCACCTTGGTTTTCCCCAAAGCAGGATTTGTCATTCCCTGGGTGTGACTGGATGGAGGAGGAGGAAAAGCCTCGGAAATCCTGCTGGAGGAGTCGATGAGCCATCGGTTGTGTGGCAGAGCCTCGACAATCGGTGCCCAAAAGTGCTCGGAGCCAATGAGAGCGTGCGGCGCTGCTGAGCCCGCGCTGCTCCGGACTGGTGCTGCCAGCGCAGCGCGGCCGCTCTGGGGCTGGTGCTTGTAAGAGCCC
Organism: Anomalospiza imberbis; assembly: GCF_031753505.1. NCBI lineage: Eukaryota > Metazoa > Chordata > Aves > Passeriformes > Viduidae > Anomalospiza > Anomalospiza imberbis. The sequence continues at coordinate 1,032,986 of NC_089716.1, read as the reverse complement.
GTCTGAAGCCCCTTGTTCTCCATTCTGCCTTCAGATTGCCACGAGAAAGAATCCCTTCCCCCGCTGCAGTTCCGACTTAGAACAGGACACAGTGCAGGTGGAACAACTGAACCATCATTCTAGCTGTTCCGAACAAGGCCTGACAAGAACTTGGCAAGGAGTTGGCAAGGACTTGGCAAAGACCTGACATGGACCCAGCACGGGACAGCCTGATGCGCGGCCTGCTTCTAATCTCCGTTCTTAAGCCGAAGGAACTTTTGGGGGGACTCCCGTGGTCCTTCATTGAAGACCCCTCATCTGCCTCGTTACCACTGTGACAAATAAAGAATGAGAACCCTCCTCCCAAGGACTGAGACTGAGACCCCTACTATAGGGAGGAGGGGAAATTGGTGGTCTGACCACTAATGACATGACCTGTTTCCCTTCAGTAATTTCAATGGACTTATTCTTTATTGTATTCGCCTTGCTTTGGTGGTTTCTGTGGACTCACCTGTTCCCTCGTGGCGATTACAATGGACTTTCATTGTTACACTTGTTCCCCCCTCTTTCCTCTGTGGACTATAACTGGACCCCCGAGTCGACCAGAACTTCGGAGACTCCCCCGACACGACAGACGGATCCCCATCGTCCGGACCACTGAAGATCTCGCCTGTGTTGGAAGCTATTCCCATCCCCCTCTTCTCTCTCCCTCTCTATTATTTTATCTCCTTTCTGATCCCCACTATCGCATATACTGTTTTGGCCCCTAATAAAGGTGCATTTGTTGTGATTAACTGATAGTCCCTTGTTGTTTGCCTTTTTGTACTTTTGGGATCGGTGAAAAGAACCATCACGACACCCCGCAAAAAGCGGATCGTGACATTAAATTGGCGTCACGGACAGGATTTCTGTCTAGACAGGAGGGTTGCAAATGAAAAAGCACCCACACTGTCTTTGGAAATTCACATAAGATCCCTTAGTGCAAAAGGTGGGACACTGTTGTTTTGTTGTTGTTGTTTTATTATTGTTGTTGTGTGTATCTGGTCTGGGAAGGAAGGGACAACTTGAAGAAACTAAGCAGAGCCTCCCAGGCACATTATTGTCCCTTCACCCACCCAAGGAAGCGAAGGGCGACACAGCGAGGGCTGTGTGGTTTGTGGAACTTAAGTTTGTACCTCCCTGTTGTGGTTTTGGTCCCTTCACAAAATGAGTGATAACCTTAATGATAAAGCTAAAGTTGGGCTTTATGCTCTACTAGCTAAATATAATGCCAAACCTTCTCCAGGAGGAGAGGAATGGGCACAAAATAATTGGTTTAATTTGGATAATGTGGTTGATAGAGTGTGTTCTTTACAACATGATACAAAGTTCAAACTGGGCAAGAATAAAACCATCTTATGCTCAGTTTTGGGAGCTTGTCTTACGGCAGCCGTAGAAACTCGCTCACAACGAAGAAGTGAGCAAGAAATAATAATAGACTCCCTTCAAAAATTAGTAGAAATTTTACAAAAACAGTTATATGAAGCAAGAAATGTGACTTATGCATTGCAAGCTGCCTTAACAGAAGAACATGTTAACAAATCACACAATGCTGATTCCCCTACAGAAACAGAGGAGAAGGAAACTACTCACATTAGACAGATTTACCCCCAAAAGGAACTTGAAGCAGCAAATAATTGTGGGGAACATTGCTGCCATCACTTGAGACCCCTAATTAAAACAGAGTATAATTATCTCAGTGATGATGATCTCGAACCTCACATCACAACCAAACACATACCATACACTGCCACTGAGTTAGCTAAGCTTAAAAAGGAATACGGACGCCTCCCACACGAATCAGAAACAGAATATGTTTTCCGGGTGTCCCTCACTGGTGGTGATCAAATTAAATTAACTGAACAAGAAGCCAGTGGGTACTGGGGACACGGTGTCTTCCTAACAACGGGAGATAAACGTGACACATGGTCCCTGACACAGCGTGAGGCTTTTTGGGCCGGGGGAACGAGCCCCTTAGAAAGGGGAGATCGCATAGCTATAATTAGTACCCCTGACCAACTCTTAGAAAGTGTGCATAAAGCCGCTTGCCTGCAAATGATTCATGAGAAGAAGTTAATTCCTGGCTTTGAATCCCCAATGCAATTACCTGTGAAGCCCGAAATAATGACCCCTTTAATTCGTGAGCTTCCAGAAACTACTGCCATTACCTTACAAAAAACTATTATGACATTAAGCCCTGTGGAAAGACTGGACAGATTCCTGGGTAATCCCACTGATTGCACTGGATCTACTGATCCCAACTTTACCCCATCCCATTCATCCTTACAAGCCACAGCTTCAAAATGCAGCTCGCCTGCCAGTAGTCGTAAAGTCTGGACATGGGGTGAAGTTGCAGAAGATTTGATTAATTACTGTAGAAAATATGGACCAGTAAAAACCCTGGAAGAAAAACCAGAGAAAACAAAAGGAGTTCGGTCCATTGGGATTCCTTATGGTAAAAATTCAGAAAAGGGAAAACAAAGCCCTGACCGCCAGCATTGGTGGTCGTTAGGAGTCCAAAAAGGAGTCCCCAGAGATATAATCGATGGTTTGCCTCTTGATAAATTACAGAAATTAATAACTAATTGGCGCCATCGAAAATCAAATCCGCCAATCCAACCCACGGCACCCAAACCTCCTTAAAACATGGGCAAGGAGCCAACTCTTCCTCCGCCTCTCCTTCCCCTCCCTCCTCAGAACACGGGCAAGGAACCAACCCTCCCTCAGCATCTCCTCCGAAACACAGAAACAGTAACCTTTTCCCAACTCCTCTCTCAAAACCCAGTCAGCGGGCCATTTCTCTCTCAGCCCCCTCCTCAGAATTCGGGAAATGAGCTGACACAGTTTCAGGGAAACTAACTTCTCCATCCTTTACAGGTGAGCGAAAGGACGGAGCATGGGTATACTTGAGAATGCTCACTAAAAATAAATTAGGAGATATTTTAATTACAGCTGTTACGGGTCCCAAACGTGCTCTTGTAACATTTTTGATTGACACTGGGGCACAAATTTCTGCATTAACAGAAAAAGATGCTCAGAGGAGTGGAGTTGTTCCAACTAAGAGACAATACTGTGTTCTAAATGCCCTAGGAAAGTCAGAATCTATGAATGTAGCCTTGGTCAAACTCACACTTCCTGGAGATGAGAATCAATTAGTTGTCAAAATGGTAATTGGGAACATTCCAAACAATTTACTAGGGATGGATGTTCTTGCTGGGAGACAATGGGAGGACTCAGAAGGATCTTTGTGGTGTTTTGGCGCTACACCTTTAAATATTAGGTTGCTTCAAACCGCACCTTCTCTACCATATAGTAAAATAACAAATGTAAAACAATATCCTCTACCTTCTGGAGCCAGAGAAGGTATCAAACCAGTTATACAGGATTTGCGAGACCAGGGAGTAATAATTAACACACATTCTGCTTTCAACTCGCCTGTCTGGCCAGTGCGTAAATCCAATGGGAAATGGAGGCTAACAGTTGATTTCCGCAGGCTTAATGCCAACACAGACCCTCTCACAGCAGCGGTCCCGAATTTAGCCGAGTTGATAATATCTATTCAAGAAAAAGCTCATCCTATTATGGCAACTATAGATGTCAAAGACATGTTTTTTATGATACCTATACAGCCAGAAGATAGGGACCGTTTCGCTTTTACGTGGGAAAGACAGCAATACACTTTCACTAGGCTTCCCCAAGGATACAAGCATTCCCCCACTCTAGCCCACCATGCACTAGCTAAAGAAATAGAAAAGATATCCAAACCTGATGATGTAGCTGTTTACCAATACATTGATGACATTTTGGTGGGAGGGGATGAAATTGAAGCAGTAGGAGAGACTCAACAGAAAATAATCTCTCATTTAGAGAGTCTCGATTTACAGATTCCCCCGGAAAAAATTCAAAAGCCCTCCCAAGAAGTAAAGTTCTTGGGAATTTGGTGGAAAGGGGGCATGACATGTATTCCACCAGACACCTTGACTTCTTTAGATCAGATTAAAATGCCTCACACTAGAAAGGATCTCCAACAGGCTCTGGGACTATTAGTGTTCTGGAGAAAACACATTCCAGATTTCTCGATAATTGCTAGGCCCCTTTATGACTTGCTGAGGAAAGGGGTAAAATGGGATTGGACTCCTTCTCAGGAAGAAGCATTGCAATTACTGATTTTTGAGGCAACAGCTCATCAAGCATTGGGTCCCATCCATCCTACAGATCCCTTTCAGGTAGAATGGGGATTCGCTGCCTCAGGGCTGTCAGTACACATATGGCAGAGGGGACCTGAGGGTCCAACAAGGCCTGTGGGCTTCTATTCTCGTGGTTTCAGAGATGCTGAGAAAAGATACACTACCTGGGAAAAGGGGCTGTTTGTGGTTAGTTTGGCTCTCATTGAAGTGGAAAAAATAGCACGTCAACAACCTATTGTGCTAAGGGGCCCCTTCAAGGTTATTAAGACAGTCACTAGTGGAACCCCCCCTCCTGACGGGGTGGCTCAGAGGGCCTCAGTTAGGAAGTGGTATGCTCAAATCGAACATTACTGTAATATTTTTACAATTACAGAAGGAGCTGTAAAAAATTTAGCAATCCAAGAAACTGAGGAGTTGGATAGTGGCCAAGATAAACCAGTCTCTGTAATCAAAGTGGCCCCTCCTTTCTCTCCTGAACAATCAGCAAATTCTTGGTTTACTGATGCTTCTGCTAAAAGGGAAGGTAAAATGTGGAAGTATAAAGCAGCAGCCCTTCACATTTCCTCTGGTGAGCAAATAATTACAGAAGGCGAAGGTAGTGCACAGGTTGGGGAGCTGGTAGCTGTCTGGAGTGTTTTCCAACGAGAAGCACAAAATTCCTCTTTGGTCTGCATTTACACTGACTCTTATGCTGTATACAAAGGTTGTACTGAATGGCTTCCTTTTTGGCAGCAAAACGATTGGGAAGTCAACAGAATTCCGGTATGGCAAAAGGAAAAGTGGCAAGAAATATTAAATATTGCAAGTCAGGGGAACTTTGCAGTAGGCTGGGTGGCCTCTCATCAAACAGATGGGAATCCAGCAGGAGAATGGAATAATAAAGCTGATGAGCTAGCAAGGCTTAGTCCCCTGAAAAAGGAGCAAATTACAGAGGAATGGAATCAATTGTTAGAATGGCTGCATGTAAAAAGGCAGCACACAGGTGCAAAAGATTTATACCAGGAAGCTCATGCCCGGGGTTGGCCCATTACTAGAGAAATGTGTAAAACATGCATATCAGCCTGTGAGCAGTGTCGCAAGCGACTGGAAAGACACCCTTTAGAAGATGACCCTTTGCATTTGAGGAAAGGCAAAGGCTTGTGGGACGCATGGCAGGTAGATTATATTGGTCCCTTTAAGAAATCAGGAGGAAAACATTTTGTGTTAGTAGGAGTAGAGATTGTGTCTGGGTTAGTTCAAGCTGATGCTTTTAAAAGAGCTACTGGGGACAATACTGTCAAAGCTTTACAGGGGTGGTTTGGAACTTTCCCAAAGCCACAGGAAATTCAGTCTGATAACGGGTCTCATTTCACTGCTAGAGTTGTACAGGACTGGGCAAAAGGTGAAGGAATCAAATGGATTTTTCACACCCCTTACTATCCTCAAGCTAACGGGATTGTAGAAAGGACTAATGGTCTTTTAAAGCGACTCTTAAAACCACAGGAAGGAAATTGGGACCTCCGATTATGGGAAGCTGTCAAAGGTGTAAATGACAGATGGGGAGTAAATGGGTGTCCCAAGATCACTGCTTTTTGTCCAACAGCTCCAAGCATCATTCCGTGCTGGAAGGACCTGACGATTCCACAAACCCTGCTCATTATCCTGGACAACCTGTTTTGGTAGACCTCCCTACAGTAGGGGAGGTACCACTTGTGTTGAAAACTCCTCTGAATAAATATGCATGGGTAGCTTCCGATGCTCTGGGAAAGGAGCACAGGATAAATACACGCTGGATAATTCCATCATTCTAACCTTTTCTGCCATATAGTGGCAGAACTTTTCTGTTGTGTTTACCTTTACAGAAGAACCTCGAGGGACAACATCATCTGAGCCATGATAAAATTGGTGATACTTTTCTGCATCTTACCACAACTCTCTGGCCAGAATCCTGCTGAGTGGCCATGGTCTGAAGCTACCATCGAGCACACTAATGCCCTAGGATCATATCCTAAAGGTCGTCACCCGAGTCTGGCAACTATTGTGCTACATAACTCTAAGGTATATCGTCCAAATGAGTGGGGATGGGATCAGAAGGAATGGACCAGAACCCTAACTGGAACGATTGGTGAGACTATTGTGGTAGCATGCAGAAAAGTGGAAGGATCTCTACATGAGAAAGCTTCCTCTATCACAATTGCTGGAAATTTTATGGAGCCAGGAGGAAAAAATTATTTGAAAATCCCTTCAGCAAAATTATGCCCTACCAAGAAATGGGAGTGTGCCAAAATATTTCCCCTTACCCTATGCTGCCGTCAAGAATATATTGGTAATTATACCGCAGTTCGCCGAACTAACAATATTGCAATTACAAAAGACTGCAAAAATGAATCTGTTGATTGCTGGTATAGCTTTACTTTAGCTAAAACCACTTATGTGACATGTAGCTGGCAAAACAACTTGACTAACCCATTTAGTTTGCAAGGCCTGGTTTACAAATTTAAGATTAATGCTACAACCAATAATAATATAATAGTCATACCCCAATGGACGGAAAGCCCCTTTACCGAAGGACCTTGGTCCCAAGCTTTTGTTTATTTTTCCGGATACATGGGAAATGTAAAAGATTTAAATCTAATAACTCTTGTCATGCATAATAATCACACATACACCAGGCAAGAATGGAAAGAATACAAAACCTGGCAGCTTCAAGGGATAATGGGGGAGAAAATTAGCATAGGATGCCGAATGGTTAACAAAACTGCTTATAGTAAGGCAACCTCAATCAGTGTTCAAATAGGTGAAACAGACAAGCAGGAAAAAGTCTGCACGCACCCAAGCATACAGGATTGTTGGCACAATTTTACATTAACACAGACTGCAGAAGTGGTTTGCTTATGGGGAAAAAACACCGAAGGGCTTTCTTTTAAGTTCATAATAAATGCTGTAGCCCAATCCACTACGGTTTATACCACCACCACCACCACCACCACTCGAGCTCAACCACCAGTTATGCTTACCCCGAAAATTTTTGAAGTTGGACCATATATAATCAGGAAAACCGGCCAACAACAGATATTATTTAATCCGGCACGGTCTCTTAAACAAGTTAAATTGCTGATGCAAAATAATGTCTCAGAAATACAACCAGCTTGTTCACCCTTTTTGCAAACCTCTTTTCAGGGCTGGACAACCTGGCTGCGACAGTGGAACCCTCCTAAAAACCGGGTGCCAAGAGACATAACCGGTGTTGTGGGAACGGGATTGGGAATCCTAAATAGTATAGATTCAGAAGTATTAATGAATAAACTGACTTCTACGACTAAAGATTTAACCAAAATACAACAACCACTGCAATCGTCCTTATCGGCCTTGGGAACACATCAGTGGTTGCTATCAAATATTTTACCAAATTGGGAAAAGATAAATGTGAATGATAGCAAATTGATAATTGATGCACTTAATGCCACACAAAGCAATGTTTCCTTAGCTCTTAGCTGTATCCACGCTCAATTATGGATGCAGTCAGTTGCTGCCTCAATTATAAGAGAAGGTGAAGAAGGCACTTTTCCTACTGAAATTAGGAAAATAGTCTGGGACAGTGCCACTGATTTTGAAAGGGATTTCCAATCCTGGTGGAATTTAGTGAATTTTACTTATAACCCCATCACAAACATAGCCACAGCATTTGTGTTGACCATAAGTGATGCCTCAGTACATTTGATATTCCCTGTCATTGCATCCTTTACACTATAGATGTTCCCAGGACTGTAGACACAAGGAGATTATAAGGTTAGAAGATATGTTTTACATAATTTTCTCTTATGATTTGTTCTAATCACTGTTTTAATTATTTGTTTATTGATTATAAAATTGTACTGAGTAATGTCGATTATACTAGATATATTACCTTATTGTTTAATATTGATTATACTGGTTTACTTTTTGATCAATTTATCGTTTAATTGATTAATACTGGTTATTATCTAAATAATTTATTGTTTAACTATTATTGATTTAATTAATACTTATTGTATTTTGCTTATTATTTAATTATAGTTTGCTTACTAATATGTTGTGATTGTTTTAGGTTTCCTGTTTTCTCTTTCCTTTCCTTTTTCTCTTCTCTTCTCCCTGGGATGTGCTGCCGACACTTGACGAGTCCTGAAGACTCCACAACGACCCCATGGAATCCTGCTGATGAAGATCTTTCGATAGCAATCGTCAGTCACTGGGTGGTGTAAGAGCCCATCTGAAGCCCCTTGTTCTCCATTCTGCCTTCCGATTGCCACGAGAAAGAATCCCTTCCCCCGCTGCAGTTCCGACTTAGAACAGGACACAGTGCAGGTGGAACCACTGAACCATCATTCTAGCTGTTCCGAACAAGGCCTGGCAAGAACTTGGCAAGGAGTTGGCAAGGACTTGGCAAAGATCTGACATGGACCCAGCACGGGACAGCCTGATGCGCGGCTTGCTTCTAATCTCCGTTCTTAAGCCCAAGGAACTTTTGGGGGGATTCCCGTGGTCCTTCATTGAAGACCCCTCATCTGCCTCGTTACCACTGTGACAAATAAAGAATGAGAACCCTCCTCCCAAGGACTGAGACTGAGACCCCTACTATAGGGAGGAGGGGAAATTGGTGGTCTGACCACTAATGACATGACCTGTTTCCCTTCAGTAATTTCAATGGACTTATTCTTTATTGTATTCGTCTTGCTTTGGTGGTTTCTGTGGACTCACCTGTTCCCTCGTGGCGATTACAATGGACTTTCATTGTTACACTTGTTCCCCCCTCTTTCCTCTGTGGACTATAACTGGACCCCCCGGGTCGACCAGAACTTCGGAGACTCCCCCAACACGACAGACGGATCCCCATCGTCCGGACCACTGAAGATCTCGCCTGTGTTGGAAGCTATTCCCATCCCCCTCTTCTCTCTCCCTCTCTATTATTTTATCTCCTTTCTGATCCCCACTATCGCATATACTGTTTTGGCCCCTAATAAAGGTGCATTTGTTGTGATTAACTGATAGTCCCTTGTTGTTTGCCTTTTGTACTTTTGGGATCGGTGAAAAGAACCATCACGACACCCCGCAATAAGCGGATCGTGACACTGGGCTATGGGGTGTCCTTGTTTGCTGCATTTTCAAAGTTCCTCCTGGATCCTTTGGGCAACAGGCTGTGCCCTGGGAGGGTTCTTTGTGCTCCTTTGTGACACAGGAGAACCTTCCAGGCGGTTTCTGCGTGAGCTGCTGCTGTGATGTCACAGGAGCACTGCCACGTCCCCGGGGTGTTCCCGTTGCTGTGGCACACGGAGGCCTCAGTGTCCAGAGTGGCTCTGGGCACTGCTCGTTGCCGGAGGATCCTCCTGCCCGAGGCATTCTCAGCAGCCAGCCCAGCCCTGACGGGTGTCCTTCTGTGCTTGCAGGGCTACAGTCTGCAGACGTGTGCAGCGCAGCCAAAATGATCCAGCACGTGGCTGCTGCAGTTTGCACGCTGTACTCTGTGGCGTATGCGGGGTATTTTTTAACCCACTTGGCACGTAAGTCGAGGTTTTCCCTCGGTGCTGTGGCTTTGGGCTTGCTGTGTGCTTGCTGTTCTTCCTCTGGGCCTGAGCTGACTTTGTAACCAAATTGCCGTGAAGACACCATTGCTTTGGGAGAGCTCCTGGCAGCAGCTGCAGCTGGAAAAGGGGGTGTCTGCAGCCAGCGGGGCATGCACAGCATTTGCAATGAGCCCTGGGGGGTTCTGTTCCCTCAAGCGGGGAGTCTGTGGCAGCAGAGCCTGGAACTGCCTGTCCAGCCAAGAGCTGACCCAGCCCAGTATTTTGTGCTGTTCTCTTGCTGTGTGAAGGGACTGTGGCTCCTGGAGGGACGCTGTGAAAGCAAAATGCTCTCTCGGGGTTGCCTTGCTCCGGGGCATTTCCCACCACAGGCAGTTTTTTTCCTGACAGCATCTGGTTCATGTTCCCTCTTCCCTTGCAGGGCACCTCATGAGTGGATCCCGCGCAGCTCCTCCTTCGGTGAGTGGGAAAGGAACCTTTGGTGTTTGGAATTGTGCAGCAAGTTGTGAGCTCGGCATGTGGCAGCCGAGTGCCAGCCTGGGAGGCTGAAGGAAAGTTCCTGCCAGTGTCCTTGCAGCAGCAAAGGGATCCCTGGGAGTTTTCTCCTTTTCTGCTGAAGAGCTTTTGAAGAGCTGCAGGTCTGGTTTTGCAGGCAGAGCATTGCTTGCTGGCTCTAGCCATGGTGGAATATGGAATTCCCAACAATAAGGGGCAATGTCAACTTTAGCCCATTGTTAGTTTGAACAGCTCCGAACCCAATTTCTGCTTAGTGCAGCTGGATGTGCAGCTGAGGGTAAATAAGGTGATAACTGAAACAGAACTTCCCGTCCCTCACGCTGCCGTCTGTCCACAGGGCACAAAAGCAGCACCAGCACCTCCTCTGGCTCCCTCTGCTTCCAAAGAGGAGGCCAAAGAGGAGGAAGGCAGCAGTGAGCTTCCTGCTCTTCCGGGGGACGATGGTGAACGTCCCTTATTGCCGGGAGATGACAGTGAACTTCCCGCTGCTCTGGGAGACGAGGGCGAACATCCCGCGCTGTGGGAACACAACGGCGAGGCTCCTGCGGTGTGGGACAAGGACAGTGGACATCTCCTGGTGTGGGAGGAGGACAGAGGACATCTTGTGGCTTGGGAAGAGGAGGGTGAACTTCTCCCAGCATGGGAAGTGGACAGTGAACGTCCCCTGGCTTGCAAAGATGATGGCGAACCTGCAGCATTTTGGGAAGAGGACGGAGAAGCTCCCTGTGCTTGGGAAGAGGACACTGAACCTCCCTCGGCTGTGGGATCCTGGGCTGAACATTCTGACAGCAGCACAGCCCTGCAGCCAGAGGGGAGAGGGGAGTGGTGCCTGATGCAGCTGAGTACGTCTGCTCTGTTCCTGTGTGCCAGAGCAGGGTGCTGTGTGTGTGTCTCGGCATCAGCTGCACCCAGTGCTGCTCTGCAGCTGAATGTGCCAGGGTCATTTCTTGTCCTTCCCCAGCTGAGACCAAGGGGCTGACGGCCCCAGGGAGGGGGGCTGCATTCTGGCTCTGCTGCAAGGCAGGGTCTCACTCTGGGAGGGAGCGTCTTCCACGTGGTTTCTTTCAGGGAACACCGTGAGCCTGGCGGAGCCTGCCGAGAAATACCTGGAAGTGGAGCAGATTGGCCAAGGGTAAGTGCACGGCAGTTACTTCTGCACAAGCAGGCCCAGGTGTTGTGCTGGTGCAGGATCAAGTGAGAAGTCAGGAGAGCTCCAAACACCTCCAGACACTGGGGCGCCATCCTGCTGTCCCTCAGTCCTGATCAGAATTGATACCTGTGCTCCGAAGGCACCGTCAAAGGCCCCTGAGGCTGGCAGTGTCCTGCCTGCAGCAAGGAGCAGGACCTGGAAGATCTTCTGTCCCTGGAACTGGATTGCCTAAAAGAGCCACTCACCATCTGGTGACTGTCAGAAAACAGTTCCCAAGGAGATTTCTTTCAAATATTTTGCTTCAAAAAATATCCTCCGGTCAGGATTAACAACCTAATGGTTTAGAAACAGAAACCAGAGCTGAACTAATAAGTGCTCTATTCTAGCACAGGTAGTAGAGCCCATACATTCAGTAACAGACACAGAGCTGATGCACTCTGGGGGAAAATGCATCACCTGCCTGATGGCAGGGCCCTTGTGGATCCTGCAGGTCTTAGGCAGGAAATGGGAAAGGATGGAATGCATTCTTTTCCAGTTCTTTAGACACCCGTTGCTCACTTCAGGTTTTGAACTAAAGCAGTGCAGCGTGGACATTTGGGATTTTCCCCAGCCCAATTCCTTGGTGTTGGGTCTCAGTTTTCTCTGGCACACCTTGCATGGCAGAGGGCTGGTGGCTGCTGTGCTGTTGTTGGAAGGGTCGATGCCCCCAGGTGCTTGTGAACGCTGCAGGCAGCAGAGATCTCCTGTCTGGGCCGGCTTTCACTGCCAGGGCCTAAAGCGCTGCTTCTTTCTTCTCTGCTGTTTTGTCTCCAGGGCTTTCGGAACCGTTTCTAAAGGACTCGACAGGGCCACTGGAGGAGAGGTCAGTGTCAACACGCCCAGCACGTCTGGCAGCTCTCCAGGGCTCTCCCCTCTGCTGGGAGCTGTGGCTGCAGCTTTGGGGGCCAGCAGAGCTTTCCTGCACAGGCTGCTCCTCTGCAGGCAGAGCCGTGTCAGCCTGCAGAGCACAGCTGGGACAGACTTGGTCCTTCTGAAGTGCCCAAAGGAATGCAAGCAGGGCAATGGATGTGTGTGTTTGCTTTGTTGTGCAACCCCAGCCAGAGCAGTTGCATCTGAAATCATGACCCAATCCCATAGAACTGCTAAAGGGTTCCCGGCTGTTTTGCTCTGTTTGCACAGAACCAGAATTACCTCCTGCTTGCAAAATGTGTTTGAACAATAATGAGAGTGTTGAGGCCATTTGAGAAGACTGTAGGTGCAGAGAATGTGGTTGGAGCTTGGAGGCTGACAGCTGAGGGGCCATTTCTGCAGAGCCTGCAAGGCCAAATGTCTCTGGCCATGTGTCCTGTAAGCAGCCCCCAGCGAGCAGAGCAATGGGCTGTGGGAATGGCACTTGCTGAGCTCTGGTGTCCCATCCCAAGGCAGTTTGGCACAGCCGGGCTCCGTCGCCCCAAAAAGACTCGCTCCGTGTTTGCTGCGGCCTCCTGCCACAGACTCCTCCAGTTAAAGGTCTGCAATGTCCCTTCAGGTGGCCATAAAGAAAATGAGTCTGAGAGGGCAGAACAGGGAACGAGCTGTGAATGAGCTCCTGCTCCTGAAGGACAAGAAGAACCCCAACATTGTCAGCTCTTTGGACAGGTGAGTGCCTCAGGCCTTATCCCATGCCCGGGCCCTGCCTTAACCTTTCCTGGCATCCGTAGTCTGTAGCCTGATTTGAAAATGCCTGACACAGCTGTATCTTCCCAAAACAACAGCCTGGCAGTTCACTCCCTCCGTGTGCTTTTGTTGCTTTGGTTTGGTTTTCCCTTCAAGCTGACCCTGTTTTCTGTGTCTTACAACAAGTGCTGGTAAACCACAGCAGAAATTATTTCCCTTGGCTTCTTCTTCCCAGCCCTTTCCCATTGCTGCAGATGCCAGGAAGACCAGGTTCTTGTTCCCAGAAATGCCTCGTTTGCCCATTTGTCACTGGCCTTGCCTGTTTCTGAAGGGACTTTCTGAAAGGTTTTCTGACCCCTTCTGTCCCAAGTGCTGCCCGGCCTCCTCCCCTGGATAACCCTGGGAGCTGTGTTGCCTTGTTCTGCAGGGAAGGGTGGAACTGATGAGTTCAGAAGCTGAACCAGCTGGGGGCCAGTGTTGTGGTTCCACATTGATCTGGGCCTTTGCTAAACTGCATTTTTCACCTGCTTGCCATCTCAGGCCTCTCCTTTCTCACAGGGGTCTCCTCCTTTAGACTGTGCAGATCCCAAGGGCTGTGCAGCCTGGCAGGAATGTCTCTCCATGGGATTCTGTCCTCATTGACAAGTGACCTGGCAACAAAACTCCACTCCAGGCTTTTCCATGGGGGAATTGAGCGCTGCACATTGGTCTCCATGCCACTGCTTTCCTCTTCCAGCTTCCTTGTCGATGGAGATCTCTGGCTGGTGATGGAATACATGGATGGAGGAACTTTGCAGGACGTTGTCAGACAGACACGCATGGCTGAAGGAGAGATGGCAGCTGTCAGTCGGGAGGTGAGGGATCCTGCCTGTGACTGCCATGCCTTGGACACGATCGTCCTTCCCAAGAGGGCGTGAGAGCAGGAGTGGCTCCATGCTCAGGGCTTTGTTTCTCTGTTGTCTTTATGAGCTGGAGAAGAAAGAGCCCCTGCAGTGAACGGCCTGCCAGCAGCACTGCACTTCTACTCTGTTCTTGTTCTCTTTCCTGCTGTTGTGGCACTCTCTGTCTGTTTTGGATTTGATGTGCTGTTCTCAGCTTTGCCTTGAACCGTTTGCCTGGAGCTTGTCTGCACTGCACTCCTGGCCTGTCACAGCAAAGTCGCTGCTGGCAGAATTCTAAACTGTCCTTTCTTGTGTGATATATTCCGGCCATTGGTTTTTACCCTCGTGTTTCTTGTTCTCTCTCAGTGTCTGCAGGGCCTGCATTTCCTCCATTCGAACCGGGTGATCCACAGAGATCTGAAGAGCTCCAACATCCTTCTGGGAATGGACGGCTCTGTCAAGCTGGGTGGGTGTTCCTGGCCAGGCACGGCGCTCCCGGGGTGCGGCTGTGGGGCTGCTTCCCAGTGACGGCCAGAGCCCCACAAGGGCTGCTGGGGGCACTGCCCGGCCCCTGCTGCCAGCTGAGAGCGGCTGACCCTGCAGAGAGCTCAGGAGAGGAGCAGGCTGTCAGGGGTGCCTTTGCTCTGGGAATGGCCCTCCCAGAGGGGCAGGAGTTGGAATCTAAAGCTGCAAGGGAATCAGTAAAAGCAACTGCACGAAAGCTGAGGGTTTCTTTAAGGGTCCAGTTCAGTTCCATCTTTCCTTGGCTACAGCCCTGAGGACTTTTCCAGCTGACTTCACTGCTGCATTCTCAGACTGAGAGCGGGGAGTCTTTGTGCTTGGTTTCCTCATTCCAGCTGCCTTTGACAGTGTTTGCTTCTGTCCTCAGCTGATTTTGGCCTCAGTGCTCAGCTCAGCCCTGAGCAGGACCAGCGCAGCTCCATGGTGGGCACTGCTCACTGGATGGCCCCAGAAGTTGTCACCAGTTCTCCTTACGGCCCCAAGGTGGACATCTGGTCCTTTGGAATTGTGACCATCGAGATGGTGGAAGGAGAACCTCCTTACTTCAAGGAAACGAGGGCCATGGTAAGAGGCCAATTCTCCGTGGTTGCAGAGGCCTGTGAGCACAGGGTGACCCTGCACTGGGAGCAGCAGCTGGAGGTTTCTGCACATGGGGAAGGGAATTCCCAGAGGACTGGAGCCTCAACACAGACACATATTCTGCAGTCTCCAGACACAATTTGCTTAGGGATTTACGTTGTTTCAGTTCTTCTGGCTGTGAGGATGACCTGAAAATGTGAAGCAAGTGCACCAGCTCTTTACAATGGCTGTTGCAGCACCAAAGTTTGGGGTTTTTGGTTGGCATAGAAAAATGAGCTGTGAGCAGCATCTCTGCCAGGGAGGAAAGTGCCCATGGAGCTGGGGCTGGGAAGCCAGGGTCGATGTGAGCACTTGTGGGTGGGAAGGAAGCTGGCAGAGCGCTGAGTTTGCTTTTCCTGCAGGCTCGCGCTCTGATCCGGCAGAACGGGACCCCGCAGCTGCAGGAGCCCAGGCGCCTGTCGGCTCTGCTGCGGGACTTCCTCGAGTGCAGCCTGGAGCCGGACGAGGAGCGGCGCTGGTCTGCCCAGGAGCTGCTGCAGGTGAATGCCAAGCGGCTGCAGGGGAAGCAGCAGTGCCAGGGAGGGGTTTTCTTGTGGGGCCCCCTCCGATGGTCTCCGGTCTCGCTGCTTTCCACATGCAAAGCAAGCAGAATCCTCGCCTGGTTTGGCTTGGCAGGGGCCTTTCGAGGTCATCTGCACCTGGGGCCCCACAGCGAGCAGGGCCATCTTCAAGCAGCTCAGGTGGCTCAGAGCCCTGCCTGACCTGAGCTTGGATGTTCCCAGGGAGGAGGCACCTCCCACATCTCTGGGCACCTTCTGTCAGTGCTTCCCCACTCTCCCGCTAAAAAAAATTCTGTCTCAGACCTAATCTGAGCCTGCTTCCCTCTCCTGAGTTTCAGACCATTTCCCTTTGTCCTGTTGCAACAGAGCCTGTGAGGAAGTTGACTCTGGAAAGTAACGGTTCATTTCTTTCTTTTTTCTCCTTTGGGCAGCACCCATTTTTATCATCAGCCAAGCCTCTCTCCAGCCTGACCCCTCTGATCACCGCAGCAAAGCAACTGAGGCAGCAGAGGAGGAGATGAAGCACTGGAGGACAGCTTTTAGTCACAGTAGTTAGTTTGGACAACTAGTTAGTTATGGTAGTTAGCAGTGCTAGTTAGTTATGGTAGTTAGCAGTGCTAGTTGGTTAAGGTAGTTAGGACAGCCTGTTTGTTATGGCTCTTATGACAGCCTGTTTGGTATGGCAGTTTTTGAATAAAAACTCTCTTAAACCTCAACTCCCTTGACGTGTCCCTTCCTTCTCCCTGTGTGCCTCAGCTGCCCGGAGCAATGTGAGGGGAGAGCGGGCCCAGCCTCGCCCAGAGCTGAGCCCCAGCAGAGCCCTGGCAGAGCCCAGAGCAGCCTCGGCATCTGCAGAGTCAGCCTGGAAGGAGGCGTTTGGAGCCTTCTCGGCTGCACCCGACTCTTGGTTACAAACTGTGGGTGGTGGAAAATGCCACTGGCTCTGCAAGAGGGCAGAAGGGGCCCGGGGAAGGCCCAAGTTCTCCGAGCAAGGGAAAAACCTGCCCTGGGTTTGTTATAAAGAACTATGTAGTTGGTGGCTTTTGCTATTTCGTCTTGACTTCTGCAACTTATTCTTAATCTAAACGATTTTGATACAGTACAGTTTGTAATGATTTTTAACTACTTTTGCTGTAGTATAATTTGTCAGCATTTTGTGGCCAGTGCCCTGGCCCCTGTGTTGCTCAAATCCTCAGAACATCATTCATGGATGATATTTTAGTTTGTGGACAGTGTGAAAAACATACATTATAGTTTTGGCTTTTGCAAAGTATTGAAGTGGATGCTACGTGTTTTGCATTAGAATGTTAATAAGTGCTGCAGCGGGAAAAGCGCCAATCACTTGTTTTTACAACTTTTAAAAGTTTAATGATAATGAAATGGTTATAAAAATAGTAATACAATTAGAGTAATAAAAATTTAGTGTTCGTTTTATTACAGGACAATAAAAAACAAAGAATTACGGACGTCTGGATATTCTCGGGCACTTACGCTAGGACAGGCATGTTTTGTGAACAAAGGAATAACTCTTAAGATCCATTCACTGTTGCATATTCATACATACTTCATGGTTATGCATACATTCTATTTAAAATAAGAAACTCTCTCTGGAATATGTCAACTCCTTCTTTTAATCCCCACGGCGTCTTCCAATCTGAGCAAGGCCTGAAGAAATTACCTTCTTCTGATAAGAAACCCATAAATTCCTCTTCTCTGGAAGATTTGGGTGTTCTGTGACTGTTATCTCGAAGCCAGTATCTCATTATTTTTTAAAAAAAACACATACACATTTTCTACTTTAACTACTAAAGCTTCATTTTAACTACAAAACTACATTTACCATTCTATCAAAATGTTAATACAGCACTTCTAATCAATATATTACATATAATATTTGTTGTCGATGTCGGCGAACCCAATGGGAAGAACGATGATGTCTGACTTAGTTCAGAAGGCTGAATGATTTCTTTATTATAATTATGCTGTGATTCATCAATATACTATATAAAAGAGGATACTAAAAACTACATGCTGCTTTCTCTAACTGTCATATCTAACTCCCTCACAACTCGTGACCCTGTTCTCCAGAGCCCAGACACAGGTGGATCCGATTGGCCATCAGGCCCAAACAATCCACCGTGATCCAACCAGGCATTTGCTCCAGGTAAACAACTCTCCAAACACATTCCACAAGAGAAAAACAAGGCGCAGAAATAGAAATTGTTTTCTCTTTCACTTCTCTCTGTGCACCTTTATAAAAATCCTGAGAGAGAGAAATGTGCTTGCAACAAGTATTCAATTTAATATTTGAGAAAAGCCAATCATAAAATATGCATTTTTCACAGAGGACATCCCGAGGCTGCTGCAGGGACAGTGATGTCACCACTGTGACGTCATTGGGGATGGTGACATCATCAGGGACATCGCTGCTGTCACTTGTCCCCTCTCCCCTCCCCACATGGGATTTGAGACAAATTTGGGGAATTTTCTGGGAAGTTTCATTGAAATTGTCCCAAATGCTGATGGGAATTCCTGGGTGACGTCACTGGGGACACTTGGGGACACTCTGAGGACGCTCTGGGGACACTCATGGAGGCGGGGGCGGGTCAGGGGGTGAATGACCCCCTCGGTGCCTTGCAGCAGAGGCAGCTTTCTGCTGTGGCTGCAGCAGAGCCGGGTTATGAATGACAATGGAATAATTGGCTTCTGCATTTCTGCACTGGCTTCTGCGCGTTGCTATTGATCACAAGGACTTTGCTCTGGTACTTGATATTGAGATTGATTATTGATGATTCCTTGTAGCTGCTCGCTGGTACAATAAAATCGATCCGTTTATGTGTGCACCGTGTAACCAATTTAATGCTAGAGTAACAAATAGATATTCTCTCCTAGGCCTTAAAATATTAAAAATAGATGAATATGAAATAGATCAATAACAAATATTGAAATAGAGACTATGCAATGTTAAAATGCTTCTGTGTGGCTGACTCAGGTGTAAAACAATTCCATTGTTTCTCCCATCTGTGGACCAGCCTCAGCAGGTGATAACAGTGACACAAACCTGAGAAGCGTTTATGAATTTATCAGGGGCTCTGAAACAACAGGATGGAACCAGGAGAAGAAATCAAATGTATTGACTTAATCTGCAGAATGTCCTGCAGACAAGTCAGAGGTGAGAACCAAACAAGAGTTCCTGGAACATCCAAAGCTCCCAGGAGTGTTTGAATAATGTCAAAACTCAGGGATGTGTTTGTAGCCCTGCAGTGGAACCGGATCCGGAGAACGAAGGGTTAAGTTAAGGGCGGGTTCTTTGGCCGAACGCCAAAACCCTTTTTTATCCCTTATCAAACTTTTACAAATCTCCAAGAGTGAACTTTGTTTTTCACACCCGGCTGGGATTTGGGGGACCCGGGGGGTCCCCCAGGCAGCCCCCGCTGCTGAGCACTGACCCCCCCTCCCCGGGCACCGGGACCCCCCAAAAACCGCACCCGCACCCCCTTCAGTGCCCCCGACCCCCCCTCGAGCACCGACCCCCCCGAGCACCGGGCCCGGACCCCCCTTTGTGCCCCCCACCCATCACGGGGGTTCCGCCCCCTCCCCTTTGAGCCCCCGGAGCCGCGGGACCCCCGGGAGCAGCGCCGGGACCGGGGGGGCCCAGGGATGTGAGCAATGGATTTGTCAGTGTGAAAAATGCAGATTGAATGATCGGCTCTTGGCAAATATTAACTTGGATACTCTGTGTGCTGTGTTGCACAGTTATTTTGTAGAACTGTATTAATCCTTTTGAAGTAGTGTGGGAAATGCAGTTTTGGGTTATGACATAATGTCAAAATAGAAACTATGCGATGTAAGATATTTTTTGTAAGGAGCTCAAGGAATGGGTAGGATAATTAAGAAATTCTTCGCAGGGAGATAACAGCAAGAGTTACTGCCTCCTTCTGGGAAAAGACAAACATTCTTACACCTCTCCTCTGTCTGTAAGGAGCCACCGGGATTGAGGGGAAAAAGCTGACAAAAAGCAGAGAACACCCTTTGTTTGAAAAGAATTTATGCACCGTGGGTGAGATATTTGAATGTGCAACAGGCTATTGCTTTTAAGGGCTAACCCTTTGTTAGCCAGGCATGTTTTTGTGGCTTAGTGCCCAAACCTACCCGGACGTCTGTAATTCTTTGCTTTTTATTGTCCTTTATTGTCCTAACTCTGATTGTCCAAATTGTCATTGCTCTCACTTTTATTCCTGTTTTTATGACTATTTTATTACTATGAAGCTTTTAAAAATTTAAAACAAGTGATTGGCGTTTTTCAGAGTCAAGGATTCCCAAAACCTGGCAGAAAGTTCACACAGCCTTGGACTTGTCCGTGCAAACTCTGAGATTTTATTGTGCCAGCGAGCAGCTGCAAGGAATTATCGATAATCAATATCAGTATTGAGCAGCAGAGCAAAATGCTCGTGGTCAATAGGAACCTGCAAAAGCCAACAGAGAAATGCAAAAGCCAACAGAGAAATGCAAAAGCCAACAGAGAAATGCAAAAGCATTCTGATTGTGCTCAGAATGTCCCCAAGTGTCCCCAGTGATGTCACCCCAGGAATTCCCATCAGCATTTGGGACAATTTCGGTGAAAATTCCCAGAAAATTCCCAAATGTGTCTCAAAGCCCGCGCAGGGAGGGGACAAGTGACTGCAGCGATGTCCCCGATGATGTCATCACTTTGATGACATCACTGCGGTGACATCACTGTCCCTGCAGCAGCCTCGGGATATCCGCGATGGCTTTTTGGCACCGCTCAGCCACTGTGCGGCCACTGGGGCCCCCGGAGCCACCGGGGGGCTTCACGAGGAGCCTGCAGATGTCCCCAAGTATCCCCAGCAGGTGACGAGTGGCCAGGCGGGCACTGGCCTCCCACAGCCGCTCGGCCATGGCCGCCTTGGCCACCAAGTCCCTGAGGACATCGGGGGACGCCTCATTTGTTCCCTGCAGGATGGCCTCGATGGCCTCGAGCCGGCGACACATCCCCCAGACGAAACACCCGGCTCTTTTCCACGCGGCCAGCAAGTGCTCCAGGGGCCCCAGGGCCACCTCCGAGCGCTGTCCCCTTCCGGTGGCCGCCTCCTCCTCGTTGGTGGCCGCAGGCACCCGGACCCCAGGGGCGGCCCCTGCCGAGGCCACCTCCTCCCTGTCCGTCAGTCGCGGTTCTGGCGCGCTGATGGGTGAGAGCGGGGCGAAGCACGGCCCCGCTGGCGGCCTGAGGGCGGCCCTGGCTCGGCAGCGGCGCCATTGGCGGAGCGTCTGTGCGGGCCCGGGAGCGGCGGCAGCGGCCGGAGCGCGGGGAGGCGGCATTGGCGGAGCTCGGAGGCGGCCCCGGCGCAGGTGGGAGCCGCGCCGGGTTCTGCGGGGGCTCGGGGCTCGCTGCGGGCGGAGGGGGCGGCAGGGGGCTCCGGCGGCTTGGCGGTGCCGTGTCCGGCCCGTGCCGGCCCTGGGCTGAGGGCGCTGCGGGAGCGGCTGCCCGCGGTCTCCTTCCCGCCGCTGCCTGGGCAGGAGCCGCTGCCGGAGCAGCGCTGGCTCGTCCCGGTTGCTGTGGCTGGGACAGAGGTGGCTGCCCCGTGGCCGGGCCCGTGCGGGGAAATTCCCGTCGCCGGAGGTTTCTGTGGCCGGAGGAGACCGAGGAGTCCTGTCAAAGTGACTCGATTGCTGAGCAGAGGGAGAGGCCGTGGGGCATTTGCCATGCGGTCTCTGCCCTTGTTGTAGCACGCTGCCTCCTTTGGATGCTCATTTTCCCGGCCGCATCTCCCTCTGCCTTTGCCCACTGGCTGAGGGACTTGGAAGGTTCAGACTTCCCGATCCGCCTGCTGCCTGTCCTCGTTCATATGCACCCCTCCTTGTGGATGACAGCCGATATTCATGGCTCTGTTTGGTCTTTGTTCTTCGGGAAGTTGAGGAGTTTAGCGGGACTTTGAGCAGCTGTCCGGGTCCATTTGTAACATTTATTGGAACGGATGGTTTCTCCCGTTATTTCCTCATCTCCAAGTCGCTGGCCCTATCTCCAGGCAGATTCACTCATTGACTCTGTTTTGTTCTTCCCGGGTCCTCTTTGGTTTTGGGATTATTCTCGGTGCCCTCATTCCCTGTCCTTTTGTAGCCGTTTCTGGATCAGGAGGCCTGGCTGCCACCTGCATCCCCTGGCTCAGCTGCTGGATGAGCTGCACTCCCAAGGTGTGGAGCGTGGTAAAAAGATGAGAGTTGCTGTAGCACAGAAGAGGAGAAGCAGCATTCGTTTAACCCATGGTGTGCCAGGGAGCCACAAAACCGTGTCCCATTCCCATCCTTTCCATGTTTGGACCAATACATAAACTGCTCTCCTATTTCCTTTGTTACATTTTTCACCGCTTTTCCTTTGTCGTCTCTTTGCCAACAGCAGTTGGAGTCATTTAGTTTCCCACAAACTCCTCCTTTTTCTGGGAAAAGATAACCTGATCCCATCCCCTGGTGAAATGTTGTGTTCCTCATTTCAGTGGATGGGTCGGCAGGAAGGTCAGGAGCTGGAGGTGTCTGGTTGGTTCTTATTTCGAGGACAGCTTGTAATCTAATGGTGACATTGAAATGATAAATGGGTTCTGTGTCTCCTGATATGAATTGGTTTGGGTTCCCAGGGGCTGGTCCATGATGTTGTAGGATTTGTTCTGGTGGCCGTTCATCTTTTCCCCATTTTTGGTTGCTCCCTCCAGCCGGGGCTGCATCAATTGACTGCTTTTGTCTAATTACATCATCAAATACTTGAATTCCAACTGATTTCCCAGAACTTGTTATAGCAAAAACCCCAGTGCTCTGATACTCCCTGTATAGCATAGACAGTGCCAGTACATGTTGGAGTGGGCACAGGGGTGATCCCCCCTTATTTTAGTGAAGTTTTCACAGCATTCTCCATTTGCTGTTTCCCTTTGCAGCTTCACCCATTTCTGTTGCAGAGTCAGAGATCCTCACCATGGGCTCTGCCTTCAGCTGTGCAGTTTCCATCTGTGCAGGCAGGCAGAGCTTGGGGTGAGGGGCAGAGGGAACCAGCCCAATTCCTGCCCCAGGCAAGAAGAGGCAGGTCCATTGTTCCCACTTTGCCCCAGCAGTGTTAATTTGCATTTCTAAAGCTCCTCTGCTGGCTGCCTGGAATGCAGCTTCTCTTCCAGAGCAGCCTTCAGCAGCCTCACTTTTGACACCCACAACCTGCTGCTTTTTTTTATTTTTTTTTTTCAAATCATCTATTTACAGTTTATGAGTGAAAGGTCACCTTTAAATCTCTTTTCGTTTTGCAAAATGCAGCCTAAAGGTGAACGTCGAAAAACCCAGACCAAAATTTTGGTATCTCTCACACAAACATGCACAAAAACTTTCCAAGGCAATTAAGTTTTTTCTACTTCTCCTCGGAGTAGAAACTCATTCTCTCATCCCTGGCACAAACCTAACCGGCAATATAGAAGTAGGATTATTACAAAAAATACTCTTCTGCTATCAATTTTGCTCTGAAACTGCAGGAGAAAGGAAAACTCCACCAATATGTTTAGTGTTAGAGTCAAGGCATTCCTTGATTCTGGCCAGGATGTGCAACAGAAATCATTCCATCCCCACATAGCCCAGGTGTGCAAAGAAAATCGTTCCATGACACATGTGTTTTACTAGATTTTTCCCAAACTTGATACAGTCTGAACCAATCTAAATCCATTGGTTTAATGTTCTACAGTTTCAAGTTGTGCAGTGTTATAAATGAAAAATATTCCAGCCAAATTAAAAAAATAAAAAGAATTTATTTTAGCAATAGAGATCTAACTTAGCCAGCCACACGGAAAAGGACAGTGCCCAGCTCAGGATCGGCGCTGGGTGCAAGACACAGAGATCAGCCTCAGCAGAAGTTTCACTCTATGCCCCCACACCACCATCCTGGTACAAGCGATTTTTTATAGGGAAAATTTTGCCTGAGGCCAGGATTTCGGCATTCAGTCCTTTGTTTCATTTAAAGTCCCATAAGTTGATGAGACTTCTTTCTCAGCGACAAGGTAGAGAAATTCAAAGTCTGGTGTAGTGGAAGCTCTTGCTGAAATTTACGGGAACAGAGTATTTACATGTATCGGCCCGGGGGGATGATCCTGATGTCCATCTCGGGTCGTTCACGCGATGATCAGGGCCTGGGTGTCTCCATATCGCTTCAGATAAGGCCCATCTCCTGCGAGCCACATCTCCTTGCTTGTAAATGGTTTCAACACACACTTAGATTTGCCGGAGAAGGGGGGGGCTTCTAATGCCAAGAGGCACATCCTAACAACTATTTAACATTATATATATATGAAGCAAGAAAATGGCGCGAATTATACCTGTTACATATAACACCAGGATGTGCAACAGAAATCATTCCATCCCCACATAGCCCGGGTGTGCAGAGAAAATCGTTCCATGACACGTGGGTTTAACTGGATTTTTCCCATACTTGATACAGTCTGAACCAATCTAAATCCATTGGTTTAATGTTCTACAGTTTCAAGTTGTGCAGTTTTTAGTATTTGGGTTCCTGTTGGACCCGGATTTCTTGGCTTCTGCTGTTCATCAGGTCGGAACTGCTGGATTTCCTTCTCAGCCTTTTCCAGAGCAGGTGTCTCCAGCTCTGCCGGGGGCAGTGTCTGGGGTAGGTGTTGGTTGCTGTTTGCTGCTGGGCGTTATCTTTGTGGGAATCTTTTGGGCCATTCCCAGAGTGTTGAGATGTCAAACTCATCTCCACTGAGTGGTGGAACATCCCTTAAAAAAACCTTTACCATTTCTTTCCCCGAGGCCAAGGCAAACCAAGGCTGAGTAGAGAAATAAAATGTTAGAAATGTTCAAGTCTATGACCTGGTGTATTTTCCATCAGTGCAATCCCAGGCAGCGCAGTGTGTGAGTGTGGCTGAGACCCAGAGTGGAATTGTGCCGTTGTCTTCGCCAGCAGCTGTGGCAGTGCAGGCCCAGACAGCACTGAAGCTGCAGCAGTGGCAGCAAGGATTGGCCCCGGTGGCTGGAGATGCCCAAGGAGGGTGCCCAGGCAGAGGATTTGAGCAGAGGATGTGTGGGCAGGCCCAGGGGCTTGCCCCGCTGTGGAGCCCTGGCTGCTGCTGCGCTGCCTTCAGTGCAGGCTCCGTGGGGGCCTCCCATGCTCCTGCTGCAGGCGGGAAGTGCAAATCTCCGGGGCTTCAGAGCCCTGGAGCCCAGGCTGAGGGGTCCCCCCGTGCTCAGCTGTGCT
This sequence comes from Anomalospiza imberbis, assembly GCF_031753505.1. Taxonomy (NCBI): domain Eukaryota; kingdom Metazoa; phylum Chordata; class Aves; order Passeriformes; family Viduidae; genus Anomalospiza; species Anomalospiza imberbis. The sequence continues at coordinate 1,008,127 of NC_089716.1, read as the reverse complement.
GGGGGCTGTTTCTGGCCTCAGGGACACTTGGCATGGGCCACGCCACTTGGCCACCAGTGGTGCTGCTTTGGCCTCCTTAGGCAGGGCCCGATGTCCTGCTTGGATGTTGGGAACAGCAAAGTGCCAAGGCAGGCTCTGTGCCAGCCCAGCTTCCTGTGGGAGAGATTTCACAAGAGACAGGACTCTGGCCACAAACTGCTTTAAATGTACATCCCTTATCCCCACCCTGCACGGGGTGGAGAATTACCAGGGTAAGGAATTCCCAAGATCAATTGCAAGGGAGAGAATTGAATATCTGCCCTGGGTCTGGTTTGTCTTCTTGCCAAAGCCAACGGCAAAAGCCGTACCCATGGCATCTTGGTTTACAGCCCTGACTCCTTCCCAGGGGCTGTTTGGGTGGGCTCTCCCCTGGCCAGGAGGGCAATGCCTCTGCCAGGTGCTTGTGGCCGACCCCGTCCCCTGGGTGCCGGGCCCCCTTGGGCCCTGGGGTTGATCCCAGAGGGGCTGTAGGAGCTGTGCCATGGCCTTTGCCTTCAGCTTGGCCTTTTGCTCATCCCTTCTTGCATTCAGCTGCTGTGCCTTTGTGCCCAAGTGCTCCGGGGCCTTCTTCTGCCACTCCTGCAGCCGCGCTCACTGCCTGTGGGTGCTCATCCTGTGAGAGCTGCTGAGCTTTGTGCAAAATCGTTCCTTTCTCCAGCGACCCAAAGCAAATGCTTAATAGAAAATCCTGATCCTTCCATGTACAATCTGCAGCTCCCAGCGTTCCCCACGTGGAACCAACCTGTGACCCCCTTGGCCCCCTCGCCCCTGCGAGGGGAATTTGGGGAGGTGGGAGTGGGGCAGCGCCAAGGCCGGGCCCCCCCGCGCTGTCCTGGCAGGAGCGGCTGCAGTGGGGACCGAGTGCGGGTGGAAGCGGCCGAGAGTCCAGCGCTGCCCCAGCCCGACCTGCCCCAGCTCCATCCCTGCCCCTGCGCTGGGATGCTGTGGGTCTGGGGGGAAGAGGGAGCCGGCAGTGGGTGCTGGGCCTGGGGGCAGGAGGAGAAGGGAAGGAGAAGCACGGTTGAGGAACAAAATGGTCAAAGGATGGACGTGGCAGGAGAAGGTGGGATTGTGCAGGAGAAGGAGGAATAGCAGGAGGAAGAGGAGTGTGAGGAAGAGCAGAGACACAGGAGGAGGAGCAGAAACAGGAAGCAGCACAAGGTTCCACCCCTCCCTGTATCTGCAGCCTCCCCCCAGCCCCAGGAGCGCTGCTCCCCCCACATGCAGCAGGTGACTGTGGAGGGGGATCCAGGATTTTCACGGGGTGAATCTTGGTGTTTCTGAGCATTCTTGGGCTAAATGTTGGTGCTTTGGTTTTATGTGGCAGCTGAATCTTTATCTTTTGCAGGAGGTTTTTGCTGACTTGTGAGGTTTGGGGTGTTTTTGATCTGTGTCTTGAAGTTTGCAGGATTTTTGGGCTGAATTTTGGTGTTTTGGAGGTTCTTACGTACAAAAACTTACCAATGACTTCCTGAGATGAACTTGGGCAGGGAGGAACTTCCAGTCCAAGGTGCTCTCCTCTTGTTTTTTCCCCAAACCAGGAGTTTTCATTCCCGTGGCGTGGCTGGATGCAGGAGGAGGAAAAGCCCCAGAGATCCTCCAGGAGGAGGGGCTGCAAACCCAGCCCAGGGAGCTGCGGGGAGGAAGGAGCCCCCCTGAGCCAGGAAGGTGGCCGGAGATCCAGGCGGAGCTCAGAGCTGGAGAAAAAGCCACATGGCAGGGAGAAGCCACACAAGTGCTTGGAATGTGGACAGGGTTTCAGGTTCAGCTCCAAGCTTATTGAGCACCAGAGGATCCACACTGGGGAAAAGCCCTACGATTGTGGGGAGTGTGGGAAGAGGTTCAGAAGAAGCTCCACCCTGATCCGGCACCAGGTGATCCACACTGGGGAACGGCCCTACACCTGCTTGGAATGTGGGAAGAGCTTTGGGTGGAGATCTGCCCTGAGAAGACACCAGCGCATCCACACTGGGGAGAGGCCCTATGAGTGTCCCCAGTGTGGGAAGAGGTTTCACACCAGCTCCGATCTCCTCAGACATGAGCGGATTCACACAGATGAGAGGCCCTTCCGCTGCCCCGACTGCAGGAACGGCTTCAAGCAAAACTCCCACCTCACCGTGCACTTGCGCATCCACACCGGGGAGAGGCCCTATGAGTGTGGGGAGTGTGGGAAGAGCTTCTCACAGAGCTCAACATTGACCAAACACCAACGGAGGCACCACTCACCCTGTGAGTGCCCCGAGTGAGGGCAGAGCTTCATGCTCTTCTCCAGCTCCATTCCCCATGGGAGGATCCGGGCTGGATGATCCCCAGTGACCCCCATTGGGCAGAGCCCTGGTGCCCCCGAATGGGGAATAAAACAGAGAGTTAAACAATGGAGCTGATAAAGGGGCCGATATCTGAGGCCTGACTGAGTAGAAACTGTGGGAGACACAGACACAGTTTAAGTCTCCCTGGGCAAGAAGTGACCAAGCAACCTGTTGTGAGACTTTGTGATAAGATAATGTTCCCAGGTGCCGTGATGTCATGAAGAATGTATAACCAATGGGAAATTGTTAGCAAACATCGAGCCCTATCTGAGCACCACACAAGTAAAACCCTGTATAAACACCTGGTACCCTCAATGAAATTGGCTTCTGGTCTAAACTCGGCCGTCCCCGTCTCTCCATCGTGGATAAGCCCTGTTGTGGGTGATCCCCGTTGGGTGGGGGGAAGGTGTTGGAGGGATTTCTTTCCCTTCTGCTTGTGCTGCTGTGTTTGGTTGGTAATAAATTCCCTCCGTGTGCCCAGGCTGGGTCTGTTGTCCCCGTGCCGGTGCTCGGGGCGGGATCTCTCCCGTTGCTTCTCTCCAGTCCCGGGCCTCTCCTCAGCCAATGAGAGAACGCGGTGGACAAGAGTCAGCCAATCAGAGCGAGCGGGGCTGATGACTCACCAGTTGCCGGGCAGACCCGCAGCACCCAGTGTTCCCCACCTGGACCCCACCCTCCCTGCCCAGTCCCGGCCCCCGCGTGGGGTCCCCCCAAGTCCCTCCCCACTGCCCCCCATAACCTGGGCTGGGTTTAACTGGGAAGCTTTACTGGGAAGACTGGGAGCAGGCAGGCAGGGGCAGAGAGACAGCTGGGCTGGGGGGACACACGACCCCCCCAAAATCAGCGTGGGGATGGAGCGGGGGGTCCGGGGAGGGGATGCGGCTGGTGGCGGCTCAGGAGCTCTGTGGGCAGAGAAAAGGGGGTGACACCGGGCTGGTGGCCCCGGGGAAGGAGCACACAAACTCCTAGAAGCTGAGCCCCAGCGCCAGGAAGATGAAGCTCAACTCTGAGCCCCCGATCCCTGACAGCATCTTGCTGCGGGCGGCATCCAGTGGCATCTCTGGGGGGCCTGCAGGAGTAAGGACCCCCTAAAACCTCTCGGAGACACCCCAAGCACCTCCAAGTACCTACCCAGTCACCCCCATCCCACCCAGAACCCCCTGAAACCTTCCCCAGATCCCTTCCTCCCCAGGACCCACCAAAGCCTCGCCCATCCTTCTCAGGATCCCACAGCCCCCTTCCAGTTGTCCCTACAGCCCCAGGACCCACAAACCCTGTCCCAGTCCCTTCCCAGCCCCACCAGGACTCACCCTGACCCCTCCCAGTCTCTTCCCAGCACAACCAACCTCATGCCAACCTCTGCTTTTCCATCCCCAATCTCCTTCCAGCTCTTCTAGACTCACTCCAATCCTTCCCAGTCACACCCAGCACCTCCAAACTCCCTCCCAGTGTCCACCAGGACCCCCAGAACCCCATCCCACCCTCCCCAGCATCCTTGAAACCCCTTCTCAGCCCTTCCACACCTCCAAGCCCCTCTCCCAGCTTAAACCAGGCTGTCTCCAACTCCCTCCCAGTTGCTCCCAACACATCCCAGTGGCTCTCTCAGCGCCCCCAATTCCTCCCCTGTGCCCCAGTGCCGGCTCAGGGCGTGCTCCAGGCTGACGTGCTCCACCTGCCAGCTGCAGGTGAGCCCGCGCCAGGGGGGTGTTTCCAGCAGCACCAGGAGCTGGTAGGTCCAGTCCTTGTTGGGGACCATGTCGGTGGCCTCCACAGAGAGCTCCTGCTGGCCCTGGAACCACCTCAGCTGGGTGTGGGCAGGCTAGAAATCCATCACGGAGCAGCCCCGGGCTGGGAGCTCGAGGGCACCAGCGAGATTAATACTCCTGGGGACACTGGGAGAGAGCGGGGACAGACTGGGGTCAGCTGGGGGGAACTGGGAGAGAGAGGGGAGGGATGGGGTGGCCTTGGGAGGGACTGGGAATGGACTGGGAAGGACTGGGGTGGCACTCAGAGAGATGGGAGGGGATAGGGGGCACTGGGAGGGAGGATGGAGGTCTAGGAGTGAACTGGGAATGAACTGGGAATGGACTGGGAGGGACTGGGGCGGCACTGGGAGGAACTGGGAACGAAGTGCGCGGCACTGGGAGGCCGAGTCCAGTGCGGGGCACTCGGCGCTGCGGGTCTGCCTGGCAACTGATGAGTCATCAGAGACACGCGCTCTGATTGGCTGAGAGGCGGCAGCACCACGCTAGGCTGAGATGGACAGCCGGGAGGCACTGGGAGAGACTGGGATGGACTGGGAGAGCCAGGGGGGTCAGTGGCAGGGACACAAGGTCTCGGGGATGGGCACAAGGAGGGCTGAGGGCTCTGGGCCGATTCCAGGGAGGTTTTGAGGGGCTCCAGGGTCATTGCCAGGGCAGGGCCCGAAGGGACACGCTCTGCCCCGCGCTCACCTCGGCGCTCCGTGAGGAACGGGCTGAGATACTCGTGGTTGTACCGGCACAGCCAGTCCGCCGCAGCCCTTTTTTGCTCCATAACGTCTGGGTCGCTGTTCCAATACCTGGCTGCTGTCTCCCCATAGGGGGTGAACCCCAAAAAGTGCCCCACGTCGCAGTCGAACATCGCGTACTGCTCCCGATTGTAGATGAACCTGCTCAGGTACCTCACCTTCTCCGTGCCGTTCATGAAGTGACATTCGGACTTTTCCACGTACTGGAACACCCCTGTGTGTGCAGGACACAGGTCCGGGAGTGCCCCCCCAGCACCCCCAGAGCTCCGGGATCCACCCCAGATCCCCACTCCGCACCCCCTGTGCCCCAGTGCATCCATGGATCCCTCCTGCCCGAGCTGCCACTTCCTCTTTTCCACCCTTCCCCCATTTGCCCTTCCACATCCTCTCCGCTCCGACTTTCAGCCTCTCCCCAGATGAGTTTTGGGGTCCCATTTACTCCTTTTCCTCTTTCCCAACCTTTTAAACACAATTTCCCAAAAGCCCAGCCCCCCTTCCCGCTCAGTTTTGGGGTCCTACCCTCCCCTTTTCCCCACTTTCCCACCCTCTCCCGCCCCTTCCTCACCTGCCCCCAATCCTCAGCCCCTCCCGCTCTTCCTTTCGGGGTCCCCTCCTCCTCCTGCCCCTGCAATTTCGGGCTCCCACCGCCCCCTTTTCCCCATTCTCCCCCCTGTCCCACCGCCTCCCGCCCCCCCCGCTCTCCCGAGAGCTCCGCGCCCGCAGCCGGGGGGGCTCCCAGCACCACCAGTGCCACCAGTACGGCCCCAGCTGCCGCCACTCGCCCCATGGCCAGCGCCGCCCAGGGAGCACCAGCCCCAGAGCGGCCGCGCTGCGCTGGCAGCACCAGTCCGGAGCAGCGCGGGCTCAGCAGCGCCGCGCGCTCTCATTGGCTCCGAGCACTTTTGGGCACCGATTGCCGAGGCTCTGCCACACAACCGATGACTCCTCAACTCCTCGCGCTCCCATTGGCTGCAGCGCGTTTTGGCTGCGTTTGGATTGGCTGAGCGGTTCCGGGACGCTGCAGCCCCGGCTGGGGCTTTTCCAGGCACGGGGAGCCTTGGGGCGCTGCGCAGCTGGGAGCTCAGCTGTGCCCAGAAATGTGTGCCCGGCTGCGCGGGGTCTCAGGGGTGCCCGTGGCGAGGGGTGACGCTGGCCCCATGCCAGGCACCCCCCAGAGCCGCTCTGTCCCTGCCCCCCGCAGCCGCACAGGGACAGCAAATGGAACCGAGGGTTCCTGCCTGGGAACAAGGAGCGGGAGAGATCCCTCAGCAAATCCGGCACGGGCACAACAGACCCGGCCCGGGCACAGGGAGGGAATTTATTACCAACCAAATCACACCAGGACAAGGAGAGGGGAAAGAAATCTCTCCAACACCTTCCCCCCACCCAACCGGGATCACCCAGAACGGGGTCACCAGGGCTCTGCCCAACGGGGCTCACTGGGGATCATCCTACGTGGATCCTCCCATGGGGGATGGAGCTGGAGCAGCGCACGAAGCTCTTCCTGCACTCGGGGCACTCACAGGGCCTCTCCCTGGTGTGGAAGTGCTGGTGAGGGACGATCTCTGAATTCCACCTGAAGCTCTTCTGACATTCCAAGCACTCATAGGGCCGTTCCCCAGTGTGGATCCTGTGGTGATTGGTGAGGTCAGAGGTCCCACTGAAGCTCTCCCCACACTCCCCACACTCACAGGGCCTCTCCCCAGTGTGGATGTTCTGGTGTTCCATCAGGGTGGAGCTCCAGCTGAAACCCTGCCCATATTCCAAGCACTTGTGGGGCTTCTCCCTGCCATGAGGCTTCTCCAGCAGCTCCGAGCTCCAGCTGGATCTCTGGCCACGTTCCTGGCTCAGGGGAGCTCTTTCTTCCCTGCAGCTTCCTAGGCTGGGTTTGTAGCCCCTCCTCCTGCAGGATCTTCGGGGCTTTTCATCCTTCTCCATCCAGCCACACCCTGGGAATGACAAATCCTGCTTTGGGGAAAACCAAGGTAGGAGCACCTTGGAGTAGAGGCTCCTCACTGCCCAAATCCATCCCTAGAACTCAGCAGGAGTCTTGTGTTCACGGAAATCTCCACTATATCAAGGTTCAGCCCAAAACAACTCTCCCAGTAGTTCCCGATCTCTGATCTCTCCACTTTTGGCATTCCAGAGGTTTCCTTTCCTTGGGATGATGGGGGTCCAATGGCTCCAGGGGCTCCCCCTTCTCCGGCCTCCTGCTTAGGGATGATCCAGGGGCTTTTGGGGATCCATGGGGTCCCTTCTGCCCTGATGCTCTACTTTGAGGTCCCAGGGGTCTCAGGGGTCCCTCCTCTCCAGGCTCCCCCCCTTTCCAGCCAGCCGGGGGTCCCCCAGCTCCAGGATCATCCCTCTCTGCTCTCCCCACTCTGGGGGGTCCCAGGGGGTCCTCAGGACAATGTCCTCCCCCTGGTGGCCCTGGGCAATGGCCACGTGGACTCCCAAAGATCCCCCCAAGGGGCTCAGCTCTGGGGTCCTGCAAGATCCAAACCTACACACACACACACACAAAGAGAAAAAACCCTCCCAGGGTTTATTTGGGCCTCCCAGATGATATTTGGGGCTCAATTCCACAATCTGCAAGCTCCAAACACACCCCAATAAAAAAACCCTCTCAGGGACCCCCCGATAGATTTGGGACGAGCTCCCCCTCCCCTCTCACCTGCAGGATGAGCTGGGGGCGATGGTCCCGGGGCCAAGGGTGCTGCAGCCACTGGGGGCACTGGAACCTCCTGTTTCTCCTCCTTTTCCTGCTCCTGCTCCTCCTCTTCCTGCTCCTCCTTTTCCTCTCTCCCTCCTCCTCCTCCTTCCTCATCCCACCTCCTGCCCAGTTCCTGCCTTCTCTATATTTAGAGTGGAGAACCTTGCTTGTTTTTAGAACGAGAACAAAGATCCCAGATGGAACACAGCTTGCTGGTTTTAGCCAGAAGTGTCAGTGACTAAAGGTCATGTTTCCTCTGCTTTGGTGCCGTCCTTGTTCCTCCTCAGTGTTCAGGCTGGGCTATGGGGTGTCCTTGTTTGCTGCATTTTCAGAGTTCCTCCTGGATCCTTTGGGCAACAGGCCGTGCCCTGGGAGGGCTCTTTGTGCTCCTTTGTGACACAGGAGAACCTTCCAGGCGGTTTCTGCGTGAGCTGCTGCTGTGATGTCACAGGAGCACTGCCACGTCCCCGAGGTGTTCCCGTTGCTGTGGCACACGGAGGCCTCAGTGTCCAGAGTGGCTCTGGGCACTGCTCGTTGCTGGAGGATCCTCCTGCCCGAGGCATTCTCAGCAGCCAGCCCAGCCCTGACGGGTGTCCTTCTGTGCTTGCAGGGCTACAGTCTGCAGACGTGTGCAGCGCAGCCAAAATGATCCAGCACGTGGCTGCTGCAGTTTGCACGCTGTACTCTGTGGCATATGCGGGATATTTTTTAACCCACTTGGCACGTTAGTCAAGGTTTTCCCTCAGTGCTGTGGCTTTGGGCTTGCTGTGTGCTTGCTGTTCTTCCTCTGGGCCTGAGCTGACTTTGTAACCAAATCGCCATGAAGACACCATTGCTTTGGGAGAGCTCCTGGCAGCAGCTGCAGCTGGAAAAGGGGGTGTCTGCAGCCAGCGGGGCGTGCACAGCATTTGCAATGAGCCCTGGGGGGTTCTGTTCCCTCATACGGGGAGTCTGTGGCAGCAGAGCCTGGAACTGCCTGTCCAGCCAAGAGCTGACCCAGCCCAGTATTTTGTGCTGTTCTCTTGCTGTGTGAAGGGACTGTGGCTCCTGGAGGGACGCTGTGAAAGCAAAATGCTCTCTCGGGGTTGCCTTGCTCCGGGGCATTTCCCACCACAGGCAGTTGTTTTCCTGACAGCATCTGGTTCATGTTCCCTCTTCCCTTGCAGGGCACCTCATGAGTGGATCCCGAGCAGCTCCTCCTTCGGTGAGTGGGAAAGGAACCTTTGGTGTTTGGAATTGTGCAGCAAGTTGTGAGCTCAGCATGTGGCAGCCGAGTGCCAGCCTGGGAGGCTGAAGGAAAGTTCCTGCCAGTGTCCTTGCAGCAGCAAAGGGATCCCTGGGAGTTTTCGCCTTTTCTGCTGAAGAGCTTTTGAAGAGCTGCAGGTCCGGTTTTGCAGGCAGAGCATTGCTTGCTGGCTCTAGCCATGGTGGAATATGGAATTCCCAAGAATAAGGGGCAATGTGGACTTTAGCCCATTGTTAGTTTGAACAGCTCCGAACCCAATTTCTGCTTAGTGCAGCTGGATGTGCAGCTGAGGGTAAATAAGGTGATAACTGATGCAGAACTTCCCGTCCCTCACGCTGCCGTCTGTCCACAGGGCACAAAAGCGGCACCAGCACCTCCTCTGGCTCCCTCTGCTTCCAAAGAGGAGGCCAAAGAGGAGGAAGGCAGCAGTGAGCTTCCCGCTGTTCCGGGGGACGATGGTGAACGTCCCTCAGTTCCGGGAGATGACAGTGAACTTCCCGCTGCTCTGGGAGACGAGGGCGAACATCCCGCGCTGTGGGAACACAACGGCGAGGCTCCTGCGGTGTGGGACAAGGACAGTGGACATCTCCTGGTGTGGGAGGAGGACAGAGGATATGCTGTGTCTTGGGAAGAGGAGGTTGAACTTCTCCCAGCATGGGAAGCAGACAGTGAACGTCCCCTGGCTTGCAAAGATGATGGCGAACCTGCAGCGTTTTGGGAAGAGGACGGAGAAGCTCCCTGTGCTTGGGAAGAGGACACTGAACCTCCCTCGGCTGTGGGATCCTGGGCTGAACATTCTGACAGCAGCACAGCCCTGCAGCCAGAGGGGAGAGGGGAGTGGTGCCTGATGCAGCTGAGTACGTCTGCTCTGTTCCTGTGTGCCAGAGCAGGGTGCTGTGTGTGTGTCTCGGCATCAGCTGCACCCAGTGCTGCTCTGCAGCTGAATGTGCCAGGGTCATTTCTTGTCCTTCCCCAGCTGAGACCAAGGGGCTGACGGCCCCAGGGAGGGGGGCTGCATTCTGGCTCTGCTGCAAGGCGGGGTCTCACTCTGGGAGGGAGCGTCTTCCACGTGGTTTCTTTCAGGGAACACCGTGAGCCTGGCGGAGCCTGCCGAGAAATACCTGGAAGTGGAGCAGATTGGCCAAGGGTAAGTGCACGGCAGTTACTTCTGCACAAGCAGGCCCAGGTGTTGTGCTGGTGCAGGATCAAGTGAGAAGTCAGGAGAGCTCCAAACACCTCCAGACACTGGGGCGCTATCCTGCTGTCCCTCAGTCCTGATCAGAATTGATACCTGTGCTCAGAAGGCACCGTCAAAGGCCCCTGAGGCTGGCAGTGTCCTGCCTGCAGCAAGGAGCAGGACCTGGAAGATCCTCTGTCCCTGGAACTGGATTGCCTAAAAGAGCCACTCACCATCTGGTGACTGTCAGAAAACAGTTCCCAAGGAGATTTCTTTCAAATATTTTGCTTCAAAAAATATCCTCCGGTCAGGATTATCAACCTAATGGTTTAGAAACAGAAACCAGAGCTGAACTAATAAGTGCTCTATTCTAGCACAGGTAGTAGAGCCCATACATTCAGTAACAGACACAGAGCTGATGCACTCTGGGGGAAAATGCATCACCTGCCTGATGGCAGGGCCCTTGTGGATCCTGCAGGTCTTAGGCAGGAAATGGAAAAGGATGGAATGCATTCTTTTCCAGTTCTTTAGACACCCATTGCTCACTTCAGGTTTTAAACTAAAGCAGTGCAGCATGGACATTTGGGATTTGCTCCAGCCCAATTCCTTGGTGTTGGGTCTCAGTTTTCTCTGGCACACCTTGCGTGGCAGAGGGCTGGTGGCTGCTGCGCTGTTGTTGGAAGGGTCGATGCCCCCAGGTGTTTGTGAACGCTGCAGGCAGCAGAGATCTCCTGTCTGGGCTGGCTTTCACTGCCAGGGCCTAAAGCGCTGCTTCTTTCTTCTCTGCTGTTTTGTCTCCAGGGCTTTCGGAACCGTTTCGAAAGGACTCGACAGGGCCACTGGAGGAGAGGTCAGTGTCAACACACCCAGCACGTCTGGCAGCTCTCCAGGGCTCTCCCCTCTGCTGGGAGCTGTGGCTGCAGCTTTGGGGGCCAGCAGAGCTTTCCTGCACAGGCTGCTCCTCTGCAGGCAGAGCCGTGTCAGCCTGCAGAGCACAGCTGGGACAGACTTGGTCCTTCTGAAGTGCCCAAAGGAATGCAAGGAGGGCAATGGATGTGTGTGTTTGCTTTGTTGTGCAATCCCAGCCAGAGCAGTTGCATCTGAAATCATGACCCAATCCCATAGAACTGCTAAAGGGTTCCCGGCTGTTTTGCTCTGTTTGCACAGAACCAGAATTACCTCCTGCTTGCAAAATGTGTTTGAACAATAATGAGAGTGTTGAGGCCATTTGAGAAGACTGTAGGTGCAGAGAATGTGGTTAGAGCTTGGAGGCTGACAGCTGAGGGGCCATTTCTGCAGAGCCTGCAAGGCCAAATGTCTCTGGCCATGTGTCCTGTAAGCAGCCCCCAGCGAGCAGAGCAATGGGCTGTGGGAATGGCACTTGCTGAGCTCTGGTGTCCCATCCCAAGGCAGTTGGGCACAGCCCGGCTCCGTCGCCCCAGAAAGACTCGCTCCGTGTTTGCTGCGGCCTCCTGCCACAGACTCCTCCAGTGAAAGGTCTGCAATGTCCCTTCAGGTGGCCATAAAGAAAATGAGTCTGAGAGGGCAGAACAGGGAACGAGCTGTGAATGAGCTCCTGCTCCTGAAGGACAAGAAGAACCCCAACATTGTCAGCCCTTTGGACAGGTGAGTGCTTCAGGCCTTATCCCGTGCCTGGGCCCTGCCTTAACCTTTCCTGGCATCCGTAGTCTGTAGCCTGATTTGAAAATGCCTGACCCAGCCGTATCTTCCCAAAACAACAGTCTGGCAGTTCACTCCCTCTGTGTGCTTTTGTTGCTTTGGTTTGGTTTTTCCTTCAAGCTGACCCTGTTTTCTGTGTCTTACAACAAGTGCTGGTAAACCACAGCAGAAATTATTTCCCTTGGCTTCTTCTTCCCAGCCCTTTCCCATTGCTGCAGATGCCAGGAAGACCAGGTTCTTGTTCCCAGAAATGCCTCGTTTGCCCATTTGCCACTGGCCTTGCCTGTTTCTGAAGGGACTTTCTGAAAGGTTTTCTGACCCCTTTTGTCCCAAGTGCTGCCCGGCCTCCTCCCCTGGATAACCCTGGGAGCTGTGTTGCCTTGTTCTGCAGGGAAGGGTGGAACTGATGAGTTCAGAAGCTGAACCAGCTGGGGGCCAGTGTTGTGGTTCCACATTGATCTGGGCCTTTGCTAAACTGCATTTTTCACCTGCTTGCCATCTCAGGCCTCTCCTTTCTCACAGGGGTCTCCTCCTTTAGACTGTGCAGATCCCAAGGGCTGTGCAGCCTGGCAGGAATGTCTCTCCATCGGATTCTGTCCTCATTGACAAGTGACCTGGCAACAAACCTCCACTCCAGGCTTTTCCATGGGGGAATTGAGCACTGCACATTGGTCTCCATGCCACTGCTTTCCTCTTCCAGCTTCCTTGTTGATGGAGATCTCTGGCTGGTGATGGAATACATGGATGGAGGAACTTTGCAGGACGTTGTCAGACAGACACGCATGGCTGAAGGAGAGATGGCAGCTGTCAGTCGGGAGGTGAGGGATCCTGCCTGTGACTGCCATGCCTTGGACACGATCGTCCTTCCCAAGAGGGCGTGAGAGCAGGAGTGGCTCGCTTTGTTTCTCTGTTGTTTTTATGAGCTGGAGAAGAAAGAGCTCCTGCAGTGAACGGCCTGCCAGCAGCACTGCACTTCTCCTCTGTTCTTGTTCTCTTTCCTGCTGTTGTGGCACTCTCTGTCTGTTTTGGATGTGCTGTTCTCAGCTTTGCCTTGAACCGTTTGCCTGGAGCTTGTCTGCACTGCACTCCTGGCCTGTCACAGCAAAGTCGCTGCTGGCAGAATTCTAAACTGTCCTTTCTTGTGTGATATATTCCGGCCATTGGTTTTTACCCTCGTGTTTCTTGTTCTCTCTCAGTGTCTGCAGGGCCTGCATTTCCTCCATTCGAACCGGGTGATCCACAGAGATCTGAAGAGCTCCAACATCCTTCTGGGAATGGACGGCTCTGTCAAGCTGGGTGGGTGTTCCTGGCCAGGCACGGCGCTCCCGGGGTGCGGCTGTGGGGCTGCTTCCCAGTGACGGCCAGAGCCCCACAAGGGCTGCTGGGGGCACTGCCCGGCCCCTGCTGCCAGCTGAGAGCGGCTGCCCCTGCAGAGAGCTCAGGAGAGGAGCAGGCTGTCAGGGGTGCCTTTGCTCTGGCAATGGCCCTCCCAGAGGGGCAGGAGTTGGAATCTAAAGCTGCAAGGGAATCAGTAACGGCAACTGCACGAAAGCTGAGGGTTTCTTTAAGGGTCCAGTTCAGTTCCATCTTTCCTTGGCTGCAGCCTTGAGAACTTTCCCAGCTGACTTCACTACTGCATTCTCAGACTGAGAGTGGGGAGTCTTTGTGCTTGGTTTCCTCATTCCAGCTGCCTTTGACAGTGTTTCTTTCTGTCCTCAGCTGATTTTGGCCTCAGCGCTCAGCTCAGCCCTGAGCAGGACCAGCGCAGCTCCATGGTGGGCACTGCTCACTGGATGGCCCCAGAAGTTGTCACCAGTTCTCCTTACGGCCCCAAGGTGGACATCTGGTCCTTTGGCATTGTGACCATCGAGATGGTGGAAGGAGAACCTCCTTACTTCAAGGAAACGAGGGCCATGGTAAGAGGCCAATTCTCCCGTGGTTGCAGAGGCCTGTGAGCACAGGGTGACCCTGCACTGGGAGCAGCAGCTGGAGGTTTCTGCACATGGGGAAGGGAATTCCCAGAGGACTCGAGCCTCAACACAGACACATATTCTGCAGTCTCCAGACACAATTTGCTTTGGGATTTACGTTGTTTCAGTTCTTCTGGCTGTGAGGATGACCTGAAAATGTGAAGCAAGTGCACCAGCTCTTTACAATGGCTGTGGCAGCACCAGGGTTTGGGTTTTTTGGTTGGCATAGAAAAATGAGCTGTGAGCAGCATCTCTGCCAGGGAGGAAAGTGCCCCTGGAGCTGGGGCTGGGAAGCCGGGGTCGATGTGAGCACTTGTGGGTGGGAAGGAAGCTGGCAGAGCGCTGAGTTTGCTTTTCCTGCAGGCTCGCGCTCTGATCCGGCAGAACGGGACCCCGCAGCTGCAGGAGCCCAGGCGCCTGTCGGCTCTGCTGCGGGACTTCCTCGAGTGCAGCCTGGAGCCGGACGAGGAGCGGCGCTGGTCTGCCCAGGAGCTGCTGCAGGTGAATGCCAAGCGGCTGCAGGGGAAGCAGCAGCGCCAGGGAGGGGTTTTCTTGTGGGGCCCCCTCCGATGGTCTCCGGTCTCGCTGCTTTCCACACGCAAAGCAAGCAGAATCCTCGCCTGGTTTGGCTTGGCAGGGGCCTTTCGAGGTCATCTGCACCTGGGGCCCCACAGCGAGCAGGGCCATCTTCAAGCAGCTCAGGTGGCTCAGAGCCCTGCCTGACCTGAGCTTGGATGTTCCCAGGGAGGAGGCACCTCCCACGTCTCTCGGCAACTTCTGTCAGTGCTTCCCCACTCTCCTGCTAAAAAAATTCTGCCTTAGATCTCATCTGAGCCTGCTTCCCCCTCCTGAGTTTCAGACCATTTCCCTTTGTCCTGTTGCAACAGAGCCTGTGAGGAAGTTGACTCTGGAAAGTAACGGTTCATTTCTTTCTTTTTTCTCCTTTGGGCAGCACCCATTTTTATCATCAGCCAAGCCTCTCTCCAGCCTGACCCCTCTGATCACCGCAGCAAAGCAACTGAGGCAGCAGTGGAGGAGATGAAGCACTGGAGGACAGCGTTTAGTTACTGTAGTTAGTTAGGACAACTAGTTAGTTATGGTAGTTAGCAGTGCTAGTTAGTTATGGTAGTTAGCAGTGCTAGTTGGTTAGGGTAGTTAGGACAGCCTGTTTGTTACGGCTCTTATGACAGCCTGTTTGTTATGGCAGTTTTTTGAATAAAAACTCTCTTAAACCTCAACTCCCTTGACGTGTCCCTTCCTTCTCCCTGTGTGACTCAGCTGCCCGGAGCAATGTGAGGGGAGAGCGGGCCCAGCCTCGCCCAGAGCTGAGCCCCAGCAGAGCCCTGGCAGAGCCCAGAGCAGCCTCGGCATCTGCAGAGTCAGCCTGGAAGGAGGCGCTTGGAGCCTTCTTGGCTGCACCCGACTCTTGGTTACAAACTGTGGGTGGTGGAAAATGTCACCGGCTCTGCAAGAGGGCAGAAGGGGCCCGGGGAAGGCCCAAGTGCTCCATGCAAGGGAAAAACCTGCCCTGGGTTTGTTATAAAGAACTATGTAGTTGGTGGCTTTTGCTATTTTGTCTTGACTTCTGCAACTTATTCCTAATCACAACATGAAAGATGAGCTGATTTTGATGTAGGACAGTTTGTAATCACTTTTAACTGCTTTTGCTGTCGTACAATTTGTCAGCTTTTTGTGGCCAGTGCCCTGGCCCCTGTGTTGCTCAAATCCTCAGAACATCATTCATGGATGATATTTTAGTTTGTGGACAGTGTGAAAAACATACATTATAGTTTTGGCTTTTGCAAAGTATTGAAGTGGATGCTACGTGTTGTGCAATAGAATGTTGACTTTTGCAGAAGTAGCTGCAGTTGTGAAATAATAACTAATGCTTTTATTTTTGTAACTAACTGATAAGAATAACTCAGAGATATTTGTGAAACAGCTAATGTTGATTTAAAGTACTTGTGGAAGTAGCTAAAACCGTCTGCATGGCCAGATAACATTTAAGGAACGGGTGTGATGAGGACCCCTGCTGCTGACCCTTCAACTGTCAATAACTGTCGCCTGCTGATGTGGAAACCCAGGGCACTGGGAATATTTCTCTGTCTGCTCTGGGGTGTCCTGATCCCCAGGGGAGCACTGACTTTGACCCTCGTTCATCAAGAAAACTTCCAAAGCCTCAAGGTAAACTAGAAACCACAAAAGTGTGAAAGAGATTGTAGAGATTGTAGAGAGTAGTGGAGTATGTCACATGGGTGAGACATTTAGGTTTTAGGATTTTTAGTATGTTATAGATGGGTTCAAGATGGAGGATATAGGGTGTTGTCTTGAGTTCCCTTCTTCTTTCTTCTTCTTCCTTTTTCTCCTTGGGTTAGCTGGTATCTTGTAATTGGGTAGAAAAATGTGCATTGCGGGTCTTTGGGGGTCAGTTATTGGGTTAGAAAGGTGTTCTGGTTTGAAAAGGAAAGCCAGTGAGAGACTTCAAGTCAGAAATACAATTTTTTAGGAAAAGAAAGAAAAAAACCCTAAATACATGCAATAATACAAAAGGAAAGAAAACAACCGCTGACAGAGTCAGAATACAACCTGACACTCTGGTGGTGGTGGGAGTCCAGACTGGAATGGCCTCAGTCTTCCCAAAGTGGCCGATGTGGTTCTGTCAGGTCTTGTAGAAGGGTGTAATCTTCCTCTGACAGTGCACTGGAGAAACCCCAGCTGTTCCCAGTGGTAAACTGCCCAGATTATATTCAGTCAGGAAATGCTTGTCTCCTCCCTCTGGGCAGAGCATCCCACAATGGGATGATGTAATTTCAACAGTCATGCAGTGACATTGAATGGGCCATTAACAACAGATATCCTCCCGGGGTGGGGGGAAAGATAAGAAGATAAGAGATAAGGAGCAGGTAGAAAAGGTAAGAAGAAACTTCTCACAGATGGGAAATTAATAACATCTTGCATTTCAACCTGGGACAAAAGGAAAATAATTTAGGTGTCACTGCCGCCGTGCCTACCCTGAAGCTCCCTGGCTTTGCCTGCCCCACCGAGGCACAGTCAGCTGCGGGGGACACGCCCCTGTTTCTCGAGAAGATTCGGGGAGTGGCTAAGACAGAGCGCTTCTCTGTCTGCCTTGTAAGGAGGAGAGGCAGTGTCTGAGGAGATAATGAGGGAGTCGACTCAAGGCCGGGAAAAAAGTCTCAAGTTTAATCCAAGCTCTGAGGAGCTACGAATGCCATTGTCCCGACAGCCGAAAACGCTCTCGAGGCTCTCACAATTGTCTTAAGTACCAGGATGGTAACCAGGGGGAAGGGACGCCCACCACCGAATGGGGGGATTTGGGGGAGTGGAAGGCGGAGGGACAGACAGACACACAAACCAATGGGGGAAGTTTAAGGGAGCGACCCCTGCCTCTCGTCCACTCACTCTGCCCAAGGAGGAAGATTCTGGGAGAGCGGGATGGGGAACCAAGTGATGCACAGGGTGCCAGGGAGGGGACAGGGGAATGACTGAGCATTTTCAGGGAGATTGGCATTGAGGGAAAGGCGGGAAAGCTCGGGGTGAAACCATTGGGAGAAAATGGGGGTGAAGGGGCAAACCATTACAGAACAGTTACAGGGGTATAAAAAGACAAAACAACATGTCACATCTTAATTGGGTAGCGTAGTTTTTGATTAGACTCAAAATGCCTTATAACAAGAGATTGTTGGCTATTTTTATGCTGTTTTTCCTGCTCGCAGAGTCTGGTGCAGACAGTGTGCTGAAGTTTTGATAAGGTAACAATAAACAGATGCTGAAGACCAAAAAAGTCCAATGCGTCTCTCCTTCCTGACACAGAACTGCTCCAGGAGAGTCTCCCCTGCCAGGGGAGCCCCCAGGGAGTTGCCCAACTTGGGGCCTGCAGACTCACAGCTGAAACCAGGGATCGGGGGCTGTTGTGAGGAAGTGACACACAACCCTCAGAACAACAATCCACGATTCCTGCACGTACTCTAGAAAGGCGGCTTGGGGCTCAAACCAACTTCAAGAGTTCCTGGAACAAGTAAACAAGTTCAAAGAAATGTTTGAATATGTATAATCGTTATCAATATGTTTTTGAACAATACAACAGAAAAAGTAGATTAGAAGAGTTGCTATTGTTAACCAGTGTGCCTCTGGCCATCGCCAAGCACCAAGAGCTGTTATTGATTTGTCTCTAATTATGCCTTCTTAAAGTTTTAAAAATTCTAAAGCATGAGGCTCATTTCTCACCATACCCAAGGTACTCACCCCTTGCTTTCTTGCAAGCCATTGCCAATCCTCAATTTCATCTGGGTGGAGGAGAATGACGCTGCAATGAAAACAAGGAAAAGGAAAATGCACTGGTGTGGAGGCCCAGGAGCCTACCATCAGAATCTCAGTCCCTCAGCTGTGGAGGACTGGTCCCAAACAAGAATAGATTTCAAGGTTATGGGCAGAAGCTTGCTTCTCCCATAGATCTTTGCAGGCACATGCTGATTTCTGTAAAGTTATGTTACCCCATTGGCCCGTTGGCCTAATTACCCCAGTTCAACCCCTGTCACCTATTTTGGTTAGTCCCTAGAATGTTCTCCTCTCTCTGTCCCTCCACTGGCCCAAGCTGACTGCATTTCTCTGCCTCTGTTTCCCTATTAGCTGACACGACCCTTAACCCCTCCTTTGCACCATTTTCCCCCATATCCATTGGACCCTGACCCTCAGCTCCACCCTCACTACCCCATATAAAAACCCCCTGTGCCCTCAGCTTGCAGCCTGTCTTTGTCCCTGGTCCCTGTTCAGCTCTGTGCCCTGTTCCTGTTCCAATAAACCAGTTTGCTGGAGATCCTACAAAGACCCATCCTGCCTACTTTGTCAGCTTTATAAAGTCGCCGTGAGCTTCGGGCTCATCAGTGCCGGACGCTCCAAGGGCCTTGGTAGCGCGAGGATGCTACAGACTGGGACAGCCAGGCAGGTGAGGAGGAAGTCACTGCCCCTTTGCCCCTCTCTCCTGCTCCATCTCCCAGCCCAGCATCGCCCCTGGCTGCAGGACAACCTCGCTGCTGACGCCGTCCTGCCAGGGATGGATTGTAGGGATCTCCTTCCCCTTCCCTCTGGCCCGGACACAAATCCCATCTTCTTCTCTGCCCTGCTTCCTCTCCTCATTCTCTCCTTCATCCATCTACGTCTTTTCCCATCTCCTTCCTCCCTCGTTCCTTCTTCTTCCTTCCTGTCCTTTTCCTTTTCCTTTTCCTTTTCCTTTTCCTTTTCCTTTTCCTTTTCATTTCCATTTGGTTTTCCTTTTCCTTTTCCTTTTCTTTTTCCTTTTCCCTGTCCCTAACTCTCCTTGTCCTATCTGCTCCAGGCACTGATCTGTGGACAGAGACCAGGAGAACAAATCCCTGACACAGAACCTCGTGGAAGAGGCCATTTGGAACAGCTCCACGGTGCAGGAATGCAACGGGGAGGAAAAGCCCCAGAGGTCCCACATGAGGAGGGGCTGCAAACCCAGCCCGGGGAGCTGTGAGGAGGTAAAACTCTCCCTGTGCCGGGAAGGGTGTGGGGAATGTGAGAAGAGCTTCAGGCAGAGCTCAGCCTATTCCTGGTGCCTCCTAAAACGGCGGTGCTGGATTCAGAGATCCATAGGGCTGCAGAGATTCCCCTGCAGATCCATGGGGATGCAGAGGTCTCCCTGCATATCCATGGGTGTAATATATAATTTAAAATAAATTCGTGCTCAGGACTAAAAAAAATACAGTATCTTGTAAAAATAGAATCAAGTGACAGGAAAAACAATATATACAAGATGAATTCCTGTCTCAAAGGATGGTTACTCTGAAGGATTATTCCATCTAGAAGATAGGCATTGAACTGATAAGATGAATATTCATAGCCAGAACAAGATATTCGAGAGGATTGCCATCTAACGAGACTTCAGCAGAGTATTCCGGGAAAAACTCTGCACAAGAAAAGAACATGCATTAATATGTGGAAAGGGGCAAGACCAATGAGAGGGAACAGGAAGACCCCCCAGGAATCCTACTACGTCTGAAAGCAATAAAAATAAAACCCTGTGGAATCAGTACCTTGTGAACTGCCAGAGGTACGGGGCTGTATAGCCTGAAACCAGCTCCGATCGCCTGGCTCGGCGCTGTTTTACTTGTGGCTTGTCCAATTTTTATTTGACTTGATTTAATAAATTCCTCTAATTATTAAATTGACTGATTCATTGATAACAATGGGGATGCAGAGATCCCCCTGCAGCCCCTGGAGGAGCCAGGCTGGAGCACGGGGATGCCTGAGAGGAGGCTGTGACCCCGTGGACAGAGGGGCCCCCGCTGGAGCAGCCTGTCCTGGAAGGACTGACCCCGTGGCACAGTGACCCACGCTGCAGCACTTGGAGGGGGGCTGTGCCCCAGGGGATGGACTCCGGTTGGAGAAGTTCCTGGAGAAGTCTCCGGTGGGAGAGACCGCAGGCTGCAGCAGGGGAACGACTCCTGTCCCTGGGCAGAGGGAGAAGCCACGGGGGATGAACTGAGCACGGCCCCATTCCCTGTCTCCTGCACTGCCGGGGGAGGAGGTGCAGCTGGAAGGAGGGAGGCGTGGGGAAAGCTGCATTCAAGGCTCTTCATTGACTTCTCATTATCCTGTTCTTGTCGGAACCCAGAATGTCCCTTGGACACTCTTGGATATTCCGGGCACAGGTCGGAAGCATTTGAGACCCTGATATGCAGCCAGAAACCCCTGTGGCTTTGAATCTGACCCATGGAATAATTTACCAACCTTGCAGGAAGAACAAGAAATCACACAAGTTTAGATATTATTGTAGAAGTAGTCACAAAGTGAGAGGAAGAACTTTTGAGTGCTGTACAGGGGGGTTTTAGGCCTTGTACAGAGGGGTCTGAGTTTTGTACATGGGGTCCAGAAGTTCTAAGTTGAAGGGACTTGGACGTGCCCTGTCCTCCTTCTTTCTCCTTCCTAACCTCCATGTCCATGGTGATGTTGGCACTCACAGATTGGTTTAGAGTAGAAAGTCACCATTCAATATAGGTGATAGGCATTGGGGTAAAACCATAAACATTTAACACGTCATGGATGATATAAAAGATGGCACCAGCCCCCTGGGAGTCAGTGTGTGCCTTTGTCTGACCTGCAGAACGGACCGCAGCAGTTCAGGAAGAAAATCTTTTAGATAACACACAATAAACTCCCTTGAGACAGGAGGACTGAAGACTACTGAGTCTTTCTTTGAAGGCACAAGCTGGAGGAGAGACTTTTCCATCTTTCAGGGCCACCCCAATCTGGGGGTGAGCCCTGACACACAGTTTGTAACCAAGAGTCGGGTGCAGCCGAGAAGGCTCCAAGCGCCTCCTTCCAGGCTGACTCTGCAGATGCCGAGGCTGCTCTGGGCTCTGCCAGGGCTCTGCTGGGGCTCAGCTCTGGGCGAGGCTGGGCCCGCTCTCCCCTCACATTGCTCTGGGCAGCTGAGTCACACAGGGAGAAGGAAGGGACACGTCAAGGGAGTTGAGGTTTAAGAGAGTTTTTATTCAAAAAACTGCCATAACAAACAGGCTGTCATAAGAACCATAACAAACAGGCTGTCCTAACTACCTTAACCAACTAGCACTGCTAACTACCATAACTAACTAGCACTGCTAACTACCATAACTAACTAGTTGTCCTAACTAACTACTGTGACTAAAAGCTGTCCTCCAGTGCTTCATCTCCTCCGCTGCTGCCTCAGTTGCTTTGCTGCGGTGATCAGAGGGGTCAGGCTGGAGAGAGGCTTGGCTGATGATAAAAATGGGTGCTGCCCAAAGGAGAAAAAAGAAAGAAATGAACCGTTACTTTCCAGAGTCAACTTCCTCACAGGCTCTGTTGCAACAGGACAAAGGAAAATGGTCTGAAACTCAGGAGAGGGAAGCAGGCTCAGATGAGATCTGAGGCAGAATTTTTTAGCAGGAGAGTGGGAAACCACTGACAGAAGGTGCCCAGAGATGTGGGAGGTGCCTCCTCCCTGGGAACATCCAAGCTCAGGTCAGGCAGGGCTCTGAGCCACCTGAGCTGCTTGAAGATGGCCCTGCTCGCTGTGGGGCCCCAGGTGCAGATGACCTCGAAAGGCCCCTGCCAAGCCAAACCAGGCGAGGATTCTGCTTGCTTTGCGTGTGGAAAGCAGCGAGACCTGAGACCATCGGAGGGGGCCCCACAAGAAAACCCCTCCCTGGCGCTGCTGCTTCCCCTGCAGCCGCTTGGCATTCACCTGCAGCAGCTCCTGGGCAGACCAGCGCCGCTCCTCGTCCGGCTCCAGGCTGCACTCGAGGAAGTCCCGCAGCAGAGCCGACAGGCGCCTGGGCTCCTGCAGCTGCGGGGTCCCGTTCTGCCGGATCAGAGCGCGAGCCTGCAGGAAAAGCAAACTCAGCGCTCTGCCAGCTTCCTTCCCACCCACAAGTGCTCACATCGACCCCGGCTTCCCAGCCCCAGCTCCAGGGGCACTTTCCTCCCTGGCAGAGATGCTGCTCACAGCTCATTTTTCTATGCCAACCAAAAAACCCAAACCCTGGTGCTGCCACAGCCATTGTAAAGAGCTGGTGCACTTGCTTCACATTTTCAGGTCATCCTCACAGCCAGAAGAACTGCAACAACGTAAATCCCAAAGCAAATTGTGTCTGGAGACTGCAGAATATGTGTCTGTGTTGAGGCTCCAGTCCTCTGGGAATTCCCTTCCCCATGTGCAGAAACCTCCAGCTGCTGCTCCCAGTGCAGGGTCACCCTGTGCTCACAGGCCTCTGCAACCACTGGAGAATTGGCCTCTTACCATGGCCCTCGTTTCCTTGAAGTAAGGAGGTTCTCCTTCCACCATCTCGATGGTCACAATTCCAAAGGACCAGATGTCCACCTTGGGGCCGTAAGGAGAACTGGTGACAACTTCTGGGGCCATCCAGTGAGCAGTGCCCACCATGGAGCTGCGCTGGTCCTGCTCAGGGCTGAGCTGAGCACTGAGGCCAAAATCAGCTGAGGACAGAAACAAACACTGTCAAAGGCAGCTGGAATGAGGAAACCAAGCACAAAGACTCCCCGCTCTCAGTCTGAGAATGCAGCAGTGAAGTCAGCTGGAAAAATTCTCAAGGCTGCAGCCAAGGAAAGATGGAACTGAACTGGACCCTTAAAGAAACCCTCAGCTTTCATGCAGTTGCTTTTACTGATTCCCTTGGAGCTTTAGATCCCAACTCCTGCCCCTCTGGGAGGGCCATTCCCAGAGCAACGGCACCCCTGACAGCCTGCTCCTCTCCTGAGCTCTCTGCAGGGGCAGCCGCTCTCAGCTGGCAGCAGGGGCCGGGCAGTGCCCCCAGCAGCCCTTGTGGGGCTCTGGCCGTCACTGGGAAGCAGCCCCACAGCCGCTGGGAGCGGGAGCGCCGTGCCTGGCCAGGAACACCCACCCAGCTTGACAGAGCCGTCCATTCCCAGAAGGATGTTGGAGCTCTTCAGATCTCTGTGGATCACCCGGTTCGAATGGAGGAAATGCAGGCCCTGCAGACACTGAGAGAGAACAAGAAACACGAGGGTAAAAACCAATGGCCGGAATATATCACACAAGAAAGGACAGTTTAGAATTCTGCCAGCAGCGACTTTGCTGTGACAGGCCAGGAGTGCAGTGCAGACAAGCTCCAGGCAAACGGTTCAAGGCAAAGCTGAGAACAGCACATCAAATCCAAAACAGACAGAGAGTGCCACAACAGCAAGAAAGAGAGCAAGAACAGAGGAGAAGTGCAGTGCTGCTGGCAGGCCGTTCACTGCAGGGGCTCTTTCTTCTCCAGCTCATAAAAACAACAGAGAAACAAAGCCCTGAGCCTGGAGCCACTCCTGCTCTCACGCCCTCTTGGGAAGGACCATCGTGTCCAAGCCAGGGCAGTCACAGGCAGGATCCCTCACCTCCCGACTGACAGCTGCCATCTCTCCTTCAGCCATGCGTGTCTGTCTGACAACGTCCTGCAAAGTTCCTCCATCCATGTATTCCATCACCAGCCAGAGATCTCCATCAACAAGGAAGCTGGAAGAGGAAAGCAGTGGCATGGAGACCAATGTGCAGTGCTCAATTCCCCCATGGAAAAGCCTGGAGTGGAGTTTTGTTGCCAGGTCACTTGTCAATGAGGACAGAATCCGATGGAGAGACATTCCTGCCAGGCTGCACAGCCCTTGGGATCTGCACAGCCTAAAGGAGGAGACCCCTGTGAGAAAGGAGAGGCCTGAGATGGCAAGCAGGTGAAAAATGCAGTTTAGCAAAGGCCCAGATCAATGTGGAACCACAACACTGGCCCCCAGCTGGTTCAGCTTCTGAACTCATCAGTTCCACCCTTCCCTGCAGAACAAGGCAACACAGCTCCCAGGGTTATCCAGGGGAGGAGGCCGGGCAGCACTTGGGACAAAAGGGGTCAGAAAACCTTTCAGAAAGTCCCTTCAGAAACAGGCAAGGCCAGTGACAAATGGGCAAACGAGGCATTTCTGGGAACAAGAACCTGGTCTTCCTGGCATCTGCAGCAATGAGAAAGGGCTGGGAAGAAGAAGCCAAGGGAAATAATTTCTGCTGTGGTTTACCAGCACTTGTTGTAAGACACAGAAAACAGGGTCAGCTTGAAGGGAAAACCAAACCAAAGCTACAAAAGCACACGGAGGGAGCGAACTGCCAGGCTGTTGTTTTGGGAAGATACATTTGGGTCAGGCATTTTCAAATCAGGGTACAGACTACGGATGCCAGGAAAGGTTAAGGCAGGGCCCGGGCACGGGATAAGGCCTGAAGCACTCACCTGTCCAAAGAGCTGACAATGTTGGGGTTCTTCTTGTCCTGCAGGAGCAGGAGCTCATTCACAGCTCGTTCCCTGTTCTGCCCTCTCAGACTCATTTTCTTTATGGCCACCTGAAGGGACATTGCAGACCTTTAACTGGAGGAGTCTGTGGCAGGAGGCCGCAGCAAACACGGAGCGAGTCTTTTTGGGGCGACGGAGCCGGGCTGTGCCCAACTGCCTTGGGATGGGACACCAGAGCTCAGCAAGTGCCATTCCCACAGCCCATTGCTCTGCTCGCTGAGGGCTGCTTACAGGACACATGGCCAGAGACATTTGGCCTTGCAAGCTCTGCAGAAATGGCCCCTCAGCTGTCAGCCTCCAAGCTCTAACCACATTCTCTGCACCTACAGTCTTCTCAAATGGCCTCAACACTCTCATTAATGTTCAAACACATTTTGCAAGCAGGAGGTAATTCTGGTTCTGTGCAAACAGAGCAAAACAGCCGGGAACCCTTTAGCAGTTCTATGGGATTGGGTCATGATTTCAGATGCAACTGCTCTGGTTGGGGTTGCACAACAAAGCAAACACACACATCCATTGCCCTCCTTGCATTCCTTTGGGCACTTCAGAAGGACCAAGTCTGTCCCAGCTGTGCTCTGCAGGCTGACACGGCTCTGCCTGCAGAGGAGCAGCCTGTGCAGGAAAGCTCTGCTGGCCCCCAAAGCTGCAGCCACAGCTCCCAGCAGAGGGGAGAGCCCTGGAGAGCTGCCAGACGTGCTGGGCGTGTTGACACTGACCTCTCCTCCAGTGGCCCTGTCGAGTCCTTTCGAAACGGTTCCGAAAGCCCTGGAGACAAAACAGCAGAGAAGAAAGAAGCAGCGCTTTAGGCCCTGGCAGTGAAAGCCAGCCCAGACAGGAGATCTCTGCTGCCTGCAGCGTTCACAAACACCTGGGGGCATCGACCCTTCCAACAACAGCGCAGCAGCCACCAGCCCTCTGCCATGCAAGGTGTGCCAGAGAAAACTGAGACCCAACACCAAGGAATTGGGCTGGAGCAAATCCCAAATGTCCACGCTGCACTGCTTTAGTTCAAAACCTGAAGTGAGCAATGGGTGTCTAAAGAACTGGAAAAGAATGCATTCCATCCTTTCCCATTTCCTGCCTAAGACCTGCAGGATCCACAAGGGCCCTGCCATCAGGCAGGTGATGCATTTTCCCCCAGAGTGCATCAGCTCTGTGTCTGTTACTGAATGTATGGGCTCTACTACCTGTGCTAGAATAGAGCACTTATTACTTCAGCTCTGGTTTCTGTTTCTAAACCATTAGGTTGATAATCCTGACCGGAGGATATTTTTTGAAGCAAAATATTTGAAAGAAATCTCCTTGAGAACTGTTTTCTGACAGTCACCAGATGGTGAGTGGCTCTTTTAGGCAATCCAGTTCCAGGGAAAGAAGATCTTCCAGGTCCTGCTCCTTGCTCCAGGCAGGACAGTGCCAGCCTCAGGGGCCTTTGACGGTGCCTTCTGAGCACAGGTATCAATTCTGATCAGGACTGAGGGACAGCAGGATGGCGCCCCAGTGTCTGGAGGTGTTTGGAGCTCTCCTGACTTCTCACTTGATCCTGCACCAGCACAACACCTGGGCCTGCTTGTGCAGAAGTAACTGCCGTGCACTTACCCTTGGCCAATCTGCTCCACTTCCAGGTATTTCTCGGCAGGCTCCGCCAGGCTCACGGTGTTCCCTGAAAGAAACCACGTGGAAGACGCTCCCTCCCAGAGTGAGACCCCGCCTTGCAGCAGAGCCAGAATGCAGCCCCCCTCCCTGGGGCCGTCAGCCCCTTGGTCTCAGCTGGGGAAGGACAAGAAATGACCCTGGCACATTCAGCTGCAGAGCAGCACTGGGTGCAGCTGATGCCGAGACACACACACAGCACCCTGCTCTGGCACACAGGAACAGAGCAGACGTACTCAGCTGCATCAGGCACCACTCCCCTCTCCCCTCTGGCTGCAGGGCTGTGCTGCTGTCAGAATGTTCAGCCCAGGATCCCACAGCCGAGGGAGGTTCAGTGTCCTCTTCCCAAGCACAGGGAGCTTCTCTGTCCTCTTCCCAAAACGCTGCAGGTTCGCCATCATCTCTCCAAGCCAGGGGATGTTCACTGTCCGCTTCCCATGCTGGGAGAAGTTCACCCTCCTCTTCCCAAGCCACAAGATGTCTTCTGTCCTCCTCCCATGCTGGGAGATGTCCACTGTCCTTGTCCCACACCTCAGGAGCCTCGCTGTTGTTTTCCCACAGCGCGGGATGTTCGCCCTCGTCTCCCAGAGCAGCGGGAAGTTCACTGTCATCTCCCGGCACTGAGGGACGTTCACCATCGTCCCCCGGAACAGCCGGAAGCTCACTGCTGCCTTCCTCCTCTTTGGCCTCGTCTTTGGATGCAGAGGGAGCCAGAGGAGGTGCTGGTGCTGCTTTTGTGCCCTGTGGACAGAAAGAAAAGGAGAAAACTCCCAGGGATCCCTTTGCTGCTGCAAGGACACTGACAGGAACTTTCCTTCAGCCTCCCAGGTGGGCACTCGGCTGCCATATGCTGAGCTCACAACTTGCTGCACAATTCCAAATGCCAAAGGTTCCTTTCCCACTCACCGAAGGAGGAGCTGCACGGGATCCACTCATGAGGTGCCCTGCAACGGGAGAGGGAACATGAACCAGATGCTGTCAGGAAAAAAAACTGCCTGTGGTGGGAAATGCCCCAGAGCAAGGCAACCCCGAGAGAGCATTTTGCTTTCACAGCGTCCCTCCAGGAGCCACAGTCCCTTCACACAGCAAGAGAACAGCACAAAATACTGGGCTGGGTCAGCTCTTGGCTGGACAGGCAGTTCCAGGCTCTGCTGCCACAGACTCCCCGCTTGAGGGAACAGAACCCCCCAGAGCTCATTGCAAATGCTGTGCACGCCCCGCTGGCTGCAGACACCCCCCTTTTCCAGCTGCAGCTGCTGCCAGGAGCTCTCCCAAAGCAATGGTGTCTTCATGGCAATTTGGTTACAAAGTCAGCTCAGGCCCAGAGGAAGAACAGCAAGCACACAGCAAGCCCACAGCCACAACACCGAGGGAAAACCTCGACTTACGTGCCAAGTGGGTTAAAAAATACCCCGCATACACCACAGAGTACAGCGTGCAAACTGCAGCAGCCACGTGCTGGATCATTTTGGCTGCGCTGCACACGTCTGCAGACTGTAGCCCTGCAAGCACAGAAGGACACCCGTCAGGGCTGGGCTGGCTGCTGAGAATGCCTCGGGCAGGAGGATCCTCCGGCAACGAGCAGTGCCCAGAGCCACTCTGGACACTGAGGCCTCCGTGTGCCACAGCAACGGGAACACCTCGGGGACGTGGCAGTGCTCCTGTGACATCACAGCAGCAGCTCACACAGAAACCGCCTGCAAGGTTCTCCTGTGTCACAAAGGAGCACAAAGAACCCTCCCAGGGCACAGCCTGTTGCCCAAAGGATCCAGGAGGAGCTCTGAAAATGCAGCAAACAAGGACACCCCATAGCCCAGCCTGAACACTGAGGAGGAACAAGGACGGCACCAAAGCAGAGCAAACATGACCTTTAGTCACTGACACTTCTGGCTAAAACCAGCAAGCCGTGTTCCATCTGGGATCTTTGTTCTCGTTCTAAAAACAAGCAAGGTTCTCCACTCTAAATATAGAGAAGGCAGGAACTGGGCAGGAGGTGGGATGAGGAAGGAGGAGGAGGAGGGAGAGAGGAAAAGGAGGAGCAGGAAGAGGAGGAGCAGGAGCAGGAAAAGGAGGAGAAACAGGAGGTTCCAGTGCCCCCTGTGGCCGCAGCACCCTTGGCCCCGGGACCATTGCCCCCAGCTCATCCTGCAGGTGGGAGGGGAGGAGGAGCTCATCCCAAATCTGTCGGGGGGTCCCTGAGAGGTTTTTTTTTTTTATTGGGGTGTGTTTGGAGCTTGCAGATTGTGGAATTGAACCCCAAATATCATCTGGGAGGCCCAAATAAACCCTGGGATGGGTGGTTTTTTTTTGCTGTGTGTGTGTGTGTGTGTGTAGGTTTGGATCTTGCAGGACCCCAGAGCTGAGCCCCTTGGGGGGATCTTTGGGAGTCCACGTGGCCATTGCCCAGGGTCACCAGGGGGAGGACATTGGTCCTGGGGACCCCCGGGGGAGCAGAGAAGGGGAACCCCTGCGACCCTTGGATTGGGGAGAGAAGAGAGGGGTGATCCTGGAGCTGGGGGAACCCCGGCTGGCTGGAAAGGGGGGGAGCCTGGAGAGGAGGGACCCCTGGGACCCCTGGGACCTCAAAGTAGAGCATCAGGGCAGAAGGGACCCCATGGACCCCCAAAAGCCCTTGGATCATCCCTAATCTAGACGCCGGAGAAGGGGGAACCCCTGGAGCCATTGGACCCCCATCATCCCAAGGAAAGGAAACCTCTGGAACCCCAAAAGTGGAGAGATCAGAGATCGGGAAGTCCTGGGAGAGTTTTTTTGGGCTGAACCTTGATATAGTGGAGATTTCCATGGACACAAGACTCCTGCTGAGTTCTAGGGGTGGTCTTGGGCAGTGAGGAGCCTCTTCTCCAAGGTGCTCCTACCTTGGTTTTCCCCCAAACCAGGATCTGTCATTCCCAGGGTGTGGCTGGATGGAGAAGGAGGAAAAGCCCCGAAGATCCTGCAGGAGGAGGGGCTGCAAACCCAGCCCAGGGAGCTGCAGGGAGGAAAGAGCTCCCCGTCCTGAGCCAGGAAGGCAGCCGGAGATCCAGCAGGAACACGGAGCTGGTGGAGAAGCCTCATGGCAGGGAGAAGCCTCACAAGTGCTTGGAATGTGGGCAGGGTTTCAGCTGCAGCTCCAACCTGGTGGAACACCAGAACACCCACACTGGGGAGAGGCCCTGTGAGTGTGGGGAGTGTGGGGAGAGCTTCAGTGGGACCTCTGACCTCACCAAGCACCACAGGATCCACACTGGGGAACGGCCCTATGAGTGCTTGGAATGTCAGAAGAGCTTCAGGTGGAATTCAGAGATCGTCACTCACCAGCACTTCCACACCAGGGAGAGGCCCTGTGAGTGCCCCGAGTGCAGGAAGAGCTTCGTGCGCTGCTCCAGCTCCATCCCCCATGGGAGGATCCACGTTGGATGATCCCCAGTGAGCCCCCGTTGGGCAGAGCCCCGGTGACCCCGTTCTGGGTGATCCCGGTTGGGTGGGGGGAAGGTGTTGGAGAGATTTCTTTCCCCTCTCCTTGTCCTGGTGTGATTTGGTTGGTAATAAATTCCCTCCCTGTGACCGGGCTGGGTCTGTTGTGCCCGTGCCGGATTTGCTGAGGGATCTCTCCCGCTCCTTGTCCCCAGGCAGGAACCCTCGGTTCCATTTTCTGTCCCTGTGCGGCTGCGGGGGGCAGGGACAGAGCGGCTCTGGGGGGTGCCTGGCATGGGGCCAGCGTCACCCCTCGCCACGGGCACCCCTGAGACCCCGCGCAGCCGGGCACACATTTCTGGGCACAGCTGAGCTCCCAGCTGCGCAGCGCCCCAAGGCTCCCCGGGCCTGGAAAAGCCCCAGCCGGGGCTGCAGCGTCCCGGAACCGCTCAGCCAATCCAAACGCAGCCAAAACGCGCTGCAGCCAATGGGAGCGCGAGGAGTTGAGGAGTCATCGGTTGTGTGGCAGAGCCTCGGCAATCGGTGCCCAAAAGTGCTCGGAGCCAATGAGAGCGCGCGGCGCTGCTGAGCCCGCGCTGCTCCGGACTGGTGCTGCCAGCGCAGCGCGGCCGCTCTGGGGCTGGTGCTCCCTGGGCGGCGCTGGCCATGGGGCGAGTGGCGGCAGCTGGGGCCGTACTGGTGGCACTGGTGGTGCTGGGAGCCCCCCCGGCTGCGGGCGCGGAGCTCTCGGGAGAGCGGGGGGGGGGGCGGGAGGCGGTGGGACAGGGGGGAGAATGGGGAAAAGGGGGGCGGTGGGAGCCCGAAATTGCAGGGGCAGGAGGAGGAGGGGACCCCGAAAGGAAGAGCGGGAGGGGCTGAGGATTGGGGGCAGGTGAGGAAGGGGTGGGAGAGGGTGGGAAAGTGGGGAAAAAGGGAGAGTAGGACCCCAAAACTGTGCGGGAAGGGGGGCTGGGCTTTTGGGAAATTGTGTTTAAAAGGTTGGGAAAGAGGAAAAGGAGTAAATGGCACCCCCAAAACTCATCTGGGGAGAGGCTGAAAGTCGGAGGGGAGAGGATGTGAAAGGGGAAGTGTGGAAGGGTGGAAAAGAGGAAGTGGCAGCTCGGGCAGGAGGGATCCATGGCGGCCTTGGGGCACAGGGGGTGCGGAGTGGGGATCCGGGATGGATCCCGGAGCTCTGGGGCTGCTGGGGGGGCACCCCCGGACCTGTGTCCTGCACACACAGGGGTGTTCCAGTACGTGGGAAAGTCCGAGTGTCACTTCATGAACGGCACGGAGAAGGTGAGGTACCTGAGCAGGTTCATCTACAATCGGGAGCAGTACGCGATGTTCGACTGCGACGTGGGGCACTTTTTGGGGTTCACCCCCTATGGGGAGACAGCAGCCAGGTATTGGAACAGCGACCCAGACGTTATGGAGCAAAAAAGGGCTGCGGCGGACTGGCTGTGCCGGTACAACCACGAGTATCTCAGCCCGTTCCTCACGGAGCGCCGAGGTGAGCGCGGGGCAGAGCGTGTCCCCTCGGGCCCTGCCCTGGCAATGACCCTGGAGCCCCTCAAAACCTCCCTGGAATCGGCCCAGAGCCCTCAGCCCTCCTTGTGCCCATCCCCGAGACCTTGTGTCCCTGCCACTGACCCCCGTGGCTCTCCCAGTCCATCCCAGTCTCTCCCAGTGCCTCCCGGCTGTCCATCTCAGCCTAGCGTGGTGCTGCCGCCTCTCAGCCAATCAGAGCGCGTGTCTCTGATGACTCATCAGTTGCCAGGCAGACCCGCAGCGCCGAGTGCCCCGCACTGGACTCGGCCTCCCAGTGCCGCGCACTTCATTCCCAGTTCCTCCCAGTGCCGCCCCAGTCCCTCCCAGTCCATTCCCAGTTCACTCCTAGACCTCCATCCTCCCTCCCAGTGCCCCCCATTGCCTCCCATCTCTCTGAGTGCCACCCCAGTCCTTCCCAGTCCATTCCCAATCCCTCCCAAGGCCACCCCATCCCTCCCCTCTCTCTCCCAGTTCCCCCCAGCTGATCCCAGTCTGTCCCCGCTCTCCTCCCAGTGTCCCCAAGCGTGCCCATCTCGCTGGTGCCCTCGAGCTCCCAGCCGGGGCTGCTCCGTGATGGATTTCTACCCTGCCCACACCCAGCTGAGGTGGTTCCAGGGCCAGCAGGAGCTCTCTGTGGTGGCCACCGACATGGTCCCCAACAAGGACTGGACCTACCAGCTCCCGGTGCTGCTGGAAACACCCCCCTGGCGCGGGCTCACCTGCAGCTGCCAAGTGGAGCACGTCAGCCTGGAGCACCCCCTGAGCTGGCACTGGGGCACGGGGGAGGAATTGGGGGTGCTGGGAGAGCCACTGGGATGTGCTGGGAGCAACTGGGAGGGAGTTGGAGACAGCCTGGTTTCAGCTGGGAGAGGGGCTTGGGGGAGTGGAAGGGCTGAGAAGTGGTTTGAAGGATGCTGGGGAGGGTGGGGTGGGATTCTGGGGGTCCTGGTGGACACTGGGAGGGAGTTTGGAGATGCTGGGGTGAAATTGGGAGGGATTTGAGTGATCCTGGAGGGGATGGAAGGAGATTGGGGATGGCTAAACGAGGCTTGGGATGAAGTTGGTTCTGCTGGGAGGAGACTGGGAGGGGTCTGGGTGAGTCCTGGTGGGGCTGGGAAGGGACAGGGAGAGGGTTTGGGGGTCCTGGGGCGGTGCGCGGCGACTGGAAGGGGGGCTGTGGGATTCTGACAAGAATGGGAGAGGTTTCCGTGGATCCTGGGGAGGTTGGGAAGGGATCAGGGAGAGGTTTCAGGGGGTCCTGGGTGGGCTGGGGGTGACTGGGAGGGTGCTTAGAAGGGCTTGGGGTGTGTGTGAGAGGTTTTGGGAGTCCTGACCCCTGCAGACACCCCAGAGATGCCACTGGATGCCGCCCACAGCAAGATGCTGACGGGGATCAGGGACTCCAAGTTGGGCTTCATCTTCCTGGCACTGGGGCTCGGCTTCTACCTGGGCAAGAACGTCAGGAGGGTCCCGGGGGTCGTGTCCCACCTCCCCCAGAGCGTGTGTGCTCCCCTGGGGCCCCCAGCCCGGTGTCACCCCCCTTTTCTCTGCACACAGAACTCCTGAGCCGCCAGCGGCTGCAGCCCTTCCCCATGGCCTCGGGCTCGGCCAGGACCCCCCGCTCAGTCCCCATGCTGATTTTTTGGGGGGTCATGTGTCCACCCAGCCCACCTGCTCCCAGTGTTCCCAGTAAAGCTTCCCAGTTAAACCCAGTCCAGTTTATGGGGGGCAGTGGGGAAGGACTTGGGAGGACCAAACCTGGGCACACGGAGGGAATTTATTACCAACCAAACACAGCAGCACAAGGAGAAGGGAAAGAAATCCCTCCAACACCTTCCCCCCCACCCAACGGGGATCACCCACAACAGGGCTTATCCACGATGGAGAGACGGGGACAGCCGAGTTTAGACCAGAAGCCAATTTCATTGAGGGTACCAGGTGTTTATACAGGGTTTTACTTGTGTGGTGCTCAGACAGGGCTCGATGTTTGCTAACAATTTCCCATTGGTTACACATTCTTCATGACATCACGGCACCTGGGAACATTATCTTATCACAAAGTCTCACAACAGGTTGCTTGATCAACTCTCTTCCCTCACTCCAAGCTCTTCGTTCACTCGAGGCACTCGCACGGCTTCCCTTACTGGTGCCTCCGTTGGTGTCTGGTCAAGGTTGAGCTCTGTGAGAAGCTCTTCCCACACTCCCCACACTCGTAGGGCCTCTCCCCGCTGTGGATGCGCCGGTGCACGGTGAGGTTGAAGTTGCGGTTGAAGCCCTTCCCGCAGTCGGGGCAGCGGAAGGGCCTCTCCTCTGTGTGAATCCGCTCATGTAGGAGGAGATTGGGGCTGGCCTGAAACTTCTTCCCACACTGGGGACACTCGTAGGGCCTCTCCCCAGTGTGGATGCGCTGGTGTCTTCTCAGGGCAGATCTCCACCCAAAGCTCTTCCCCACATTCCAAGCACTCGTAGGGCCGTTCCCCAGTGTGGATCACCTGGTGCTGGCTCAGGCCAGAGCTGTCACTGAAGCTCTCCCCACACTTCCCACACTCGTAGGGCCGTTCCCCAGTGTGGATCCTCTGGTGCTGCATCAGTTTGGAGCTGCAGCTGAATCCCAGCCCACATTCCAAGCAGGTGTAGGGCCTTTCCCCAGTGTGGATCACCTGGTGCCGGGTCAGACCAGAGCTGTGCCTGAAACCCTTCCCACACTCCCCACACTCGTAGGGCCGTTCCCCAGTGTGGATCCTCTGGTGCTGGATAAGGTGGGAGCTCTGGCTGAAAACCCTTCCCACACTCCCCACACTTGTAGGGCCGTTCCCCAGTGTGGATCCTCTGGTGCCGGATCAGGTGCGAGCTCCGACTGAAGCACTGCCCACATTCCTTGCACTTGTGTGGCTTCTCCCTGCCATGAGCCTTCTCCACCAGCTCCGTGCTCCGGCTGGATCTCCGGCCGCCTTCCTGGCTCAGGGGGGCTCTTTCCTCCCCGCAGCTCCCTGGGCTGGGTTTGCAGCCCCTCCTCCTGCAGGATCTCTGGGGCTTTTCCTCCTCCTCCATTCAGCCACGCCCTGGAATGAAAAATCCTGCTTTGTGGAAAAAACAAGAGAAGAGCAACTTGGACTGGAGGTTCCTCCCTGCCCTACTTCATTTCAGGAAGTCATTGGGAATCTTGTGTCTGTGAGAACCTCCAAAAGACCAAGATTCACCCCAGAAATCCTGCAAACTTCAAGACACAGATCAAAAACTCCCCCAAACCTCATAATTCAGCAAAAACCAAAACCTCCTTCAAAAGATAAAGATTCAGCTGCCACATAAAACCAAAGCACCAACATTTAGCCAAAGCAAGCTCAGAAACACCAAGATTCACCCCATGAATATCCTGGATCCCCCTCCACAGTCACCTGCTGCATGTGGGGGGAGCAGCGCTCCTGGGGCTGGGGGGAGGCTGCAGACACAGGGAGGGGTTGGAACCTTGTGCTGCTTCCTGTTTCTGCTCCTCCTCCTGTGACTCTGCTCTTCCTCACACTCCTCTTCCTCCTGCTATTACTCCTTCTCCTGCACAATCCCACCTTCTCCTGCCATGTCCATCCTTTGACCATTTTTGTTCCTCAACCCTGCTTCTCCTTCCCTTCTCCTCCTGCCCCCAGGCCCAGCACCCACTGCCGGCTCCCTCTTCCCCCCAGACCCACAGCATCCCAGCGCAGGGGCAGGGATGGAGCTGGGGCAGGTCGGGCTGGGGCAGCGCTGGGCTCTCGGCCGCTTCCGCCCGCACTCGGTCCCCACTGCAGCCGCTCCCGCCAGGACAGCGCGGGGGGGCCCGGCCTTGGCGCTGCCCCACTCCCACCTCCCCAAATTCCCCTCGCGGGGGCGATGGGGCCGAGGGGGGGGGCGCAGGTGGGCTCCAGGTGGGGAACGCTGGGAGCTGCGAGTCTGCCTGGCAACTGGTGAGTCATCAGCGCCCTGCGCTCTGATTGGCTGAGCTCTGCCTGAGGGCTGGGGCTGCAGCAAAGAGGGGACACCCTGCTCCAGGGGGGATGTCCCGAAAACGGGGGACCCCCATGAAAGGAACAAGAGGAAAGTGTCTTTACAAACAGATGCTGTGTATCTGCTCCGAGACAGGGCCAGGGACCTGTACATAAGGAAGTGACAGGAGAAGCCATCGGTTTCAGGAAATGTTATCAATTGATGACACAGACTGCTGCTCAGCCAAGGTCCTGCTCAATTCATGAACTTCCCGAAGAACAACAAAGACTTAACAGAGCCAGGAATATCCTCTGCTATACAATAGTATGGTGCATATGAAGGGGGTATGTAGCAGGTGGATTGGGAAGTCTGCACCTCTCCAGTACTTCAGCCAGTGGGGAAAGGGAGAGGGAGATGGGGCCAGGAGAATTGGGATGAAAAGGAGGCTGTGTCCTCCAACAACTGCAGAGATCCCATGGGGAATGTCCCATGGCCTCTCCCATTTCTAGGATTGAAATTACTTTTACAGGACTCCTCTGTCTGCTTTGTGGACAGAAACCTCTGCTGATGACAATTTTCCCACACACCCTGGGGCTCATCCGGAATTCCTTCCACTGTCCGGGGCTGCAGGCAGGGAGTGCAGCTGGAGGTGCCTCACCCACTTTGGGTGATCGGCTCCCTTGGCTGGCGGCGGCACCGGGGATCGATTGGGGACCCGGGAGTGACCAGGAGACAGACGAGGGACACATCAGGGGGGTCTGTGAAGAGTCAGCAGGGAGAGAGCACTGAAAATCTCAGCAGTGAGTGCACTGGGATCTTCGGGGAGTGAACATGGCAGGGCACCCAGGGAGGGGAGAAAAGGGAAAGCCAGGGAGGGGTCCTGGCCAAAGGGATGATGATCACAAAATGTCTCTGAAGGGTCCCTTGGGAGAATGTTGAGGTAGTTTGCACATTCCCCCAGAGGTAATTAACGACATGGACACCCAGGGGGGCAATAAGGGAAGTGGAGAAGGGATTTGGACAACAGGGGATGGATGGTGTTGGTGTGCTGGGAAGGGATCGGGTGAAGGGCAGTGTGCAGCAATATGGTGAAGGCAAGAAGCAGCAGGAGGAATCTATGTGGTGAGAAAAAGGATGGTGGAAAAGAGGAGGAAGAGAAAAATACAGAGGACTGGGATGTCTTTGAGCACTGTTCTATGCTCCGAATTTGCCAGGTGATCCAGATCCTTTCCATCCCGGGTTTCCCGGAGAGGAAAAGAAGGAGGTCAGGATGTCAGGGGGTTTCTCTGTGGTGGGCAGCGGCAGCACCGGGTGCATAGGTGCGGGACCGGGAGCACGGGCTGGGGGCCTGTGGGGAGCTGCGGGGCCGGGCCGGGGCTGTGGGGCAGCCGGGGCTCAGCGCCGGGCGCTGCCTGACCCCACCAGCCCCAGGCAGGGCCGGCAGTGGCCCCCGGCCCCCAGGAGCCTGCGGGACGCCCCGGCCGCTGCCCGGCCCCGTGGAGCTGCCGGCCCTGCCCGCCGGGGGGGCCGCCTTTGGACACTGCGGCAGGACAGGGACCGGCTCTGGGATACGGGCTGGGGAGGGGACCCTGAGCACAAGGAGGAAAAAAAGCAACGTCTGGGAAATGCAGATTGTACATGGAAGGATCAGGATTTTCTATTAAGCATTTGCTTTGGGTCGCTGGAGAAAGGAAAGATTTTGCACAAAGCTCAGCAGCTCTCAGAGGATGAGCACTCACAGGCAGTGAGCGGGGCTGCAGGAGTGGCAGAAGGCGGCCCTGGAGCACTTGGGCACAAAGGCACAGCAGCTGAAGGCAAGAAGGGATGAGCAAAAGGCCAAGCTGAAGGCAAAGGCCATGGCACAGCTCCTACAGCCCCTCTGGGATCAACCCCAGGGCCCAAGGGGGCCCAAGCACCCAGGGGACGGGGTCGGCCACAAGCACCTGGCAGAGGCATTGCCCTCCTGGCCAGGGGAGAGCCCACCCAAACAGCCCCTGGGAAGGAGTCAGGGCTGTAAACCAAGATGCCATGGGTACGGCTTTTGCCGTTGGCTTTGGCAAGAAGAGGAGCCAGACCCAGGGCAGATATTCAATTCTCTCCCTTGCAATTGATCTTGGGAATTCCTTACCCTGGTAATTCTCCACCCAGTGCAGGGTGGGGATAAGGGATGTACATTTAAAGCAGTCTGTGGCCAGAGTCCTGTCTCTTGTGAAATCTCTCCCACAGGAAGCTGGGCTGGCACATAGCCTGCCTTGGCACTTTGCTGTTCCCAACATCCAAGCAGGACATCGGGCCCTGCCTAAGGAGGCCAAAGCAGCACCACTGGTGGCCAAGTGGCGTGGCCCATGCCAAGTGTCCCTGAGGCCAGAAACAGCCCCCAGCACAGCTGAGCACGGGGGGGACCCCTCAGCCTGGGCTCCAGGGCTCTGAAGCCCCGGAGATTTGCACTTCCCGCCTGCAGCAGGAGCATGGGAGGCCCCCACGGAGCCTGCACTGAAGGCAGCGCAGCAGCAGCCAGGGCTCCACAGCGGGGCAAGCCCCTGGGCCTGCCCACACATCCTCTGCTCAAATCCTCTGCCTGGGCACCCTCCTTGGGCATCTCCAGCCACCGGGGCCAATCCTTGCTGCCACTGCTGCAGCTTCAGTGCTTTCTGGGCCTGCACTGCCACAGCTGCTGGCGAAGACAACGGCACAATTCCACTCTGGGTCTCAGTCACACTCACACACTGCGCTGCCTGGGATTGCACTGATGGAAAATACACCAGGTCATAGACTTGAACATTTCTAACATTTTATTTCTCCACTCAGCCTTGGTTTGCCTTGGCCTCGGGGGAGGAAATGGTAAAGGTTTTTTTAAGGGATGTTCCACCCCTCAATGGAGATGAGTTTAACATCTCAACACACTGGGATTGGCCCAAAAGATTCCCACAAAGATAACGCCCAGCAGCAAACAGCAACCAACACCTACCCCAGACACTGCCCCCGGCAGAGCTGGAGACACCTGCTCTGGAAAAGGCTGAGAAGGAAATCCAGCAGTTCCGACCTGATGAACAGCAGAAGCCAAGAAATCCGGGTCAAACAGGAACCCAAATACTAAAAACTGCACAACTTGAAACTGTAGAACATTAAACCAATGGATTTAGATTGGTTCAGACTGTATCAAGTTTGGGAAAAATCCAGTTAAACCCACGTGTCATGGAACGATTTTCTCTGCACAGCCGGGCTATGTGGGGATGGAATGATTTCTGTGGCACATCCTGGCCAGAATCAAGGAATGCCTTGACTCTAACACTAAACATATTGGTGGAGTTTTCCTTTCTCCTGCACTTTCAGTGCAAAGTTTATAGCAGTAGAGTATTTTTTGTAATAATCCTACTTCTATATTGCCGGTTAGGTTTCGGGACAGGGATGTGAGAATGAGTTTCTACTCCGAGGAGAAGTAGAAATAACTTAATTGCCTTGGAATTTATTTGTGTATGTTTGTGTGAGAGATACCAAAATTTTGGTCAGGGTTTTTCGACGTTCACCTTTAGGCTGCATTTTGCAAAATTAGAAGAGATTTAAAGGTGACCATTTAACTCATAAACAGTAAATAGTTGATTTGAAGGAAAAATGAATAAAGCAGCAGGTTGTGGGGGGCACACGTGAGGCTGCTGAAGGCTGCTCTGGAAGAGAAGCTGCATTCCAGGCAGCCAGCA
This sequence comes from Anomalospiza imberbis, assembly GCF_031753505.1. Lineage (NCBI taxonomy): Eukaryota > Metazoa > Chordata > Aves > Passeriformes > Viduidae > Anomalospiza > Anomalospiza imberbis. Next base: position 969,364 of record NC_089716.1, on the reverse strand, counting down.
GAGGAGCTTTAGAAATGCAAATTAACACTGCTGGGGCCAAGTGGGGACAATGGACCTGCCTCTTCTTGCCTGGGGCAGGAATTGGGCTGATTCCCTCTGCCCCTCACCCCAAGCTCTGCCGGCTGGCACAGATGGAATCTGCACAGCTGAAGGCAGAGCCCATGGTGAGGATCTCTGACACTGCAACAGAAATGGGTGAAGCTGCAAAGGGAAACAGCAAATGGAGAATGCTGTGAAAACTTCACTAAAATAAGGGGGGATCATCCCTGTGCCCAGGCGGATCGGGAAGTCTGAACCTTCCAAGTCCCTCAGCCAGTGGGCAAAGGCAGAGGGAGATGCGGCCGGGAAAATGAGCATCCAAAGGAGGCAGCGTGCTACAACAAGGGCAGAGAGCGCATGGCAAATGCCCCACGGCCTCTCCCTCTGCTCAGCAATCGAGTCACTTTGACAGGACTCCTCGGTCTCCTCTGGCCACAGAAACCTCCGGCGACGGGAATTTCCCCGCACGGTCCCGGCCACGGGGCAGCCACCTCTGTCCCAGCCACAGCAACCGGGACGAGCCAGCGCTGCTCCGGCAGCGGCTCCTGCCCAGGCAGCGGCGGGAAGGAGACCGCGGGCAGCCGCTCCCGCAGCGCCCTCAGCCCAGGGCCGGCACGGGCCGGACACGGCACCGCCAAGCCGCCGGAGCCCCCTGCCGCCCCCCTCCGCCCGCAGCGAGCCCCGAGCCCCCGCAGAACCCGGCGCGGCTCCCACCTGCGCCGGGGCCGCCTCCGAGCTCCGCCAATGCCGCCTCCCCGCGCTCCGGCCGCTGCCGCCGCTCCCGGGCCCGCACAGACGCTCCGCCAATGGCGCCGCTGCCGAGCCAGGGCCGCCCTCAGGCCGCCAGCGGGGCCGTGCTTCGCCCCGCTCTCACCAATCAGCGCGCCAGAACCGCGACTGACGGACAGGGAGGAGGTGGCCTCGGCAGGGGCCGCCCCTGGGGTCCGGGTGCCTGCGGCCACCAACGAGGAGGAGGCGGCTACCGGAAGGGGACAGCGCTCGGAGGTGGCCCTGGGGCCCCTGGAGCACTTGCTGGCCGCGTGGAAAAGAGCCAGGTGTTTCGTCTGGGGGATGTGTCGCCGGCTCGAGGCCATCGAGGCCATCCTGCAGGGAACAAATGAGGCGTCCCCCGATGTCCTCAGGGACTTGGTGGCCAAGGCGGCCATGGCCGAGCGGCTGTGGGAGGCCAGTGCCCGCCTGGCCACGCGTCACCTGCTGGGGATACTTGGGGACATCTGCAGGCTCCTCGTGAAGCCCCCCGGTGGCTCCGGTGGCCCCAGTGGCCGCACAGTGGCTGAGCGGTGCCAAAAAGCCATCGCGGACATCCCGAGGCTGCTGCAGGGACAGTGATGTCACCGCAGTGATGTCATCGGAGTGATGACATCATCGGGGACATTGCTGCTGTCACTTGTCCCCTCCCTGCGCAGGCTTTGAGACACATTTGGGGAATTTTCTGGGAATTTTCACCGAAATTGTCCCAAATGCTGATGGGAATTCCTGGGGTGACATCACTGGGGACACTTGAGGACATTCTGAGCACAATCAGAATGCTTTGGCATTTCTCTGATGGCTTTTTGCATTTCTCTGTTGGCTTTTGCATTTCTCTATTGGCTTTTGCAGGTTCCTAATGACCTCGAGCATTTTGCTCTGCTGCTCAATACTAATATTGATTATTGATAATTCCTTGCAGCTGCTCGCTGGCACAATAAAATCTCAGAGTTGGCACGGACAAGTCCAAGGCTGTGTGAGCTTTCTGCCAGGTTTTGGGAATCCTTGACTCTGAAAAACGCCAATCACTTGTTTTAAAATCTTCATAGAAATAAAATAGTCATAAAAACAGGAATAAAAGTGAGAGCAATGACAATTTGGACAATCAGAGTTAGGACAATAAAGGACAATAAAAAGCAAAGAATTACAGACAGCCGGGTGGGTTTGGGCACTGAGCCACAAAAACATGCCTGGCTAACAAAGGGTTAACCCTTAAAAGCAATAGCCTGTTGCACATTCAAATATCTCACCCAGGGTGCATAAATTCTTTTCAAACAAAGGGTGTTCTCTGCTTTTTGTCAGCTTTTTCCCCTCAGTCCTGGTGGCTCATTACAGACAGAGGAGAGGTGTAAGAATGTTTGTCTTTTCCCAGAAGGAGGCAGTAACTCTTGCTGTTATCTCCGTGCGAAGAATTTCTTAATTATCCTACCCATTCCTTAAGCTCTTACAAAAAATATCTTACATCGCATAGTTTCTATTTTAACATTATGTCATAACCCAAAACTGCATTTCCCACACTACTTCAAAAGGATTAATACAGTTCTACAAAATAACTGTGCAACACAGCACACAGAGTATCCAAGTTAATATTTGCCAAGAGCCGATCATTCAATCTGCATTTTTCACACTGACAAATCCATTGCTCACATCCCTGGGCCCCCCCGGTCCCGGCGCTGCTCCCGGGGGTCCCGCGGCTCCGGGGGGTCAAAGGGGAGGGGGCGGAACCCCCGTGATGGGTGGGGGGCACAAAGGGGGGTCCGGGCCCGGTGCTCGGGGGGGGTCGGTGCTCGAGGGGGGGTCGGGGGCACTGAAGGGGGTGCGGGTGCGGTTTTTGGGGGGTCCCGGTGCCCGGGGAGGGGGGGTCAGTGCTCAGCAGCGGGGGGCTGCCTGGGGACCCCCCCCGGGCCCCCCAAACCCCAGCCGGGTGTGAAAAACAAAGTTCACTCTTGGAGATTTGTAAAAGTTTGATAAGGGATAAAAAAGGGTTTTGGCGCTCGGCCAAAGAACCCGCCCTTAACTTAACCCTTCGTTCTCCGGATCCGGTTCCACTGCAGGGCTACAAACACATCCCTGAGTTTTGACATTATTCAAACACTCCCGGGAGCTTTGGATGTTCCAGGAACTCTTGTTTGGTTCTCACCTCTGACTTGTCTGCAGGACATTCTGCAGATTAAGTCAATACATTTGATTTCTTCTCGTGGTTCCATCCTGTTGTTTCAGAGCCCCTGGAAAATTCATAAATGCTTCTCAGGTTTGTGTCACTGTTATCACCTGGTGAGGCTGGTCCGCAGATGGGAGAAACAATGGAATTGTTTTACACCCGAGTCAGCCACACAGAAGCATTTTAACATTGCATAGTCTCTATTTCAATATTTGTTATTCATCTATTTCATATTCATCTATTTTTAATATTTGAAGGCCTAGGAGAGAATATCTATTTGTTACTCTAGCATTAAATTGGTTACACGGTGCACACATAAACGGATCGATTTTATTGTACCAGCGAGCAGCTACAAGGAATCATCAATAATCAATATCAAGTACCAGAGCAAAGTCCTTGTGATCAATAGCAACGCGCAGAAGCCAATGCAGAAATGCAGAAGCCAATTATTCCATTGTCATTCATAACCCGGCTCTGCTGCAGCCACAGCAGAAGGCTGCCTCTGCTGCAAGGCACCGAGGGGGTCATTCACCCCCTGACCCGCCCCTGCCTCCATGAGTGTCCCCAGAGCGTCCTCAGAGTGTCCCCAAGTGTCCCCAGTGACGTCACCCAGGAATTCCCATCAGCATTTGGGACAATTTCAATGAAACTTCCCAGAAAATTCCCCAAATTTGTCTCAAATCCCATGTGGGGAGGGAGAGGGGACAAGTGACAGCAGTGATGTCCCTGATGATGTCACCATCCCCGATGACGTCACAGCGGTGACATCACTGTCCCTGCAGCAGCCTCCGGATGTCCGCTGTGAAAAATGCATATTTTATGATTGGCTTTTCGCAAATATTAAATTGAATACTCTATGTATTATATTGATTAGAAGCGCTGTATTAACATTTTGATAGAATGGTAAATGTAGTTTTGTAGTTAAAATGAAGCTTTAGTAGTTAAAATAGAAACTATGTATGTGGGGTTTGTTTTTTTAAATAATGAGATACTGGCTTCGAGATAACAGTCACAGAACACCCAAATCTTCCACAGAAGAGGAATTTATGGGTTTCTTATCAGAAGAAGGTAATTTCTTCTGGCCTTGCTCAGACTGGAAGACACCATGGGGATTAAAAGAAGGAGTTGACATATTCCAGAGAGAGTTTCTTATTTTAAACAGAATGTATGCATAACCATGAGGTATGTATGAATATGCAACAGTGAATGGATCTTAAGAGTAATTCCTTTGTTCACAAAACATGCCTGTCCTAGCTTAAGTGCCCGAGAGCATCCAGACGTCCGTAATTCTTTGTTTTTTATTGTCCTGTAATTACATGAACTCTAAATTTTTATTACTCTAATCGTATTACTATTTTTATAACCATTTCATTATCATTAAACTTTAAAAAGTTGTAAAAACAAGTGACTGGCGTTTTTCCCGCTGCAGCACTTGGAGGGGGGCTGTGCCCCAGGGGATGGACTCCGGTTGGAGAAGTTCCTGGAGAAGTCTCCGGTGGGAGAGACCGCAGGCTGCAGCAGGGGAACGACTCCTGTCCCTGGGCAGAGGGAGAAGCCACGGGGGATGAACTGAGCACGGCCCCATTCCCTGTCTCCTGCACTGCCGGGGGAGGAGGTGCAGCTGGAAGGAGGGAGGCGTGGGGAAAGCTGCATTCAAGGCTCTTCATTGACTTCTCATTGTCCTGCTCGGAGCTTTTGGAGTTTTGTGCCAGAAATCTCTCCCCTCCCCCACTCCCCCACAGGGCTTTGGGGCGGTTTTCCCTTTTTGGGGGAAATCAAAGCGATGCGCTGATGCTCCGAATTAGGGGGCAGGAGAAGTGGGGCTGCTGGGCTTCCCGCAGAGCCGGAGCCAGCGAAGGCGAAGGCGCAGGGCCGGGAAAGCCGTGTCGGGAGGTGCGGAGCAGTTTGTTGGTGCTGCAGATCGATGCCGGCCCGGGCCCGGGCCCGTTCCAGGGCTGTTCCTCATCTCCGGCTTTGCCCTCCCACAGCCCGGGGGGCCCTGAGAGCGCGGGGCGAGGCTGTGCCGTGTGCAGAGCCCGCCCCTCGCTGCCATTGGCCGCTGCTGCCGTCAGTCGCGGTTCTGGCGCGCTGATTGGTGAGAGCGGGGCGAAGCACGGCCCCGCTGGCGGCCTGAGGGCGGCCCTGGCTCGGCAGCGGCGCCATTGGCGGAGCGTCTGTGCGGGCCCGGGAGCGGCGGCAGCGGCCGGAGCGCGGGGAGGCGGCATTGGCGGAGCTCGGAGGCGGCCCCGGCGCAGGTGGGAGCCGCGCCGGGTTCTGCGGGGGCTCGGGGCTCGCTGCGGGCGGAGGGGGCGGCAGGGGGCTCCGGCGGCTTGGCGGTGCCGTGTCCGGCCCGTGCCGGCCCTGGGCTGAGGGCGCTGCGGGAGCGGCTGCCCGCGGTCTCCTTCCCGCCGCTGCCTGGGCAGGAGCCGCTGCCGGAGCAGCGCTGGCTCGTCCCGGTTGCTGTGGGTGGGACAGAGGTGGCTGCCCCGTGGCCGGGCCCGTGCGGGGAAATTCCCGTCGCCGGAGGTTTCTGTGGCCAGAGGAGACCGAGGAGTCCTGTCAAAGTGACTCGATTGCTGAGCAGAGGGAGAGGCCGTGGGGCATTTGCCATGCGCTCTCTGCCCTTGTTGTAGCACGCTGCCTCCTTTGGATGCTCATTTTCCCGGCCGCATCTCCCTCTGCCTTTGCCCACTGGCTGAGGGACTTGGAAGGTTCAGACTTCCCGATCCGCCTGGGCACAGGGATGATCCCCCCTTATTTTAGTGAAGTTTTCACAGCATTCTCCATTTGCTGTTTCCCTCTGCAGCTTCACCCATTTCTGTTGCAGAGTCAGAGATCCTCACCATGGGCTCTGCCTTCAGCTGTGCAGATTCCATCTGTGCAGGCAGGCAGAGCTTGGGGTGAGGGGCAGAGGGAATCAGCCCAATTCCTGCCCCAGGCAAGAAGAGGCAGGTCCATTGTCCCCACTTTGCCCCAGCAGTGTTAATTTGCATTTCTAAAGCTCCTCTGCTGGCTGCCTGGAATGCAGCTTCTCTTCCAGAGCAGCCTTCAGCAGCCTCACATGTGCCCCCCCCACAACCTGCTGCTTTTTTTATTTTTTCCTTCAAATCATCTATTTAGTGTTTATGAGTGAAAGGGTCACCTTTAAATCTCTTATCGTTTTGCAAAATGCAGCCTAAAGGTGAACGTTGAAAAACCCAGACCAAAATTTTGGTATCCCTCGCACAAACATACACAAAAAAAATTCCGTGGCAATTAATATTTTCTACTTCTCCTCAGAGTAAAAACTCATTCTCACATCCCTGACCCAAACCTAACCGGCAATATAAAAGTGGGATTGTTGCAAAAAATACTCTTCTGCTATAAATTTTGCACTGTAAGTGCAGGAAAAAGAAAAACTCCACCAATATGTTTAGTGTTAGAGTCAAGGCATTCCTTGATTCTGGCCAGGATGTGCAGCAGAAATCATTCCATCCCCACATAGCCCGGGTGTGCAGAGAAAATCGTTCCATGACACGTGGGTTTGACTGGATTGTTCCCAAACTTGATTTTTAACTGGATTTTTCCCTGACTTGATACAGTCTCAACCAATCTAAATCCATTGGTTTAATGTTCTGTCGTTTCAAGTTGTGCAGTTTTTAGTATTTGGGTTCCTGTTTGACCCGGATTTCTTGGCTTCTGCTGTTCATCAGGTCGGAACTGCTGGATTTCCTTCTCAGCCTTTTCCAGAGCAGGTGTCTCCAGCTCTGCCGGGGGCAGTGTCTGGGGTAGGTGTTGGTTGCTGTTTGCTGCTGGGCGTTATCTTTGTGGGAATCTTTTGGGCCATTCCCAGTGTGTTGAGATGTTAAACTCATCTCCACTGAGTGGTGGAACATCCCTTAAAAAAACCTTTACCATTTCTTTCCCCGAGGCCAAGGCAAACCAAGGCTGAGTAGAGAAATAAAATGTTAGAAATGTTCAAGTCTATGACCTGGTGTATTTTCCATCAGTGCAATCCCAGGCAGCGCAGTGTGTGAGTGTGGCTGAGACCCAGGGTGGAATTGTGCCGTTGTCTTCGCCAGCAGCTGTGGCAGTGCAGGCCCAGAAAGCACTGAAGCTGCAGCAGTGGCAGCAAGGATTGGCCCCGGTGGCTGGAGATGCCCAAGGAGGGTGCCCAGGCAGAGGATTTGAGCAGAGGATGTGTGGGCAGGCCCAGGGGCTTGCCCCGCTGTGGAGCCCTGGCTGCTGCTGCGCTGCCTTCAGTGCAGGCTCCGTGGGGGCCTCCCATGCTCCTGCTGCAGGCGGGAAGTGCAAATCTCCGGGGCTTCAGAGCCCTGGAGCCCAGGCTGAGGGGTCCCCCCGTGCTCAGCTGTGCTGGGGGCTGTTTCTGGCCTCAGGGACACTTGGCATGGGCCACACCACTTGGCCACCAGTGGTGCTGCTTTGGCCTCCTTAGGCAGGGCCCGATGTCCTGCTTGGATGTTGGGAACAGCAAAGTGCCAAGGCAGGCTCTGTGCCAGCCCAGCTTCCTGTGGGAGAGCTGCTGAGCTTTGTGCAAAATCTTTCCTTTCTCCAGCGACCCAAAGCAAATGCTGAATAGAAAATCCTGATCCTTTCATGTACAATCTGCATTTCCCAGATGTTGCTTTGTTTTCCTCGTGCTCAGGGTCCCCTCCCCAGCCCGTATCCCAGAGCCGGTCCCTCTCCAGCCGCAGTGTCCAAAGGCGGCCCCGCGGCAGCTCCCCACAGGCCCCCAGCCCGTGCTCCCGGTCCCGCACCTCTGCGCCCGGTGCTGCCGCTGCCCACCACAGAGAAACCCCCTGACATCCTGACCTCCTTCTTTTCCTCTCCTAGAAACCCGGGATGGAAAGGATCTGGATCAGCTGGCAAATTCTGAGCATAGGACAGTGCTGAAAGACATCCCAGTCCTCTGTATTTTTCTCTTCCTCCTCTTCTCCATCATCCTTTTTCTCACCACATAGATTCCTCCTGCTGCTTCTTGCCTTCACCACATTGCTGCACACTGCCCTTCACCCGATCCCTTCCCAGCACACCAACACCATCCATCCCCTGTTGTCCAAATCCCTTCTCCACTTCCCTTATTGCCCCCCTGGCTGTCCATGTCCTTAATTACCTCTGGGGGAATATGCAAACTACCTCAACATTCTCCCAAGGGACCCTTCAGAGACATTTTGGGATCATCATCCCTTTGGCCAGGACCCCTCCCTGGCTTTCCCTTCTCTCCCCTCCCTGGGTGCCCTGCCATGTTCACTCCCCGAAGATCCCAGTGCAGTCACTGCTGAGATTTTCAGTGCTCTCTCCCTGCTGACTCTTCACAGACCCCCCTGATGTGTCCCTCGTCTGTCTCCTGGTCACTCCCAGGTCCCCAATCGATCCCCGGTGCCGCCGCCAGCCAAGGGAGCCGATCACCCAAAGTGGGTGAGGCACCTTCAGCTGCACTCCCTGCCCTGCGCCCTGGACGGTGGAAGGAATTCCGGATGAGCCCCAGGGTGTGTGGGAAAATTGACATCAGCAGAGGTTTCTGTCCACAAAGCAGACAGCGGAGTCCTGTAAAAGTAATTTCATTCCTAGAAATGGGAGAGGCCATGGGACATTCCCCATGGGATCTCTGCAGTTGTTGGAGGACACAGCCTCCTTTTCATCCCAATTCTCCTGGCCACATCTCCCTCTCCCTTTCCCCACTGGCTGAAGTACTTGAGAGGTGCAGACTTCCCAATCCACATGCTACACGCCCCTGTAATTTGCTCCCTGCTTTTATAAAACAAACGATATTCCTGGCTCTGTTAAGTCTTTGTTGTTCTTCGGGAAGTTCATGAATTGAGCAGGACCTTGGCTGAGCAGCAGTCTGTGTCATCAGTTGATAACATTTCCTGAAACCGATGGCTTCTCCTGTCACTCCCTTATGCACAGGTCCCTGGCCGTATCTCTGAGGAGATTCACAGCATCTGTTTGTAAAGACACTTTCCTCTTGTTCCTTTCATGGGGGTCCCCCGTTTTCGGGACATCCCCCCTGGAGCAGGGTGTCCCCTCTTTGCTGCAGCCCCAGCCCTCAGGCAGAGCTCAGCCAATCAGAGCGCAGGGCGCTGATGACTCACCAGTTGCCAGGCAGACTCGCAGCTCCCAGCGTTCCCCACCTGGACCCCACCTGCGCCCCCCCCCTCGGCCCCATCGCCCCCGCGAGGGGAATTTGGGGAGGTGGGAGTGGGGCAGCGCCAAGGCCGGGCCCCCCCGCGCTGTCCTGGCGGGAGCGGCTGCAGTGGGGACCGAGTGCGGGTGGAAGCGGCCGAGAGCCCAGCACTGCCCCAGCCCGACCTGCCCCAGCTCCATCCCTGCCCCTGCGCTGGGATGCTGTGGGTTTGGGGGGAAGAGGGAGCCGGCAGTGGGTGCTGGGCCTGGGGGCAGGAGGAGGAGGGAAGGAGAAGCACGGTTGGGGAACAAAATGGTCAAAGGATGGACGTGGCAGGAGAAGGTGGGATATTGCAGGAGAAGGAGGAATAGCAGGAGGAAGAGGAGTGTGAGGAAGAGCAGAGTCACAGGAGGAGGAGGAGCAGAAACAGGAAGCAGCACAAGGTTCCACCCCTCCCTGTGTCTGCAGCCTCCCCCCAGCCCCAGGAGCGCTGCTCCCCCCACATGCAGCAGGTGACTGTGCAGGGGGATCCAGGATTTTCACGGGGTGAATCTTGGTGTTTCTGAGCTTGCTTGGGCTAAATGTTGGTGCTTTGGTTTTATGTGGCAGCTGAATCTTTATCTTTTGGAGGAGGTTTTTGCTCACTTTTGATGTTTGGGGTGTTTTTGATCAGTGTCTTGAATTTTGCAGGATTTCTGGGGTGAATCTTGGTGTTTTGGAGGTTCTTACATAGAAAAACTTACCAATGATTTGCTGAGACGAACTTGGGCAAGGAGGAACCTCCAGTCCAAGGTGCTCTCCTCTTGTTTTTTCCCCAAACCAGGATTTTTCATTCCAGGTTGTGGCTGGATGGAGGAGGAGGAAAAGCTCCAGAGATCCTGCCGGAGGAGGGGCTGCAAACCCAGCCCAGGGAGCTATGGGGAGGAAAGAGCCCCCCTGAGCCAGGAAGGCGGCCGGAGATCCAGCCGGAGCACGGAACTGGTGGAGAAGCCTCATGGCAGGGAGAAGCCTCACAAGTGCTTGGAATGTGGGCAGGGCTTCAGCCGGAGCTCCAAGCTGATCGAGCACCAGAGGATCCACACTGGGGAACGGCCCTATGAGTGTGGGGAGTGTGGGAAGGGGTTCAGACACAGCTCCACCCTGATCCATCACCAGGTGATCCACCCTGGGGAACGACCTTATGAGTGCTTGGAATGTGGGAAGAGCTTTGGGTGGAGCTCCGAACTGAGAAGACACCAACGCATCCACAGCGGGGAGAGGCCCTACGAGTGTGGGGAGTGTGGGAAGAGCTTCATGCAGAGCTCCCACCTGATCCAGCACCAGCTGATCCACACTGGGGAACGGCCCTACACCTGCTTGGAATGTGGGAAGAGCTTTGGGCGGAGCTCCAAACTGAGAAGACACCAGCGCATCCACACTGGGGAGAGGCCCTACGAGTGTCCCCAGTGTGGGAAGAGGTTTCACACCAGCTCCAATCTCCTCCTACATGAGCGGATTCACACAGAGGAGAGGCCCTTCCGCTGCCCCGACTGCGGGAAGGGCTTCAACCAAAACTCCAGCCTCACCGTGCACCGGCGCATCCACAGTGGGGAGAGGCCCTACGAGTGTGGGGAGTGTGGGAAGAGCTTCTCCAGGAGCTCTCACTTGACCCAACACCAACGGAGGCAACACTAAGGGGAAGCCCTGGGAGTGCCCCTAGTGAGGGAAGAGCTTGGAGTGAGGGAAGGGAGTGAGGGAAGAGCTTTGTGGGCTGCTCCAGCTCCATCCCCCATGGGAGGATCCCGGCTGGATGATCCCCAGTGACCCCCGTTAGGCAGAGCCCTGGTGCCCCTGAATGGGGAATAAAACAGAGAGGGAAACAATGGAGCTGATAAAGGGGCCGATATCTGAGGCCTGACTGAGCAGCAACTGTGGGAGACACAGACACAGTTTAAGTCTCCCTGGGCAAGAAGTGACCAAGCAACCTGTTGTGAGACTTTGTGATAAGATAATGTTCCCAGGTGCCGTGATGTCATGAAGAATGTGTAACCAATGGGAAATTGTTAGCAAACATCGAGCCCTATCTGAGCACCACACAAGTAAAACCCTGTATAAACACCTGGTACCCTCAATGAAATTGGCTTCTGGTCTAAACTCGGCTGTCCCCGTCTCTCCATCGTGGATAAGCCCTGTTGTGGGTGATCCCCGTTGGGTGGGGGGAAGGTGTTGGAGGGATTTCTTTCCCTTCTCCTTGTGCTGCTGTGTTTGGTTGGTAATAAATTCCCTCCGTGTGCCCAGGCTGGGTCTGTTGTCCCCGTGCCGGTGCTCGGGGCGGGATCTCTGCCGTTGCTTCTCTCCAGTCCCGGGCCTCTCCTCAGCCAATGAGAGAACGCGATGGACAAGAGTCAGCCAATCAGAGCGAGCGGGGCTGATGACTCACCAGTTGCCGGGCAGACCCGCAGCACCCAGTGTTCCCCACCTGGACCCCACCCTCCCTGCCCAGTCCCGGCCCCGCCGTGGGGTCCCCCCAAGTCCCTCCCCACTGCCCCCCATAACCTGGACTGGGTTTAACTGGGAAGCTTTACTGGGAAGACTGGGAGCAGGCGGGCAGGGGCAGAGTGACAGCAGGGTTGAGGGGACACACGACCCCCCCAAAATCAGCGTGGGGATGGAGCGGGGGGTCCCGGCCGGGCCCAAGACCACGGGGAGGGGCTTCAGCCGGCGGCGGCTCAGGAGCTCTGTGTGCAGAGAAAAGGGGGTGACACCGGGCTGGAGCCCCGGGGAAGGAGCACACAAGCTCCTAGAAGCTGAGCCCCAGCGCCAGGAAGACGAAGCCCAACTCGGAGCCCCCGATCCCTGCCAGCATCTTGCTGCGGGCGGCATCCAGTGGCATCTCTGGGGGCTCTGCAGGGATAAGGACCCCCCAAAACCTCTCAGAGACACCCCAAGCCCCTCCAAGTACCCTCCCAGTCACCCCCATCTCACCCAGAACCCCCTGAAACCTTCCCTCGATCCCTTCCCGGCCTTCCCAGGACCCACCAAAGCCTCGCCCATCCTTCTCAGGATCCCACCACCCCCTTCCAGTTGTCCCTGCAGCCCCAGGACCCACAAACCCTGTCCCAGTCCCTTCCCAGCCTCACCAGGACTCAACCTGACCCCTCCTAGTCTCTTCCCAGCACAACCAACCTCATCCCAACCTCTGCTTTTCCATCCCCAATCTCCTTCCAGCTCCTCTAGACTCACTCCAATCCTTCCCAGTCACACCCAGCACCTCCAAACTCCCTCCCAGTGTCCAGCAGGACCGCCAGAACCATCCCACCCTCCCCAGCATCCTTGAAACCACTTCTCAGCCCTTCCACACCTCCAAGTCCCTCTCCCAGCTGAAACCAGCATGTCTCCAACTCCCTCCCAGTTGCTCCCAGCACATCCCAGTGGCTCTTGCAGCGCCCCCAATTCCTCCCCCGTGCCCCAGTGCTGGCTCAGGGGGTGCTCCAGGCTGACGTGCTCCACTTGGCAGCTGCAGGTGAGCCCGCGCCAGGGGGGTGTTTCCAGCAGCACCAGGAGCTGGTAGGTCCAGTCCTTGTTGGGGACCATGTCGGTGGCCACCACAGAGAGCTCTTGCTGGCCCTGGAACCACCTCAGCTGGGTGTGGGCAGGGTAGAAATCCATCACGGAGCAACCCCGGGCTGGGAGCTCGAGGGCACCAGCGAGATGGGCACGCTTGGGGACACTGGGAGAGAGCGGGGACAGACTGGGATCAGCTGGGGGGAACTGGGAGAGAGAGGGGAGGGGTGGGGTGGCCTTGGGAGGGACTGGGAATGGACTGGGAAGGACTGGGGTGGCACTCAGAGAGATGGGAGGGGATGGGGGGCAATGGGAGGGAGGATGGAGGTCTAGGAGTGAACTGGGAATGGACTGGGAATGGACTGGGAGGGACTGGGGCGGCACTGGGAGGAACTGGGAACGAAGTGCGCGGCACTGGGAAGCCGAGTCCAGTGCGGGGCACTCGGCGCTGCGGGTCTGCCTGGCAACTGATGAGTCATCAGAGACACGCGCTCTGATTGGCTGAGAGGCGGCAGCACCACGCTAGGCTGAGATGGACAGCCGGGAGGCACTGGGAGAGACTGGGATGGACTGGGAGAGCCACGGGGGTCAGTGGCAGGGACACAAGGTCTCGGGGATGGGCACAAGGAGGGCTGAGGGCTCTGGGCCGATTCCAGGGAGGTTTTGAGGGGCTCCAGGGTCATTGCCAGGGCAGGGCCCGAGGGGACACGCTCTGCCCCGCGCTCACCTTGGCGCTCCGTGAGGAACGGGCTGAGATACTCGTGGTTGTACCGGCACAGCCAGTCCGCCGCAGCCCTTTTTTGCTCCATAACGTCTGGGTCGCTGTTCCAATACCTGGCTGCTGTCTCCCCATAGGGGGTGAACCCCAAAAAGTGCCCCACGTCGCAGTCGAACATCGCGTACTGCTCCCGATTGTAGATGAACCTGCTCAGGTACCTCACCTTCTCCGTGCCGTTCATGAAGTGACACTCGGACTTTCCCACGTACTGGAACACCCCTGTGTGTGCAGGACACAGGCCCGGGGGTGCCCCCCCAGCAGCCCCAGAGCTCCGGGATCCACCCCGGATCCCCACTCCGCACCCCCTGTGCCCCAGGACGACCATGGACCCCTCCTGCCCGAGCTGCCACTTCCTCTTTTCCACCCTTCCCCCATTTGCCCTTCCACATCCTCTCCCCTGGGACTTTCAGCCTCTCCCCAGATGAGTTTTGGGATCCCATTTACTCCTTTTCCTCTTTCCCAACCTTTTAAACATAATTTCCCAAAATCCCAGCCCCCCTTCCCGCTCAGGTTTGGGGTCCTACCCTCCCCTTTTCCCCACTTTCCCACCCTCTCCCGACCCTTCCTCACCTGCCCCCAATCCTCAGCCCCTCCCGCTCTTCCTTTCGGGGTCCCCTCCTCCTCCTGCCCCTGCAATTTCGGGCTCCCACCGCCCCCTTTTCCCCATTCTCCCCCCTGTCCCACCGCCTCCCGCCCCCCCCGCTCTCCCGAGAGCTCCGCGCCCGCAGCCGGGGGGGCTCCCAGCACCACCAGTGCCACCAGTACGGCCCCAGCTGCCGCCACTCGCCCCATGGCCAGCGCCGCCCAGGGAGCACCAGCCCCAGAGCGGCCGCGCTGCGCTGGCAGCACCAGTCCGGAGCAGCGCGGGCTCAGCAGCGCCGCGCGCTCTCATTGGCTCCGAGCACTTTTGGGCACCGATTGCCGAGGCTCTGCCACACAACCGATGACTCCTCAACTCCTCGCGCTCCCATTGGCTGCAGCGCGTTTTGGCTGCGTTTGGATTGGCTGAGCGGTTCCGGGACGCTGCAGCCCCGGCTGGGGCTTTTCCAGGCACGGGGAGCCTTGGGGCGCTGCGCAGCTGGGAGCTCAGCTGTGCCCAGAAATGTGTGCCCGGCTGCGCGGGGTCTCAGGGGTGCCCGTGGCGAGGGGTGACGCTGGCCCCATGCCAGGCACCCCCCAGAGCCGCTCTGTCCCTGCCCCCCGCAGCCGCACAGGGATAGAAAATGGAACCGAGGGTTCCTGCCTGGGGACAAGGAGCGGGAGAGATCCCTCAGCAAATCCGGCACGGGCACAACAGACCCGGCCCGGGCACAGGGAGGGAATTTATTACCAACCAAATCACACCAGGACAAGGAGAGGGGAAAGAAATCTCTCCAACACCTTCCCCCACCCAACCGGGATCACCCAGAGCGGGGTCACTGGGGCTCTGCCCAACGGGGGTCACTGGGGATCATGCAACATGGATCCTCCCATGGGGGATGGAGCAGGAGCAGCGCACGAAGCTCTTCCTGCACTCGGGGCACTCACAGGGCCTCTCCCTGGTGTGGAAGTGCTGGTGAGTGACAATCTCTGAATTCCACCTGAAGCTCTTCTGACATTCCAAGCACTCATAGGGCCGTTCCCCAGTGTGGATCCTGTGGTGCTTGGTGAGGTCAGAGGTCCCACTGAAGCTCTCCCCACACTCCCCACACTCACAGGGCCTCTCCCCAGTGTGGATGTTGTGGTGTTCCATCAGGGTGGAGCTGCAGCTGAAACCCTGCCCACATTCCAAGCACTTGTGGGGTTTCTCCCTGCCATGAGGCTTCTCTACAAGCTCCGTGCTCCGGCTGGATCTCCGGCCACCTTCCTGGCTCAGGGGGGCTCTTTCCTCCCCGCAGCTTCCTGGGCTGGGGTTGCAGCCCCTCCTCCTGCAGGATCTCCGGGGCTTTTCCTCCTCCTCCATCCAGCCACAGCCTGGGAATGACAAATCCTGCTTTGGGGAAAACCAAGGTGGGAGCACCTTGGAATAGAGGCTCCTCCTGCCCAAGTCCACCCCTAGAACTCAGCAGGAGTCTTGTGTCCATGGAAATCTCCACTATATCAAGGTTCAGCCCAAAACAACTCTCCCAGGAGTTCCCGATCTCAGATCTCTCCACTTTTGGCGTTCCAGAGGTTTCCCTTCCTTGGGATGATGGGGGTCCAGTGGTTCCAGGGGATCCCCCTTCTCCGCCCTCCTGCTTAGGGATGATCCAGGGGCTTTTGGGGGTCCATGGGGTCCCTTCTCCCCTGATGATCTACTTTGAGGTCCCAGGGGTCCCAGGGGTCCCTCCTCTCCAGGCTCCCCCCCTTTCCAGCCAGCCGGGGTTCCCCCAGCTCCAGGATCGCCCCTCTCTGCTCCCCCCACTCCGGGGGTCCCAGGGGTTGCCCCTTCTCTGCTCCCCCGGGGGTTCCCAGGACCAATGTCCTCCCCCTGGTGGCCCTGGGCAATGGCCACGTGGACGCCCAAAGATCCCCCCAAGTGGCTCAGCTTTGGGGTCCTGCAAGATCCAAACCTACACACACAGAGAGAGAAAAAATCCTCAGAGGGTTTATTTGAGCCTCCCAGATGATATTTGGGGCTCAATTCCACAGTCTGCAAGCTCCAAACACACCCCAATAAAAAAACCCTCACAGGGACCCCCCGATAGATTTGGGATGAGCTCCCCCTCCCCTCTCACCTGCAGGATGAGGCGGGGGCGATGGTCCCAGGGCCAAGGGTGCTGTGGCCACAGGGGGCACTGGAACCTCCTGTTTCTCCTCCTTTTCCTGCTCCTGCTCCTCCTCTTCCTGCTCCTCTTCTTCCTCTCTCCCTCCTCCTCCTCCTTCCTCATCCCACCTCCTGCCCAGTTCCTGCCTTCTCTATATTTAGAGTGGAGAACCTTGCTTGTTTTTAGAACGAGAACAAAGATCCCAGATGGAACACGGCTTGCTGGTTTTAGCCAGAAGTGTCAGTGACTAAAGGTCATGTTAGCTCTGCTTTGGTGCCGTCCTTGTTCCTCCTCAGTGTTCAGGCTGGGCTATGGGGTGTCCTTGTTTGCTGCATTTTCAGAGCTCCTCCTGGATCCTTTGGGCAACAGGCTGTGCCCTGGGAGGGTTCTTTGTGCTCCTTTGTGACACAGGAGAACCTTGCAGGCGGTTTCTGCGTGAGCTGCTGCTGTGATGTCACAGGAGCACTGCCACGTCCCCGAGGTGTTCCCGTTGCTGTGGCACACGGAGGCCTCAGTGTCCAGAGTGGCTCTGGGCACTGCTCGTTGCCGGAGGATCCTCCTGCCCGAGGCATTCTCAGCAGCCAGCCCAGCCCTGACGGGTGTCCTTCTGTGCTTGCAGGGCTACAGTCTGCAGACGTGTGCAGCGCAGCCAAAATGATCCAGCACGTGGCTGCTGCAGTTTGCACGCTGTACTCTGTGGCGTATGCGGGGTATTTTTTAACCCACTTGGCACGTAAGTCGAGGTTTTCCCTCGGTGCTGTGGCTTTGGGCTTGCTGTGTGCTTGCTGTTCTTCCTCTGGGCCTGAGCTGACTTTGTAACCAAATTGCCATGAAGACACCATTGCTTTGGGAGAGCTCCTGGCAGCAGCTGCAGCTGGAAAAGGGGGTGTCTGCAGCCAGCGGGGTGTGCTCAGCATTTGCAATGAGCCCTGGGGGGTTCTGTTCCCTCAAGCGGGGGAGTCTGTGGCAGCAGAGCCTGGAACTGCCTGTCCAGCCAAGAGCTGACCCAGCCCAGTATTTTGTGCTGTTCTCTTGCTGTGTGAAGGGACTGCGGCTCCTGGAGGGACGCTGTGAAAGCAAAATGCTCTCTCGGGGTTGCCTTGCTCCGGGGCATTTCCCACCACAGGCAGTTTTTTTCCTGACAGCATCTGGTTCATGTTCCCTCTTCCCTTGCAGGGCACCTCATGAGTGGATCCCGAGCAGCTCCTCCTTCGGTGAGTGGGAAAGGAACCTTTGGTGTTTGGAATTGTGCAGCAAGTTGTGAGCTCGGCATGTGGCAGCCGAGTGCCAGCCTGGGAGGCTGAAGGAAAGTTCCTGCCAGTGTCCTTGCAGCAGCAAAGGGATCCCTGGGAGTTTTCTCCTTTTCTGCTGAAGAGCTTTTGAAGAGCTGCAGGTCTGGTTTTGCAGGCAGAGCATTGCTTGCAGGCTCAAGCCATGGTGGAATATAGAATTCCCAACAATAAGGGGCAATGTGGACTTTAGCCCATTGTTAGTTTGAACAGCTCCGAACCCAATTTCTGCTTAGTGCAGCTGGATGTGCAGCTGAGGGTAAATAAGGTGATAACTGAGACAGAACTTCCCATCCCTCACGCTGCCGTCTGTCCACAGGGCACAAAAGCAGCACCAGCACCTCCTCTGGCTCCCTCTGCTTCCAAAGAGGAGGCCAAAGAGGAGGAAGGCAGCAGTGAGCTTCCTGCTGTTCCGGGGGACGATGGTGAACATCCCTCAGTGCCGGGAGATGACAATGAACTTCCCGCTGCTCTGGGAGATGAGGGCGAACATCCCGCGCTGTGGGAACACAACGGCGAGGCTCCCGCGGTGTGGGACAAGGACAGTGGACATCTCCCGGCGTGGGAGGAGGACAGAGGACATCCTGTGTCTTGGGAAGAGGAGGGTGAACTTCTCCCAGCATGGGAAGCGGACAGTGAACGTCCCGTGGCTTGGAGAGATGATGGTGAACCTGCAGCGTTTTGGGAAGAGGACAGAGAAGCTCCCTGTGCTTGGGAAGAGGACACTGAACCTCCCTCGGCTGTGGGATCCTGGGCTGAACATTCTGACAGCAGCACAGCCCTGCAGCCAGAGGGGAGAGGGGAGTGGTGCCTGATGCAGCTGAGTACGTCTGCTCTGTTCCTGTGTGCCAGGGCATGGTGCTGTGTGTGTGTCTCGGCATCAGCTGCACCCAGTGCTGCTCTGCAGCTGAATGTGCCAGGGTCATTTCTTGTCCTTCCCCAGCTGAGACCAAGGGGCTGACGGCCCCAGGGAGGGGGGCTGCATTCTGGCTCTGCTGCAAGGCGGGGTCTCTCTCTGGGAGGGAGCGTCTTCCACGTGGTTTCTTTCAGGGAACACCGTGAGCCTGGCAGAGCCTGCCGAGAAATACCTGGAAGTGGAGCAGATTGGCCAAGGGTAAGTGCACGGCAGTTACTTCTGCACAAGCAGGCCCAGGTCTTGTGCTGGTGCAGGATCAAGTGAGAAGTCAGGAGAGCTCCAAACACCTCCAGACACTGGGGCGCCATCCTGCTGTCCCTCAGTCCTGATCAGAATTGATACCTGTGCTCAGAAGGCACCGTCAAAGGCCCCTGAGGCTGGCAGTGTCCTGCCTGCAGCAAGGAGCAGGACCTGGAAGATCTTCTGTCCCTGGAACTGGATTGCCTAAAAGAGCCACTCACCATCTGGTGACTGTCAGAAAACAGTTCTCAAGGAGATTTCTTTCAAATATTTTGCTTCCAAAAATATCCTCCGGTCAGGATTATCAACCTAATGGTTTAGAAACAGAAACCAGAGATGAACTAATAAGTGCTCTATTCTAGCACAGGTAGTAGAGCCCAGACATTCAGTAACAGACACAGAGCTGATGCACTCTGGGGGAAAATGCATCACCTGCCTGATGGCAGGGCCCTTGTGGATCCTGCAGGTCTTAGGCAGGAAATGGAAAAGGATGGAATGCATTCTTTTCCAGTTCTTTAGACACCCATTGCTCACTTCAGGTTTTGAAGTAAAGCAGTGCAGCATGGACATTTGGGATTTGCTCCAGCCCAATTCCTTGGTGTTGGGTCCCAGTTTTCTCTGGCACACCTTGCATGGCAGAGGGCTGGTGGCTGCTGCGCTGTTGTTGGAAGGGTCGATGCCCCCAGGTGTTTGTGAACGCTGCAGGCAGCAGAGATCTCCTGTCTGGGCTGGCTTTCACTGCCAGGGCCTAAAGCGCTGCTTCTTTCTTCTCTGCTGTTTTGTCTCCAGGGCTTTTGGAACCGTTTCGAAAGGACTCGACAGGGCCACTGGAGGAGAGGTCAGTGTCAACACGCCCAGCACGTCTGGCAGCTCTCCAGGGCTCTCCCCTCTGCTGGGAGCTGTGGCTGCAGCTTTGGGGGCCAGCAGAGCTTTCCTGCACAGGCTGCTCCTCTGCAGGCAGAGCCGTGTCAGCCTGCAGAGCACAGCTGGGACAGGCTTGGTCCTTCTGAAGTGCCCAAAGGAATGCAAGGAGGGCAGCGGTGTCTGTCAGAGCAGGACACGCTGGCTTGGTCTTCATATCTAAAAGTGGGAATGCATCAGTGCTGGAGACTGAGGCCCAATTTATCTTCACCCCAGCCTCAGACAGGAACACTATTTAGCAGTTTTTCCATCCTGCCTTTCATCTTCAAAGGATACCTCAAGGCCTAAAGAGGGAGAGATCCTGCTTGGGCTCAGTTTGGGGTTTTAGTTCCACTGCAGCTGTTCACAGAGAGAGAGGGAGAGAAATGAGAAGATGGATGTCCAGAGCAAAGCTCTCTCCTAAACCCTGCAGTTGTGTTTGGCTCTGGGGTCAGTGACAGCCTGTGACAGGGATCACCTGAGCAATGGATGTGTGTGTTTGCTTTGTTGTGCAATCCCAACCAGAGCAGTTGCATCTGAAATCATGACCCAATCCCATAGAACTGCTAAAGGGTTCCCGGCTGTTTTGCTCTGTTTGCACAGAACCAGAATTACCTCCTGCTTGCAGAATGTGTTTGAACAATAATGAGAGTGTTGAGGCCATTTGAGAAGACTGTAGGTGCAGAGAATGTGGTTGGAGCTTGGAGGCTGACAGCTGAGGGGCCATTTCTGCAGAGCTTGCAAGGCCAAATGTCTCTGGCCATGTGTCCTGTAAGCAGCCCCCAGCGAGCAGAGCAATGGGCTGTGGGAATGGCACTTGCTGAGCTCTGGTGTCCCATCACAAGGCAGTTTGGCACAGCCCGGCTCGGTCGCCCCAAAAAGACTCGCTCTGTGTTTGCTGCGGCCTCCTGTCACAGACTCCTCCAGTTAAAGGTCTGCAATGTCCCTTCAGGTGGCCATAAAGAAAATGAGTCTGAGAGGGCAGAACAGGGAACGAGCTGTGAATGAGCTCCTGCTCCTGAAGAACAAGAAGAACCCCAACATTGTCAGCTCTTTGGACAGGTGAGTGCTTCAGGCCTTATCCCGTGCCCGGGCCCTGCCTAAACCTTTCCTGGCATCCGTAGTCTGTAGCCTGTTTTGAAAATGCCTGACCCAGCCGTATCCTCCCAAAACAACAGCCTGGCAGTTCGCTCCCTCCGTGTGCTTTTGTTGCTTTGGTTTGGTTTTTCCTTCAAGCTGACCCTGTTTTCTGTGTCTTACAACAAGTGCTGGTAAACCACAGCAGAAATTATTTCCCTTGGCTTCTTCTTCCCAGCCCTTTCCCATTGCTGCAGATGCCAGGAAGACCAGGTTCTTGTTCCCAGAAATGCCTCGTTTGCCCATTTGTCACTGGCCTTGCCTGTTTCTGAAGGGACTTTCTGAAAGGTTTTCTGACCCCTTTTGTCCCAAGAGCTGCCCGGCCTCCTCCCCTGGATAACCCTGGGAGCTGTGTTGCCTTGTTCTGCAGGGAAGGGTGGAACTGATGAGTTCAGAAGCTGAACCAGCTGGGGGCCAGTGTTGTGGTTCCACATTGATCTGGGCCTTTGCTAAACTGCATTTTTCACCTGCTTGCCATCTCAGGCCTCTCCTTTCTCACAGGGGTCTCCTCCTTTGGACTGTGCAGATCCCAAGGGCTGTGCAGCCTGGCAGGAATGTCTCTCCATCGGATTCTGTCCTCATTGACAAGTGACCTGGCAACAAAACTCCACTCCAGGCTTTTCCATGGGGGAATTGAGCACTGCACATTGGTCTCCATGCCACTGCTTTCCTCTTCCAGCTTCCTTGTTGATGGAGATCTCTGGCTGGTGATGGAATACATGGATGGAGGAACTTTGCAGGACGTTGTCAGACAGACACGCATGGCTGAAGGAGAGATGGCAGCCGTCAGTCAGGAGGTGAGGGATCTTGCCTGTGACTGCCATGCCTTGGACACGATGGTCCTTCCCAAGAGGGCGTGAGAGCAGGAGTGGCTGCAGGCTCAGGGCTTTGTTTCTCTGTTGTTTTTATGAGCTGGCGAAGAAAGAGCCCCTGCAGTGAACGGCCTGCCAGCAGCACTGCACTTCTCCTCTGTTCTTGTTCTCTTTCCTGCTGTTGTGGCACTCTCTGTCTGTTTTGGATTTGATGTGCTGTTCTCAGCTTTGCCTTGAACCGTTTGCCTGGAGCTTGTCTGCACTGCACTCCTGGCCTGTCAGAGCAAAGTCGCTGCTGGCAGAATTCTAAACTGTCCTTTCTTGTGTGATATATTCCGGCCATTGGTTTTTACCCTCGTGTTTCTTGTTCTCTCTCAGTGTCTGCAGGGCCTGGATTTCCTCCATTCGAACCGGGTGATCCACAGAGATCTGAAGAGCTCCAACATCCTTCTGGGCATGGACGGCTCTGTCAAGCTGGGTGGGTGTTCCTGGCCAGGCACGGCGCTCCCGGGGTGCGGCTGTGGGGCTGCTTCCCAGTGACGGCCAGAGCCCCACAAGGGCTGCTGGGGGCACTGCCTGGCCCCTGCTGCCAGCTGAGAGCGGCTGCCCCTGCAGAGAGCTCAGGAGAGGAGCAGGCTGTCAGGGGTGCCTTTGCTCTGGCAATGGCCCTCCCAGAGGGGACAGGAGTTGGAATCTAAAGCTCCAAGGGAATCAGTAAAAGCAACTGCATGAATGCTGAGGGTTTCTTTAAGGGTCCAGTTCAGTTCCATCTTTCCTTGGCTACAGCCCTGAGGACTTTTCCAGCTGACTTCACTGCTGCATTCTCAGACGGAGAGCGGGGAGTCTTTGTGCTTGGTTTCCTCATTCCAGCTGCCTTTGACAGTGTTTGCTTCTGTCCTCAGCTGATTTTGGCCTCAGCGCTCAGCTCAGCCCTGAGCAGGACCAGCGCAGCTCCATGGTGGGCACTGCTCACTGGATGGCCCCAGAAGTTGTCACCAGTTCTCCTTACGGCCCCAAGGTGGACATCTGGTCCTTCGGAATTGTGACCATCGAGATGGTGGAAGGAGAACCTCCTTACTTCAAGGAAACGAGGGCCATGGTAAGAGGCCAATTCTCCCGTGGTTGCAGAGGCCTGTGAGCACAGGGTGACCCTGCACTGGGAGCAGCAGCTGGAGGTTTCTGCACATGGGGAAGGGAATTCCCAGAGGACTGGAGTCTCAACACAGACACATATTCTGCAGTCTCCAGACACAATTTGCTTTGGGATTTACGTTGTTGCAGTTCTTCTGGCTGTGAGGATGACCTGAAAATGTGAAGCAAGTGCACCAGCTCTTTAAAAGGCTGTGGCAGCACCAGGGTTTGGGTTTTTTGGTTGGCATAGAAAAATGAGCTGTGAGCAGCATCTCTGCCAGGGAGGAAAGTGCCCCTGGAGCTGGGGCTGGGAAGCCGGGGTCGATGTGAGCACTTGTGGGTGGGAAGGAAGCTGGCAGAGCGCTGAGTTTGCTTTTCCTGCAGGCTCGCGCTCTGATCCGGCAGAACGGGACCCCGCAGCTGCAGGAGCCCAGGCGCCTGTCGGCTCTGCTGCGGGACTTCCTCGAGTGCAGCCTGGAGCCGGACGAGGAGCGGCGCTGGTCTGCCCAGGAGCTGCTGCAGGTGAATGCCAAGCGGCTGCAGGGGAAGCAGCAGCGCCAGGGAGGGGTTTTCTTGTGGGGCCCCCTCCGATGGTCTCCGGTCTCACTGCTTTCCACACGCAAAGCAAGCAGAATCCTCGCCTGGTTTGGCTTGGCAGGGGCCTTTCGAGGTCATCTGCACCTGGGGCCCCACAGCGAGCAGGGCCATCTTCAAGCAGCTCAGGTGGCTCAGAGCCCTGCCTGACCTGAGCTTGGATGTTTCCAGGGAGGAGGCACCTCCCACATCTCTGGGCACCTTCTGTCAGTGCTTCCCCACTCTCCTGCTAAAAAAAT
This sequence comes from Anomalospiza imberbis, assembly GCF_031753505.1. Classification (NCBI taxonomy): domain Eukaryota; kingdom Metazoa; phylum Chordata; class Aves; order Passeriformes; family Viduidae; genus Anomalospiza; species Anomalospiza imberbis. The sequence continues at coordinate 945,964 of NC_089716.1, read as the reverse complement.
TCTGCCTCAGATCTCATCTGAGTCTGCTTCCCTCTCCTGAGTTTCAGACCATTTCCCTTTGTCCTGTTGCAACAGAGCCTGTGAGGAAGTTGACTCTGGAAAGTAACGGTTCATTTCTTTCTTTTTTCTCCTTTGGGCAGCACCCATTTTTATCATCAGCCAAGCCTCTCTCCAGCCTGACCCCTCTGATCACTGCAGCAAAGCAACTGAGGCAGCAGCGGAGGAAATGAAGCACTGGAGGACAGCCTTTAGTCACAGTAGTTAGTTAGGACAGCTAGTTAGTTATGGTAGTTAGCAGTGCTAGTTAGTTATGGTAGTTAGCAGTGCTAGTTGGTTAAGGTAGTTAGGACAGCCTGTTTATTACAGTTCTTATGACAGCCTGTTTGTTATGGCAGTTTTTTGAATAAAAACTCTCTTAAACCTCAACTCCCTTGACGTGTCCCTTCCTTCTCCCTGTGTGACTCAGCTGCCCGGAGCAATGTGAGGGGAGAGCGGGCCCAGCCTCGCCCAGAGCTGAGCCCCAGCAGAGCCCTGGCAGAGCCCAGAGCAGCCTCGGCATCTGCAGAGTCAGCCTGGAAGGAGGCGCTTGGAGCCTTCTCGGCTGCACTCGACTCTTGGTTACAAACTGTGGGTGGTGGAAAATGCCACCGGCTCTGCAAGAGGGCAGAAGGGGCCCGGGGAAGGCCCAAGTGCTCCGAGCAAGGGAAAAACCTGCCCTGGGTTTGTTATAAAGAACTATGTAGTTGGTGGCTTTTGCTATTTTGTCTTGACTTCTGCAACTTATTCCTAATCACAACGATTTTGATACAGTACAGTTTGTAATGACTTTTAACTACTTTTGCTGTAGTATAATTTGTCAGCATTTTGTGGCCAGTGCCCTGGCCCCTGTGTCGCTCAAATCCTCAGAACATCATTCATGGATGATATTTTAGTTTGTGGACAGTGTGAAAAACATACATTATAGTTTTGGCTTTTGCAAAGTATTGAAGTGGATGCTACGTGTTGTGCATTCGAATGTTACCTTTTGCAGAAGTAGCTGCAGTTGTGAAATAATAACTAATGCTTTTATTTTTGTAACTAACTGACAAGAATAACTCAGAGATATTTGTGAAAGAGGTAATGTTGATTTAAAGTACTTGTGGAAGTAGCTAAAATCGTCTGCATGGCCAGATAACATTTAAGGAACGGGTGTGATGAGGACCCCTGCCGCTGACCCTTCGACTGTCAATAACTGTCGCCTGCTGATGTGGAAACCCAGGGCTCTGGGAATATTTCTCTGTCTGCTCTGGGGTGTCCTGACCCCCAGGGGAGCACTGACTTTGACCCTCGTTCATGGAGAAAACTTCTAAAGCCTCAAGGTAAACTAGAAACCACAAAAGTGTGAAAGAGATTGTAGAGATTGTAGAGAGTAGTGTAGTATTTCACATGGGTGAGACATTTAGGTTTTAGGATTTTTAGTATGTTATAGATGGGTTCAAGATGGAGGATATAGGGTGTTGTCTTGAGTTCCCTTCTTCTTTGTTCTTCCTCTTTCTTCTTGCCTTTAGGTGGTATCTTGTAATTGGGTAGAAAAATCCACATGAAAAATCCGGGTCTTTAGGGCTCAGTTATTGGGTTAGAAAGGAAAATAATTTAGGTGTTCCTACTTAATTGGGTAGCTTAGTTTTTGATTAGACTCAAAATGCCTTATAACAAGAGATTGTTGGCCATTTTTGTGCTGTTTTTCCTGCTTGCAGAGTCTGGTGCAGACAGTGTGCTGAAGTTTTGATAAGGTAACAATAAACAGAAGCTGAAGACCAAAGAAGTCCAATGCGTCTCTCCTTCCTGACACAGAACTGCTCCAGGAGGGTCTCCCCTGCCAGGGGAGCCCCCAGGGAGTTGCCCAACTTGGGGCCGGCAGACTCACAGCTGAAACCAGGGATCAGGGGGCTGTTGTGAGGAAGTGACACAAAACCCTCAGAACAACAATCCACGATTCCTGCACGTACTCTAGAAAGGCGGCTTGGGGCTCAAACCAACTTCAAGAGTTCCTGGAACAAGTAAATGAGTTCAAAGAAATGTTTGAATATGTATAACCTTTATCAATATGTTTTTGAACAATACAACGGAAAAAGTAGATGAGTTGCTATGGTTAACCAGTGTGCCTCTGGCCATCGCCAGGAACCCAGAGCTGTTATTGATTTGTCTCTAATTATGCCTTCTTAAAGTTTTAAAAATTCTAAAGCATGAGGCTCATTTCTCACCAAACCCAAAGTACTCACCCCTTGCTTTCTTGCAAGCCATTGCCAATCCTCAATTTCATCTGGATGGAGGAGAATGACGCTGCAATGAAAACAAGGAAAAGGAAGATGCACTGGTGTGGAGGCCCAGGAGCCTACCATCAGAATCTCAGTCCCTCAGCTGTGGAGGACTGGTCCCAAACAAGAATAGATTTCAAGGTTATGGGGAGAAGCTTGCTTCTCCCATAGATCTTTGCAGGCACATGCTGATTTCTGTAAAGTTATGTTACCCCATTGGCCCGTTGGCCTAATTACCCCAGTTCAACCCCTGTCACCTATTTTGGTTAGTCCCTAGAATGTTCTCCTCTCTCTGTCCCTCCACTGGCCCAAGCTGACTGCATTTCTCTGCCTCTGTTTCCCTATTAGCTGACACGACCCTTAACCCCTCCTTTGCACCATTTTCCCCCATATCCATTGGACCCTGACCCTCAGCTCCACCCTCACTACCCCATATAAAAACCCCCTGTGCCCTCAGCTTGCAGCCTGTCTTTGTCCCTGGTCCCTGTTCAGCTGTGTGCCCTGTTCCTGTTCCAATAAACCAGTTTGCTGGAGATCCTACAAAGACCCATCCTGCCTACTTTGTCACCTTTATAAAGTCGCCGTGAGCTTCGGGCTCATCAGTGCCGGACGCTCCAAGGGCCTCGGTAGTGCCAGGACGCTACAGACTGGGACAGCCAGGCAGGTGAGGAGGAAGTCACTGCCCCTTTGCCCCTCTCTCCTGCTCCATCTCCCAGCCCAGCATCACCCCTGGCTGCAGGACAACCTCGCTGCTGACGCCGTCCTGCCAGGGATGGATTGAGGGGATCTCCTTCCCCTTCCCTCTGGCACGGAGGCAAATCCCATCTTCTTCTCTGCCCTGCTTCCTCTCCTCATTCTCTCCTTCATCCATCTACGTCTTTTCCCATTTCCTTCCTCCCTCGTTCCTTCTTCTTCCTTCCTCTCCTGCCTTTTCCTTTTCCCTTCTCCCCGTTTCTAACTCTCCTTGTCCTTCCTGCCCCAGTCGCTGAGCTGTGGACAGAGACCAGGGAGAACAAATCCCTGCCACAGAACCTCGTGGAAGAGGCCATTTGGAATGGCTCCACGGCACAGGAATGCAACGGGGAGGAAAAGCCCCAGAGATCCCACACGAGGAGGGGCTGCAAACCCAGCCCGGGGAGCTGTGAGGAGGTAAAACTCTCCCTGTGCTGGGAAGGGTGTGGGGAATGTGAGAAGAGCTTCAGGCAGAGCTCAGCCTATTCCTGGTGCCTCCTAAAACGGCGGTGCTGGATGCAGAGATCCATGGGGCTGCAGAGATTCCCCTGCAGATCCATGGGGATGCAGAGATCTCCCTGCATATCCATGGGTGTAATATATAATTTAAAATAAATTCGTGCTCAGGACTAAAAAAAATACAGTATCTTTTTAAATGGAATCAAGTGACAGAAAGAACAATATATACAAGATGAATTCCTGTCTCAAAGGATGGTTACTCTGAAGGATTATTCCATCTAGAAGATAAGCATTGAACTGATAAGATGAATATTCATAGCCAGAACAAGATATTCGAGAGGATTGCCATCTAACGAGATTTCAGCAGAGTATTCCGGGAAAAACTCTGCACAAGAAAACATGCATTAATATGTGGAAAGGGGCAAGACCGGCAAGAGGGAACAGGAAGACACCCCAGGAATCCTACTACGTCTGAAAGCAATAAAAATAAAACCCTATGGAATCAGTACCTTGTGAATTGCCAGAGGTACGGGGCTGTATAGCCTGAAACCAGCTCCGATCGCCTGGCTCGGCGCTGTTTTGCTTGTGGCTTTTCCAATTTTTATTTGACTTGATATAATAAATTCCTCTAATTATTAAATTGACAGATTCATTTATAACAATGGAGCTGCAGGGATCCCCCTGTAGATCCATGGGGATGCAGAGATCCCCCTGCAGATCCATGGGGATGCAGAGATCCCCCTGCAGCCCCTGGAGGAGCCAGGCTGGAGCACGGGGATGCCTGAGAGGAGGCTGTGACCCCGTGGACAGAGGGGCCCCCGCTGGAGCAGCCTGTCCTGGAAGGAGTGACCCCGTGGCACAGTGACCCATGCTGCAGCACTTGGAGGGGGGCTGTGCCCCAGGGGATGGACTCCGGTTGGAGAAGTTCCTGGAGAAGTCTCCGGTGGGAGAGACCGCAGGCTGCAGCAGGGGAACGACTCCTGTCCCTGGGCAGAGGGAGAAGCCACGGGGGATGAACTGAGCACGGCCCCATTCCCTGTCTCCTGCACTGCCGGGGGAGGAGGTGCAGCTGGAAGGAGGGAGGCGTGGGGAAAGTTGCATTCAAGGCTCTTCATTGACTTCTCATTGTCCTGTTCTTGTCAGAACCCAGAATGTCCCTTGGACACTCTTGGATGTTCCGGGCCCAGGTCAGAAGCATTTCAGACCCTGGCATGCAGCCGGAAACCCCTGTGGCTTTGAATCTGACCCATGGAACAATTTACCAACCTTGCAGGAAGAACAAGAAATCACACAAGTTTAGATATTATAGTAGAAGTAGTCACAACGTGAAAGGAAGAACTTTTGAGTGCTGTACAGGGGGGTTTTAGGCCTTGTACAGAGGGGTCTGAGTTTTGTACATGGGGGTCAGAAGTTCTAAGATGAAGGGACTTGGGCGTGCCCTGTCCTCCTTCTTTCTCCTTCCTAACCTCCATGTTCATGGTGATGTTGGCACTCACAGATTGGTTTAGAGTAGAAAGTCACCATTCAATATAGGTGATAGGCATTGGGGTAAAACCATAAACATTTAACACGTCATGGATGATATAAAAGATGGCACCAGCCCCCTGGGAGTCAGTGTGTGCCTTTGTCTGACCTGCTGAATGGACCGCAGCAGTTCAGGAAGAAAATCTTTTAGATAACACACAATAAACTACCTTGAGACCGGACGACTGAAGACTACTGAGTCTTTCTTTGAAGGCACGGGTTGGAGGAGAGACTTTTCCATCTTTCAGGGCCACCCCAATCTGGGGGTGAGCCCTGACACACAGTTTGTAACCAAGAGTCGGGTGCAGCCGAGAAGGCTCCAAGCGCCTCCTTCCAGGCTGACTCTGCAGATGCCGAGGCTGCTCTGGGCTCTGCCAGGGCTCTGCTGGGGCTCAGCTCTGGGCGAGGCTGGGCCCGCTCTCCCCTCACATTGCTCCAGGCAGCTGAGTCACACAGGGAGAAGGAAGGGACACGTCAAGGGAGTTGAGGTTTAAGAGAGTTTTTATTCAAAAAACGGCCATAACAAACAGGCTGTCATAAGAACCGTAACAAACAGGCTGTCCTAACTACCTTAACCAACTAGCACTGCTAACTACCATAACTAACTGCCACTGCTAACTACCATAACTAACTAGCTGTCCTAACTAACTACTGTGACTAGAAGCTGTCCTCCAGTCCTTCATCTCCTCCGCTGCTGCCTCAGTTGCTTTGCTGTGGTGATCAGAGGGGTCAGGCTGGAGAGAGGCTTGGCTGATGATAAAAATGGGTGCTGCCCAAAGGAGAAAAAAGAAAGAAATGAACCGTTACTTTCCAGAGTCAACTTCCTCACAGGCTCTGTTGCAACAGGACAAAGGGAAATGGTCTGAAACTCAGGAGAGGGAAGCAGACTCAGATGAGATCTGAGGCAGAATTTTTTTAGCAGGAGAGTGGGGAAGCACTGACAGAAGGTGCCCAGAGATGTGGGAGGTGCCTCCTCCCTGGAAACATCCAAGCTCAGGTCAGGCAGGGCTCTGAGCCACCTGAGCTGCTTGAAGATGGCCCTGCTCGCTGTGGGGCCCCAGGTGCAGATGACCTCGAAAGGCCCCTGCCAAGCCAAACCAGGCGAGGATTCTGCTTGCTTTGCGTGTGGAAAGCAGTGAGACCGGAGACCATCGGAGGGGGCCCCACAAGAAAACCCCTCCCTGGCGCTGCTGCTTCCCCTGCAGCCGCTTGGCATTCACCTGCAGCAGCTCCTGGGCAGACCAGCGCCGCTCCTCGTCCGGCTCCAGGCTGCACTCGAGGAAGTCCCGCAGCAGAGCCGACAGGCGCCTGGGCTCCTGCAGCTGCGGGGTCCCGTTCTGCCGGATCAGAGCGCGAGCCTGCAGGAAAAGCAAACTCAGCACTCTGCCAGCTTCCTTCCCACCCACAAGTGCTCACATCGACCCCGGCTTCCCAGCCCCAGCTCCAGGGGCACTTTCCTCCCTGGCAGAGATGCTGCTCACAGCTCATTTTTCTATGCCAACCAAAAAACCCAAACCCTGGTGCTGCCACAGCCTTTTAAAGAGCTGGTGCACTTGCTTCACATTTTCAGGTCATCCTCACAGCCAGAAGAACTGCAACAACGTAAATCCCAAAGCAAATTGTGTCTGGAGACTGCAGAATATGTGTCTGTGTTGAGACTCCAGTCCTCTGGGAATTCCCTTCCCCATGTGCAGAAACCTCCAGCTGCTGCTCCCAGTGCAGGGTCACCCTGTGCTCACAGGCCTCTGCAACCACGGGAGAATTGGCCTCTTACCATGGCCCTCGTTTCCTTGAAGTAAGGAGGTTCTCCTTCCACCATCTCGATGGTCACAATTCCGAAGGACCAGATGTCCACCTTGGGGCCGTAAGGAGAACTGGTGACAACTTCTGGGGCCATCCAGTGAGCAGTGCCCACCCTGGAGCTGCGCTGGTCCTGCTCAGGGCTGAGCTGAGCGCTGAGGCCAAAATCAGCTGAGGACAGAAACAAACACTGTCAAAGGCAGCTGGAATGAGGAAACCAAGCACAAAGACTCCCCGCTCTCAGTCTGAGAATGCAGCAGTGAAGTCAGCTGGAAAAGTCCTCAGGGCTGTAGCCAAGGAAAGATGGAACTGAACTGGACCCTTAAAGAAACCCTCAGCATTCATGCAGTTGCTTTTACTGATTCCCTTGGAGCTTTAGATTCCAACTCCTGTCCCCTCTGGGAGGGCCATTCCCAGAGCAAAGGCACCCCTGACAGCCTGCTCCTCTCCTGAGCTCTCTGCAGGGGCAGCCACTCTCAGCTGGCAGCAGGGGCCAGGCAGTGCCCCCAGCAGCCCTTGTGGGGCTCTGGCCGTCACTGGGAAGCAGCCCCACAGCCGCACCCCGGGAGCGCCGTGCCTGGCCAGGAACACCCACCCAGCTTGACAGAGCCATCCATGCCCAGAAGGATGTTGGAGCTCTTCAGATCTCTGTGGATCACCCGGTTCGAATGGAGGAAATCCAGGCCCTGCAGACACTGAGAGAGAACAAGAAACACGAGGGTAAAAACCAATGGCCGGAATATATCACACAAGAAAGGACAGTTTAGAATTCTGCCAGCAGCGACTTTGCTCTGACAGGCCAGGAGTGCAGTGCAGACAAGCTCCAGGCAAACGGTTCAAGGCAAAGCTGAGAACAGCACATCAAATCCAAAACAGACAGAGAGTGCCACAACAGCAGGAAAGAGAACAAGAACAGAGGAGAAGTGCAGTGCTGCTGGCAGGCCGTTCACTGCAGGGGCTCTTTCTTCTCCAGCTCATAAAAACAACAGAGAAACAAAGCCCTGAGCCTGCAGCCACTCCTGCTCTCACGCCCTCTTGGGAAGGACCATCGTGTCCAAGGCATGGCAGTCACAGGCAAGATCCCTCACCTCCTGACTGACGGCTGCCATCTCTCCTTCAGCCATGCGTGTCTGTCTGACAACGTCCTGCAAAGTTCCTCCATCCATGTATTCCATCACCAGCCAGAGATCTCCATCAACAAGGAAGCTGGAAGAGGAAAGCAGTGGCATGGAGACCAATGTGCAGTGCTCAATTCCCCCATGGAAAAGCCTGGAGTGGAGTTTTGTTGCCAGGTCACTTGTCAATGAGGACAGAATCCGATGGAGAGACATTCCTGCCAGGCTGCACAGCCCTTGGGATCTGCACAGTCTAAAGGAGGAGACCCCTGTGAGAAAGGAGAGGCCTGAGATGGCAAGCAGGTGAAAAATGCAGTTTAGCAAAGGCCCAGATCAATGTGGAACCACAACACTGGCCCCCAGCTGGTTCAGCTTCTGAACTCATCAGTTCCACCCTTCCCTGCAGAACAAGGCAACACAGCTCCCAGGGTTATCCAGGGGAGGAGGCCGGGCAGCTCTTGGGACAAAAGGGGTCAGAAAACCTTTCAGAAAGTCCCTTCAGAAACAGGCAAGGCCAGTGACAAATGGGCAAACGAGGCATTTCTGGGAACAAGAACCTGGTCTTCCTGGCATCTGCAGCAATGGGAAAGGGCTGGGAAGAAGAAGCCAAGGGAAATAATTTCTGCTGTGGTTTACCAGCACTTGTTGTAAGACACAGAAAACAGGGTCAGCTTGAAGGAAAAACCAAACCAAAGCAACAAAAGCACACGGAGGGAGCGAACTGCCAGGCTGTTGTTTTGGGAGGATACGGCTGGGTCAGGCATTTTCAAAACAGGCTACAGACTACGGATGCCAGGAAAGGTTTAGGCAGGGCCCGGGCACGGGATAAGGCCTGAAGCACTCACCTGTCCAAAGAGCTGACAATGTTGGGGTTCTTCTTGTTCTTCAGGAGCAGGAGCTCATTCACAGCTCGTTCCCTGTTCTGCCCTCTCAGACTCATTTTCTTTATGGCCACCTGAAGGGACATTGCAGACCTTTAACTGGAGGAGTCTGTGACAGGAGGCCGCAGCAAACACAGAGCGAGTCTTTTTGGGGCGACGGAGCCGGGCTGTGCCCAACTGCCTTGGGATGGGACACCAGAGCTCAGCAAGTGCCATTCCCACAGCCCATTGCTCTGCTCGCTGGGGGCTGCTTACAGGACACATGGCCAGAGACATTTGGCCTTGCAAGCTCTGCAGAAATGGCCCCTCAGCTGTCAGCCTCCAAGCTCCAACCACATTCTCTGCACCTACAGTCTTCTCAAATGGCCTCAACACTCTCATTATTGTTCAAACACATTCTGCAAGCAGGAGGTAATTCTGGTTCTGTGCAAACAGAGCAAAACAGCCGGGAACCCTTTAGCAGTTCTATGGGATTGGGTCATGATTTCAGATGCAACTGCTCTGGTTGGGATTGCACAACAAAGCAAACACACACATCCATTGCTCAGGTGATCCCTGTCACAGGCTGTCACTGATCCCAGAGCCAAACACAACTGCAGGGTTTAGGAGAGAGCTTTGCTCTGGACATCCATCTTCTCATTTCTCTCCCTCTCTCTCTGTGAACAGCTGCAGTGGAACTAAAACCCCAAACTGAGCCCAAGCAGGATCTCTCCCTCATTAGGCCTTGAGGTACCCTTTGAAGATGAAAGGCAGGATGGAAAAACTGCTAAATAGTGTTCCTGTCTGAGGCTGGGGTGAAGATAAATTGGGCCTCAGTCTCCAGCACTGATGCATTCCCACTTTTAGATATGAAGACCAAGCCAGCGTGTCCTGCTCTGACAGACACCGCTGCCCTCCTTGCATTCCTTTGGGCACTTCAGAAGGACCAAGCCTGTCCCAGCTGTGCTCTGCAGGCTGACACGGCTCTGCCTGCAGAGGAGCAGCCTGTGCAGGAAAGCTCTGCTGGCCCCCAAAGCTGCAGCCACAGCTCCCAGCAGAGGGGAGAGCCCTGGAGAGCTGCCAGACGTGCTGGGCGTGTTGACACTGACCTCTCCTCCAGTGGCCCTGTCGAGTCCTTTCGAAACGGTTCCAAAAGCCCTGGAGACAAAACAGCAGAGAAGAAAGAAGCAGCGCTTTAGGCCCTGGCAGTGAAAGCCAGCCCAGACAGGAGATCTCTGCTGCCTGCAGCGTTCACAAACACCTGGGGGCATCGACCCTTCCAACAACAGCGCAGCAGCCACCAGCCCTCTGCCATGCAAGGTGTGCCAGAGAAAACTGGGACCCAACACCAAGGAATTGGGCTGGAGCAAATCCCAAATGTCCATGCTGCACTGCTTTACTTCAAAACCTGAAGTGAGCAATGGGTGTCTAAAGAACTGGAAAAGAATGCATTCCATCCTTTTCCATTTCCTGCCTAAGACCTGCAGGATCCACAAGGGCCCTGCCATCAGGCAGGTGATGCATTTTCCCCCAGAGTGCATCAGCTCTGTGTCTGTTACTGAATGTCTGGGCTCTACTACCTGTGCTAGAATAGAGCACTTATTAGTTCATCTCTGGTTTCTGTTTCTAAACCATTAGGTTGATAATCCTGACCGGAGGATATTTTTGGAAGCAAAATATTTGAAAGAAATCTCCTTGAGAACTGTTTTCTGACAGTCACCAGATGGTGAGTGGCTCTTTTAGGCAATCCAGTTCCAGGGACAGAAGATCTTCCAGGTCCTGCTCCTTGCTGCAGGCAGGACACTGCCAGCCTCAGGGGCCTTTGACGGTGCCTTCTGAGCACAGGTATCAATTCTGATCAGGACTGAGGGACAGCAGGATGGCGCCCCAGTGTCTGGAGGTGTTTGGAGCTCTCCTGACTTCTCACTTGATCCTGCACCAGCACAAGACCTGGGCCTGCTTGTGCAGAAGTAACTGCCGTGCACTTACCCTTGGCCAATCTGCTCCACTTCCAGGTATTTCTCGGCAGGCTCTGCCAGGCTCACGGTGTTCCCTGAAAGAAACCACGTGGAAGACGCTCCCTCCCAGAGAGAGACCCCGCCTTGCAGCAGAGCCAGAATGCAGCCCCCCTCCCTGGGGCCGTCAGCCCCTTGGTCTCAGCTGGGGAAGGACAAGAAATGACCCTGGCACATTCAGCTGCAGAGCAGCACTGGGTGCAGCTGATGCCGAGACACACACACAGCACCCTGCTCTGGCACACAGGAACAGAGCAGACGTACTCAGCTGCATCAGGCACCACTCCCCTCTCCCCTCTGGCTGCAGGGCTGTGCTGCTGTCAGAATGTTCAGCCCAGGATCCCACAGCCGAGGGAGGTTCAGTGTCCTCTTCCCAAGCACAGGGAGCTTCTCTGTCCTCTTCCCAAAACGCTGCAGGTTCGCCATCATCTCTCCAAGCCAGGGGACGTTCACTGTCCGCTTCCCATGCTGGGAGAAGTTCACCCTCCTCTTCCCAAGACACAGGATGTCCTCTGTCCTCCTCCCACGCCGGGAGATGTCCACTGTTCTTGTCCCACACCGCGGGAGCCTCGCCGTTGTGTTCCCACAGCGCGGGATGTTCGCCCTCATCTCCCAGAGCAGCGGGAAGTTCATTGTCATCTCCCGGCACTGAGGGATGTTCACCATCGTCCCCCGGAACAGCAGGAAGCTCACTGCTGCCTTCCTCCTCTTTGGCCTCCTCTTTGGAAGCAGAGGGAGCCAGAGGAGGTGCTGGTGCTGCTTTTGTGCCCTGTGGACAGACGGCAGCGTGAGGGATGGGAAGTTCTGTCTCAGTTATCACCTTATTTACCCTCAGCTGCACATCCAGCTGCACTAAGCAGAAATTGGGTTCGGAGCTGTTCAAACTAACAATGGGCTAAAGTCCACATTGCCCCTTATTGTTGGGAATTCTATATTCCACCATGGCTTGAGCCTGCAAGCAATGCTCTGCCTGCAAAACCAGACCTGCAGCTCTTCAAAAGCTCTTCAGCAGAAAAGGAGAAAACTCCCAGGGATCCCTTTGCTGCTGCAAGGACACTGGCAGGAACTTTCCTTCAGCTCCCAGGATGGCACATGGCTGCCACATGCCGAGCTCACAACTTGCTGCACAATTCCAAACACCAAAGGTTCCTTTCCCACTCACCGAAGGAGGAGCTGCACGGGATCCACTCATGAGGTGCCCTGCAACGGGAGAGGGAACGTGAACCAGATGCTGTCAGGAAAAAAACTGCCTGTGGTGGGAAATGCCCCGGAGCAAGGCAACCCCGAGAGAGCATTTTGCTTTCACAGCGTCCCTCCAGGAGCCACAGTCCCTTCACACAGCAAGAGAACAGCACAAAATACTGGGCTGGGTCAGCTCTTGGCTGGACAGGCAGTTCCAGGCTCTGCTGCCACAGACTCCCCGCTTGAGGGAACAGAACCCCCCAGGGCTCATTGCAAATGCTGAGCACACCCCGCTGGCTGCAGACACCCCCTTTTCCAGCTGCAGCTGCTGCCAGGAGCTCTCCCAAAGCAATGGTGTCTTCATGGCAATTTGGTTACAAAGTCAGCTCAGGCCCAGAGGAAGAACAGCAAGCACACAGCAAGCCCAAAGCCACAGCACCGAGGGAAAACCTCGACTTACGTGCCAAGTGGGTTAAAAAATACCCCGCATACGCCACAGAGTACAGCGTGCAAACTGCAGCAGCCACGTGCTGGATCATTTTGGCTGCGCTGCACACGTCTGCAGACTGTAGCCCTGCAAGCACAGAAGGACACCCGTCAGGGCTGGGCTGGCTGCTGAGAATGCCTCGGGCAGGAGGATCCTCCGGCAACGAGCAGTGCCCAGAGCCACACTGGACACTGAGGCCTCCGTGTGCCACAGCAACGGGAACACCTCGGGGACGTGGCAGTGCTCCTGTGACATCACAGCAGCAGCTCACGCAGAAACCGCCTGCAAGGTTCTCCTGTGTCACAAAGGAGCACAAAGAGCCCTCCCAGGGCACAGCCTGTTGCCCAAAGGATCCAGGAGGAGCTCTGAAAATGCAGCAAACAAGGACACCCCATAGCCCAGCCTGAACACTGAGGAGGAACAAGGACGGCACCAAAGCAGAGCAAACATGACCTTTAGTCACTGACACTTCTGGCTAAAACCAGCAAGCCGTGTTCCATCTGGGATCTTTGTTCTCGTTCTAAAAACAAGCAAGGTTCTCCACTCTAAATATAGAGAAGGCAGGAACTGGGCAGGAGGTGGGATGAGGAAGGAGGAGGAGGAGGGAGAGAGGAAGAAGAGGAGCAGGAAGAGGAGGAGCAGGAGCAGGAAAAGGAGGAGAAACAGGAGGTTCCAGTGCCCCCTGTTGCCGCAGCACCCTTGGCCCTGGGACCATCGCCCCCAGCTCATCCTGCAGGTGAGAGGGGAGGAGGAGCTCATCCCAAATCTGTCGGGGGGTCCCTGAGAGGGTTTTTTTATTGGGGTGTGTTTGGAGCTTGCAGATTGTGGAATTGAGCCCCAAATATCGTCTGGGAGGCCCACATAAACCCTCTGAGGATTTTTTCTTTCTCTGTGTGTGTGTGTAGGTTTGGATCTTGCAGGACCCCAGAGCTGAGCCACTTGGGGGGATCTTTGGGCGTCCACGTGGCCATTGCCCAGGGCCACCAGGGGGAGGACATTGGTCCTGGGAACCCCCGGGGGAGCAGAGAAGGGGCAACCCCTGGGACCCCCGGAGTGGGGGGAGCAGAGAGGGGCGATCCTGGAGCTGGGGGAACCCCGGCTGGCTGGAAAGGGGGGGAGCCTGGAGAGGAGGGACCCCTGGGACCCCTGGGACCTCAAAGTAGATCATCAGGGGAGAAGGGACCCCATGGACCCCCAAAAGCCCCTGGATCATCCCTAAGCAGGAGGGCGGAGAAGGGGGATCCCCTGGAACCACTGGACCCCCATCATCCCAAGGAAGGGAAACCTCTGGAACGCCAAAAGTGGAGAGATCCGAGATCGGGAAGTCCTGGGAGAGTTGTTTTGGGCTGAACCTTGATATAGTGGAGATTTCCATGGACACAAGACTCCTGCTGAGTTCTAGGGATGGACTTGGGCAGTGAGGAGCCTCTATTCCAAGGTGCTCCCACCTTGGTTTTCCCCAAAACAGGATTTGTCATTCCCAGGGTGTGGCTGGATGGAGGAGGAGGAAAAGCCCCGGAGATCCTGCAGGAGGAGAGGCTGCAAATCCAGCCCAGGGAGCTGCAGGGAGGAAAGAGCTCCCCGCCCTGAGCCAGGAAGGTGGCCAGAGATCCAGCCGGAGCTCGGAGCTGGTGGAGAAGCCTCATGGCAGGGAGAAACCTCACACGTGCTTGGAATGTGGGCAGGGTTTCAGCTGCAGCTCCACCCTGATGGAACACCAGAACACCCACACTGGGGAGAGGCCCTGTGAGTGTGGGGAGTGTGGGGAGAGCTTCAGTGGGACCTCTGACCTCACCGAGCACCACAGGATCCACACTGGAGAACGGCCCTATGAGTGCTTGGAATGTCAGAAGAGCTTCAGGTGGAATTCAGAGATCGTCACTCACCAGCACTTCCACACCAGGGAGAGGCCCTGTGAGTGCCCCGAGTGCAGGAAGAGCTTCGTGCGCTGCTCCAGCTCCATCCCCCATGGGAGGATCCACGTTGGATGATCCCCAGTGAGCCCCGTTGGGCAGAGCCCTGGTGACCCCGTTCTGGGTGATCCCGGTTGGGTGTGGGGAAGGTGTTGGAGAGATTTCTTTCCCCTCTCCTTGTCCTGGTGTGATTTGGTTGGTAATAAATTCCCTCCCTGTGCCCGGGCCGGGTCTGTTGTGCCCGTGCCGGATTTGCTGAGGGATCTCTCCCGCTCCTTGTCCCCAGGCAGGAACCCTCGGTTCCATTTTCTGTCCCTGTGCGGCTGCGGGGGGCAGGGACAGAGCGGCTCTGGGGGGTGCCTGGCATGGGGCCAGCGTCACCCCTCGCCACGGGCACCCCTGAGACCCCGCGCAGCCGGGCACACATTTCTGGGCACAGCTGAGCTCCCAGCTGCGCAGCGCCCCAAGGCTCCCCGTGCCTGGAAAAGCCCCAGCCGGGGCTGCAGCGTCCCGGAACCGCTCAGCCAATCCAAACGCAGCCAAAACGCGCTGCAGCCAATGGGAGCGCGAGGAGTTGAGGAGTCATCGGTTGTGCGGCAGAGCCTCGGCAATCGGTGCCCAAAAGTGCTCGGAGCCAATGAGAGCGCGCGGCGCTGCTGAGCCCGCGCTGCTCCGGACTGGTGCTGCCAGCGCAGCGCGGCCGCTCTGGGGCTGGTGCTCCCTGGGCGGCGCTGGCCATGGGGCGAGTGGCGGCAGCTGGGGCCGTACTGGTGGCACTGGTGGTGCTGGGAGCCCCCCCGGCTGCGGGCGCGGAGCTCTCGGGAGAGCGGGGGGGGCGGGAGGCGGTGGGACAGGGGGGAGAATGGGGAAAAGGGGGCGGTGGGAGCCCGAAATTGCAGGGGCAGGAGGAGGAGGGGACCCCGAAAGGAAGAGCGGGAGGGGCTGAGGGTTGGGGGCAGGTGAGGAAGGGGTGGGAGAGGGTGGGAAAGTGGGGAAAAGGGGAGGGTAGGACCCCAAAACTGAGCGGGAAGTGGGGCTGGGAATTGTTAGAACAGGGTGGGAAAGGGTGGGAAAGTGGAGAATGGGATCCGAAAAGTGAGTTGGGAAAAGGTTGGAGGTGGAAGGGGAGAGGATGTGGAAGGGCAAATGGGGGAAGGGTGGAAAAGCGGAAGTGGCAGTGTCGCCCTGATTTCTTAGGATTTTCTAAAGTCTTCTGAATTTACATTCTTGTAGAGAACTTTCTCATGCAACTTTCTGTAAACAACCTATTGTTTTGCATTCTTTCATAGAGGTGGAGAAATTTGATAGACTGGTAGTTTGTCCAGTGTCATTGGAGAGGTGGC
The DNA here is from genome assembly GCF_031753505.1 of Anomalospiza imberbis. NCBI lineage: Eukaryota > Metazoa > Chordata > Aves > Passeriformes > Viduidae > Anomalospiza > Anomalospiza imberbis. The sequence continues at coordinate 930,237 of NC_089716.1, read as the reverse complement.
ACGTTCACCCTCCAATCCACTGGCACCTTTTGAGAACTATAAATGATTGGAGTCAGAAAAAATAAATTAGTCTCTTCATGGTGACCAAAGCTGTGGTGCGTCGTTTTTCCTTTTTCCTTTTGTCCTCTGGTGACATCTAGTGGCCGCCGGCGTGTACTACAGCTTAGGTCGGGTGAGAGTGAGCTTACCCCCCCCCCGATCTGTGGCGTTTTGCCTGCTGTGTTAGTGATGGAAACCTCTATCGGTTTCGGGATGGAATCTCTGATGTTGGATCTCTGGAGGAATGGCCTGGAGAGGAATCGTGTTTCCGTCTCCTGGAGTGATTTTGAAAGGCTGTTTCTGTGGGCAAGGCAGCAGGGGTTCTTTTCTGACTTTAGGGAGGTGATGTCCCGGGAAGTGTTGTCTCAGTTGGGGGTCAGTCTCATGGACGCCCTGTTTGATAACTGCTCTGTGGACGTTGGACCATTGCTGGTGCAATGGAAAATAGTGGACGCGGCTTGGCCGGGATCTGAATTTGGTAGCTCTCGGAGCTCTTTGGGGGAACCGTCTGTCTCGGACGTGGACGACGGGGACTTTGAGTTTATGCAGGATGCGGGTGCTTCCCCTTCTCCCCGAGACAATGAGCTGGCAGGTGGTTCCTCCTCTGAGGTGGATCGGGCTCCCAGCCCGCTGGCCTTAAGCGAGCTGTCGGTGGAGCCGGCTCGGCCGCCTCGCCCCGCTCCGCGTTGCAGGCGCAGTGAGCCGGTGGGGCCGGCCGGGCCGCCTCGCCCTGCCCCGCGCCGCAGATGTAGTGAGTCGGGGGAGAAATCGCCCTCTCTTTGTGCCTTCCCAGCGCTCGGGGGCGAAGAGGGGCCTGTGGATCAGTCCTCGCCTCTGATTGCGTCTGATTCGGTGACAACACTTTGTCCAAATTGCGGTGTTTCTACGACATATCCCCTGGGGGCAGCGAGAGCGGGTTCGCCCGTTTCCATCTCGGGCTCGTCTTCTGGGGGAAGGTCGTCTCCCATGCCTGAGCCTGCGCAGCCTGCTGGGCGTGCGGCGGCAGTGGGAGCCGCCGGAGGCGGGGCGCTGGTCGCTGTTCCTTCGGGCCCCGGCCCAGCGGGCGGGCAGCCCGCCCCGCTCCGCCCGGCGGGGGCGGTGCCCGCTGCGCGGCTGCGCGGCACGGGTGCGACGCTCCTTGGGGCCGTGCCGGACTCCCTTGTGTCGGCCCGTGATAACGTGACTCCGAGCGCCGCGTCTCTCTCTGTGCCCCATCCCTCCCCCGCGCCGGGGGCGGGGGGCGCCGCGCCGGGTCTGCGTTCCGCGCCGCAGCCTGTGTCCGCCGCGGTGCCCTCTGCCAGCGCTGCGGCGGACGGCACCGCCGAGCTGCCGGCTGGTTCTTCGGCTCCGCCTTCCCCGCCTGCCGCGGGGGCTGAGGTTGCGGTACAGCGGGGCGCTGAGGTGTTTAGCTTTAGCGCGACTGCTGACGCGGCCGGCGGGAGGCCGGTGGGTTCCCGTGGCCGCGGATCCTCTCCATCGGCCCTGTGGACCCTCCCCCCCTGCCAGGTGACCGTGCGTCCCAAGGACCACGGGCGGTTTTGGCAGGAGGTCCTAGATAAGGCTGAGGAGATGTGCGACTCTTCCTCCTCGCAGCGCCTGCAGGATCGTGGGGGAGGCTCCTCTGGCTCTGCTGATGCTGCGGGGAGCGTGGTGTCAAGTGATGCTGCACTGCCTCGCAGTCAGGCGGCTGCCGTTGTCCCTGTGGAGCCCACGGGACGGGACGCGGCGGGTGATGCGACCTTGACAAGGGGTCCCCAGGCTTTCCCTGTGCTTAGGGGTGTTACTCACAACACACATCAACCTTTACCGTTTAAGACACTGAAGGAAGTCCGTGATACCGTTGCCCAGCATGGTGTTGGTTCTGCTGAAGTTATGCAGACACTTCGCATGCTTGTTGCTGAGATGCTGACGCCTTCCGACATCCGTTCTGTGGCACATGCTCTTTTGACCCTGTGCAGTTTGACGTTTTTGAGGACAAGTGGGCTCGTTTGGTAGCCAGCGCAGTGCAAAAGAATGCTACGCGGGGGCCACAGGATCCCAGGAGTGCGGTTGGCACTGATATGTTGCTGGGCACAGGCAATTATGTTGATCCTCAGGGGCAAGCTGGATATGATCCCCTTGTGCTTGACCAGTGCCAGACGCTAGGCTTGGCAGCACTGGTTCAGACCCTGGAAATGGCTGCTCCTCTGCAGCCGTTTGCAACCATTGTCCAAGGGGTAGATGAGCCTTTCATGAAATTTGCAGGGAGACTGACTGCCTCTGTGGAGAGGCAGTTAGCAGATTCTGAGGCGAGGAGAATTGTGCTTGCGAACCTGGCCAGGAGGAACTGTAACGCAGACTGTAGGAGAGTCATAGGGGCTCTTCCTGGTACGGCTACTGTCTCGCAGATGGTAGAGGCCTGTGCAGACCTCAGCCCCTCGGTTCAAAGGACGGCTGCCCGGACTACTGTTGCGCAGCCGATTTGGGCAGTGCCGCAGGGTTGGCAACAACAGCGGGGGGACTGCTCGGGCCAGCACCAAACAGGGAAAGAAAGTGCAGAAGGGAAAATTTCCCATGTTCTTGTGTGGCCGGTGTGGAAGGCCCGACCATATGTCATACGCCTGTAAGGCAACTGTTCATGTTAATGGCCAGGCGCTGCCGGGCCCAGGAAACGGGAAGCGGAGCGCGAAGGGGAAGCGCGCCCAGACACAAGTTCCTCTCCAGACCCCGGAGCCCATGGAGGTTTGCTCAGCCAGCTTGCAGCCAGCACCCGTGGATCAGCAGGTGTGGATGTCTGCACAGCAGCAACAGTTGTGTTAGAATCTAGTCAAATACACAAGGTTCCTCTGGATGCTTTTGGTCCTTTGGGTGAAGGCATGAGTGCTTTCCTTATGGGAAGGTCTAGTGCCACCCTTCAGGGCATCATTGTGCACCTAGGTCTCATTGATGCGGACTTCACAGGGCAGATTTGTGCAATGGTTTCCACACCCACCCCCCCAGTCACGATCCCGAAAGGGACACGGCTTGTTCAACTTGTACCTTTTAAGTCTTCTATTCGCAGGACAGCTGGCCGGTCGCGTGGAGTCAGCGGTTTTGGGTCTACTGGGCCGCCTCAAATTCACTGGACCGCTGTCCTGACCAAAGACCATCCCGAGATGTCATGTACTCTGTCCATCCCCGGTGCAACCCCATCGGAGATTCACCTCCGCGGGCTTCTCAATAGTGGCGCTGACGTCACAGTTCTCTCCCTTGCCACCTGGCCTCCGGACTGGCCTCTGAGTCCCGTGGAGACATCCGTCGCAGGACTGGGGGGGACGGCACGATGTTACGTGAGCCAGCGGTCTGTGCTGATCACAAACCCAGAGGGACAGACGGCCTGGGTTAGGCCACATGTTACTTCTACTCCTGCTAACCTCTGGGGAAGGGATGTTCTGTCTGCATGGGGGGTGCGCATCGGGACGGGTTTTTGATGGGGGCCACTGCGACGAAGGGCGCAGAGTGTCCCACGCCTCCTATACGGTGGCTGGTGGACACACCTGTTTGGGAGAACCAGTGGCCCCTCCCTCACAATAAATTGAGCGCCCTTCGGGATTTGATGCAGGAGCAGTTGGACCAGGGTCATCTGGAGCCTTCTACCGGTCCCTGGAACACTCCTGTTTTCTGCATCAAGAAGAAATCTGGGAAATGGAGGTTGTTACAAGACCTCCGAAAGGTCAATGCCGTGATGGAAAGTATGGGAACTTTGCAGGTAGGCATGCCATCGCCTACCATGCTTCCTGCAGATTGGCCAATCTTCATCGTGGATTTGAAGGATTGTTTCTTTACAATTCCTTTGCATCCCAATGACAGACCAAAATTTGCCTTTTCGGTGCCAGCAATCGACAATGCTGAGCCCGCACAGCGATATCAATGGAGGGTCTTGCCCCAGGGGATGCGTAATTCCCCTGCCATATGTCAATGGTATGTGGCTCGTGCCTTGTCTGGAGTTCGCAAGAAGTTTCCTGGTGCACGTCTGTATCATTATATGGACGACATTTTGGTGGCTGCTTCTACCCAGGATGAGCTGCTGAGGATTCAGCCTCGGTTGCTCGATGCTTTGCATGAGCATGGACTGCAGGTGGCTCCAGAAAAGGTTCAGCGACAACCTCCTTGGAAGTATTTGGGGGTCAAAATTCTGGAACGGACAATCCAACACCAGGAGGTGCAATTTGTGCATTCAGTGAAGACACTGAAGGATGCCCAGAAGTTGATGGGTGTCATCACTTGGTTACGTCCGTACCTGGGACTAACCGACGCACAGCTGTCTCCTCTGTATGATTTGTTGAAAGGAGACTCTGATCTAAAGTCACCTCGCACGTTGACCCCTGAGGCATGTCGGGTGCTGGAGGAGGCTCAGCGGGCTGTTTCTGCCCGCCAAGTTTATCGCATTGATTTCTCCGTTGATGTCACTGAATTCGTTATCCAGATTCGCATCCCACAGGTATCATTGGCCAGTGGAGTGACAAATGGTCTGATCCTTTGCACATCTTGGAATGGGTTTTCCTGCCCCATCGGCCACAGAAGACGGCAACTGAATTGGCTGAGTTGCTTGCTCGCTTAATAATCAAATGCCGGCAACGGTGTTTGCAACTGATGGGCGCAGATCCCGCAAAGATCATACTCCCAGTATCCTGGGAGGATTTTGACTGGAGCCTTGCACATAGCGTATCCCTGCAATGTGCTCTGGTAAACTTTTCAGGGCAGATCAATTATCATCTGCCCAGCCACAAGCTACTGCAGGTGGCGAAATCCACACAAATTTCTTTGCGGCCCAAAAATAGTCAGGAACCCGTGCAAGGGCCCCACTGTCTTTACTGATGGCTCGGGGAAGACTGGAAAGGCCATTGCTACCTGGCAGGATGGATCTGAATGGCAGGTTCTGGGAGGTCATCAGGATGGATCAGCCCAATTGGTTGAATTAAGGGCTGCTGTTATGGCATTTGAGAGATTTTCCCAGGGACCTTTCAATTTGGTCACGGATTCCGCCTATGTGGCTGACATTGCACAGCGATTGGGTCATTCAGTGTTGAAGGAGGTCAGTAATCCTGCCTTGTTTCATTTACTGAAGACATTGTGGTGTGCCATTCAGGCCCGGGTTCATCCATTTTATGTTTTGCATGTGAGGAGTCACACCAACTTGCCAGGATTTGTGGCAGAAGGTAACGCGAGGGCTGACAGGTTGGCTAACCCGGCGTGGGTAGCACCTCAGCCTGATACACTCGCGCAGGCCAAGGCATCACACGGGTTTTTCCATCAGAACGCACATACCTTGCAGAAGCAGTTTCAGCTGACGCCAACGGAGGCTCGGGACATTGTCGAGTCCTGTGACGACTGCCATGTGCTTGCTCCACCTTTACCAGCAGGGGTAAACCCCAGAGGCCTTAGGGCTTTGGAGCTTTGGCAGACTGATGTCACCCAGATTGCCGAGTTTGGCCGGCTTAAGTATGTGCATGTCACGGTGGACACGTTCTCTTCTGCAATGTGGGCTTCTGCTCACACTGGAGAGAAAGCCCGCGATGTCATTGCCCACTGGCGGCAGACTTTTGCCGTCCTGGGGGTACCTTCTGCTGTGAAAACCGACAATGGTCCTGCTTGCGCATCGCAAAAGGTGCAGCAGTTCCTGCAGCTGTGGGGTGTGTCACACAAGTTTGGTATCCCTCATTCTCCAACTGGTCAAGCTATTGTAGAACGCGCTCATGGTACCCTGAAGCGGGTTCTTCAAAAACAGAAAAGGGGAATGCAGGGTGAAACCCCGCACAGTCGGTTGGAAAAAGCATTGTACACCATCAATCATCTTACAGTGCAACAGAACTCAAATAACCCTGTCATTTTGAACCATCATTTTTCATTGCAGGCTGCAGACGAGGCACATCAGCCTTGAGCAAAGGTTCGAGTGCGGAATTTAGTCACCAAACAGTGGGAAGGTCCTTATGACCTTATCGCTTCGGGGCGCGGGTATGCTTGTGTGTCCACAGATACTGGGGCACGATGGGTACCTTCAAAGTGTGTTCGCCCTGACCTGCGACCACAGAGACAGAATCCGGCCGACGGGCAACATGGAAACCGTGACCAACCTGAAAGGCATCAAGTGGGTGAATCGCTGAGTGATGACTTGGATGCAGACAACACGAGTGATCACTCTGATGATTCCTCCATGAATGGACACTGAACACTGTTCATTTTTCTTTTTCCATTTTCTTTTTTTAAACTGAGAAGGGTGAGATGTCGCCCTGATTTCTTAGGATTTTCTAAAGCCTTCTGAATTTACATTCTTGTAGAGAACTTTCTCATGCAACTTTCTGTAAACAACCTATTGTTTTGCATTCTTTCATAGAGGTGGAGAAATTTGATACACTGGTAGTTTGTCCAGTGTCGTTGGAGAGGTGGCACGTTCACCCTCCAATCCACTGGCACCTTTTGAGAACTATAAATGATTGGAGTCAGAAAAAATAAATTAGTCTCTTCATGGTGACCAAAGCTGTGGTGCGTCATTTTTCCTCGTGTCCTCAGGTGACATCCCAGTACTCCCATCATCCCAGTTCCCCCTTATCCCAGTTCCCCATTATCCCACTCTCCCAGTTATCCCAGTTCCCCATTATCCCAGTTATCCCAGTCCCACATTATCCCTCTCTCCCAGTTATCCCAGTACTCCCATTATCCCAGTTATCCCAGTTCCCCATTATCCCACTCTCCCAGTTATCCCATTATCCCAGTTATCCCAGTTCCCCATTATCCCACTCTCCCAGTTATCCCAGTACTCCCATTATCCCAGTTCCCCATTATCCCAGTTATCCCAGTTTCCCTAACCCACTCTCCCATTATCCCAGTTCCCCATTATCCCAGTTCCCCCCATTATCCCAATTCCCCATTGTCCCAGTTCCCCAGTTATCCCAGTTCCCCCCATTATCCCAGTACTCCCATTATCTCAGTTCCCCCCATTATCCCAGTTATCCCAGTTCCCCCAATTATCCCAGTTCCCCATTATCCCACTCTCCCAGTTATCCCAGTTTCTCCCCCATTATCCCAGCTCCCCATTATCCCACTCTCCCAGTTACCCCAGTTTCTCCCCCATTTTCCCAGTTTCCCCATTATCCCGTGCTCCCCAGTTATCCCAGTTCCCCATGATGCCTGAGAGACTGGAGAGATTATATGGAACTGGGATAAAACAGGGAATGGGATCAAATAGGGACGGGGATCCTATGGAATGGGATAAACTGGACTGGGATAAACTGGACTGGGATTATATGGAACTGGGATAAAACAGGGAATGGGATCAAATATGGACTGGAATCCTATGGACTGGGATAAACTGGACTGGGGTTATATGGAACTGGGATAAAACAGGGAATGGGATCGAATAGGGCCTGGGACCCTATGGACTGGGATAAACTGGACTGGGATAGCCCAGACTGGGATCCTATGAACTGGGATAATCTGGACTGGGATAGCCCGGACTGGGATCCTATGGACCTGAATCCTATGGACTGGGATAAACTGGACTGGGATTATATGGAACTGGGATCCTATGGACTGGGATAAAACAGGGACTGGGACCCTGTGGAATGCAATCCTATGGAGTGGGACCACCCAGACTGGGATAACATGGACTGGGATCCTACAGACTGGGACTGCACAGAGTGGGACTGCACAGACTGGGACCACATGGATCAGGACCATAGAGACTGGGATAAACAGGACTGAGATGATATGGAATGGGATCCTACAGACACGGAGCATACAAATCCCAGTACAAACTGGGATCGCATGGAAGAGGAGGGGTGAAGAAGGAGAGCGAGTAGGGCTGGAAACAGAAGGAGATGGGAAAAGGGAGGGGGAAGAGGAGGAGGAGGAGGGATGGAAGAGGAGGGATGAAGGAGGACAGGGAGGAGAGGATAGCACACAGGAGGAGGAGGAGGAGCGATGGAAGAGGAGAGATGAAGGAGGAGAAGGCGAGGGGGGGTTAGGGAGAAGGAGAAGGGGGGAAGGAAGAGGAGAATCAGGCGGGGTTAGGGAAGAGGAGGAGGGGGGGAGAAGAGGAGGGAGGGAAGGGCAGGGATGAAGGGGACATTGGGGGTCCCGGTGGCAGCTGCCGGCAGAGGCAGCCTGGAGGAGCAGAGCCCTGTGTCCCCCAGGAGCCCAAAGTGGGGAGCCCAGAGAGGGGGGAGCGCCGCCATCGTCGGGACCCTCAAGAGCCTGGAGAGGGGAGCCCGGGAGCCCAAAAAGCCCCGGCAGCCCTAAATGGGGAGAGCCAAGAGGGGGGAGCTTTTGGGATTGCTGGGACTCCCAACAGCCTGGGGAGGGCGGGCAGCGAGGAGAAGGGGGACCCCCAATCCAAGCGTGACCCCCAGCAGCTGGGACAGGGGGGAGCCCCAAACAGCAAAGGGGAGGGAGCAGGGACGGGGAACTCCTGGGAGGCTTTTTCAGGGCTGAATCTTGGTGTTTGGGAGGTTTTTATGGAGCCCAGGTGGCCAGGGACTTCTAGAGATGGACTCGGGCAGAGGGACCTTCAGACTCAAGGTGCTCATCCCTTGTTTTCCCCAGACCAGGATTTCCCATTCCCAGCCCCTGGGAGGCAGCGAGGAAGAGGAAGACCCTGTCCTTGTCCTTGCTCCCCCAGAGCAGGAGCTGAGGATGGAGAGCAGGGAGGACAAATCCCTGCAGCAGAACCTCGTGGAAGAGGCTGATTTGAGCGGCTCCACGACGCAGGAACCCAGCGAGAAGGAAAAGCCCTGGAGATGCCGCACGAGGACAGGCTGCAAACGCAGATCGCGGGGATCTGAGGAGGAAAGACCCACCCTGGGCCAGGGAGGCAGCCGGAGATCGAGACAGAGCTCGGAGCTGGTGGTCCATGAGCAGCTCCATGATGGGGAGAAGCCCCACACGTGCTCAGAGTGTGGGAAGAACTTCAGGAGGAGCTCACACCTGATCAGGCACCAGAGGATCCACACTGGGGAGAGGCCCTACGAGTGTAGGGAGTGTGGGAAGAGCTTCAGGCGGAGCTCCCACCTGATGAAGCACCAGAGGATCCACACTGGGGAGAGGCCCTACAAGTGTAGGGAGTGTGGGAAGAGCTTCAGGCGGAGCTCCCACCTGATGAAGCACCAGAGGATCCACACTGGGGAGAGGCCCTACGAGTGTTCCAAGTGTGGGAAGAGCTTCAGCCAGAGCTACAGCCTGATCAAGCACCAGAGGATCCACACTGGGAAGAGGCCCTACGAGTGTTCCAAGTGTGGGAAGAGGTTTCAGACCAGCTCCCATCTCCTCACGCACTATCTGGTTCACACAGAGGAGAGGCCCTTCTGCTGCCCTGACTGCGGGAAGGGATTCAGGCAGAAGTCCCACCTCATCAGACACCAGCGCATCCACACCGGGGAGGGGCTCTACGAGTGTCCCCAGTGTGGGAAGAGCTTCCCCAGCAGCTCTACCTTGACCAAACACCAACGGAGCCACCGGTAATGGAAGCGCTGCGAGTGCCCCAATGTGAGGAGAGCTAAACTCCATCCCCCACTGGAGGACCCACATTGGGCACAGCCCTGGTGACCCACATTCCCTGTGATCCACGTTGGGAACACACCCGGCTGCTTCTCCTTTCCTATTGACCTTAATTTTTTTCTCTTCTCAATTTAACTGCACTCCAAAAGCCAAGAGGCATCGATCTTTCCCCTCAAAACCACTCACATGCCACTGAAAACCACTGAATTTTAACCCATAAAGGCTCAATCCCACCTCAATTTGCTTGTTCCCACCTCAAAAATCTCAATCCCACCCAAAACTCACTCGATTCCACAACCTCCAGAGTGAGATGGGGTTGGGAGGAGATTAGGAGAAGTGGGATCCCAGTTTGGAGTGGTGACATGGGGACTGTGTGGGGATGGGTGGCTGGGATGTATTTGATGGCAAATAAAACTTTCAGACTTACTGATTTCTTTGCCGTTCATTTTCAGTCCGTGGCAGTTCTGTCTGCAGAGCGCCGCCTCACAGAGTGTCCCCTCACAGTTCCCGCCCTCGGCCTGGCCCCGCCCCTTTCCCCTCACAGTTCCCGCCCTTGGCCTGGCCCCGCCCCTTTCCCCTCACGGTTCCCGCGCCTGGCCCCGCCCCTTTCCCCTCACGGTTCCCGCCCTTTCCCCGCCCCTTTCCCCTCACGGTTCGGCCTTCGGGAACGGGGGAGGAGGAGGAGGGAGGGAGGAAGAGGCGCAGCGGCAGCCGGGAGCGGCCGGAGGAGAGGAGAGAAGGAATCGCGGGGCCCTGGCGATGCCAGAAGTCGCCGCAGCCCCGGGACCATCGCCCCCCATCCCGCAGATGCCCGGGGAGGGGGAGCTCGGCCCAAATATCGGGGGGTGCCTGGGTTGGGGTTTTTTGGGGGGGATGTTTGGATTTGGCAGGGCTCCAAAGCCGAGCCGCAGCTGGCCCTCGGGGGACATCGGGGGGTCCCCGGGAGGTGTTTTTGGGTGGTCCCGGGGCCAGCAGTGGCTTCTCCCAGTACGAGCCCAGTTCGTTACAGTATGAGCCTGGTAACTTTTTCTCACTCCCTGCAGGATTCCAGTCTCTCCCAGTTTGATCCCAGCTTATCCCGACCTGTCCCGGCCCCATACCCGCTCCTTCCGCGGGCAGCCAGGGCTGCGGGAACGGGGCACCGAGGGTGTCGCTGCTCCTGTTAAAGGAGGAGGAGGGAGGGAAGGGCAGGGCAGGGATGAAGGAGGATGAAGAGGTGCAGCTGGAAGGAGGGAGGCGTGCAGAAAGCTGCATTCAAGGCTCTTCATTGATTTCTCATTGTCCTGCTCGGAGCTTTTGGAGTTTTGTGCCAGAAATCTCTCCCCTCCCCCACTCACCCACAGGGCTTTGGGGCGGTTTTCCCTTTTTTGGGGAAATCAAAGCGATGCACTGATGCTCCGAATTAGGGGGCAGTAGAAGTGGGGCTGCTGGGCTTCCCGCAGAGCCGGAGGCAGCGAAGGCGAAGGCGCAGGGCCGGGAAAGCCGTGTCGGGAGGTGCGGAGCAGTTTGTTGGTGCTGCAGATCGATGCCGGCCCGGGCCCGGGCCCGTTCCAGGGCTGTTCCTCATCTCCGGCTTTGCCCTCCCACAGCCCGGGGGGCCCTGAGAGCGCGGGGCGAGGCTGTGCCGTGTGCAGAGCCCGCCCCTCGCTGCCATTGGCCGCTGCTGCCGTCAGTCGCGGTTCTGGCGCGCTGATTGGTGAGAGCGGGGCGAAGCACGGCCCCGCTGGCGGCCTGAGGGCGGCCCTGGCTCGGCAGCGGCGCCATTGGCGGAGCGTCTGTGCGGGCCCGGGAGCGGCGGCAGCGGCCGGAGCGCGGGGAGGCGGCATTGGCGGAGCTCGGAGGCGGCCCCGGCGCAGGTGGGAGCCGCGCCGGGTTCTGCGGGGGCTCGGGGCTCGCTGCAGGCGGAGGGGGCGGCAGGGGGCTCCGGCGGCTTGGCGGTGCCGTGTCCGGCCCGTGCCGGCCCTGGGCTGAGGGCGCTGCGGGAGCGGCTGCCCGCGGTCTCCTTCCCGCCGCTGCCTGGGCAGGAGCCGCTGCCGGAGCAGCGCTGGCTCGTCCCGGTTGCTGTGGCTGGGACAGAGGTGGCTGCCCCGTGGCCGGGCCCGTGCGGGGAAATTCCCGTCGCCGGAGGTTTCTGTGGCCAGAGGAGACCGAGGAGTCCTGTCAAAGTGACTCGATTGCTGAACAGAGGCAGAGGCCGTGGGGCATTTGCCATGCGCTCTCTGCCCTTGTTGTAGCACGCTGCCTCCTTTGGATGCTCATTTTCCCGGCCGCATCTCCCTCTGCCTTTGCCCACTGGCTGAGGGACTTGGAAGGTTCAGACTTCCCGATCCGCCTGGGCACAGGGATGATCCCCCCTTATTTTAGTGAAGTTTTCACAGCATTCTCCATTTGCTGTTTCCCTTTGCAGCTTCACCCATTTCTGTTGCAGAGTCAGAGATCCTCACCATGGGCTCTGCCTTCAGCTGTGCAGATTCCATCTGTGCAGGCAGGCAGAGCTTGGGGTGAGGGGCAGAGGGAATCAGCCCAATTCCTGCCCCAGGCAAGTAGAGGCAGGTCCATTGTCCCCACTTTGCCCCAGCAGTGTTAATTTGCATTTCTAAAGCTCCTCTGCTGGCTGCCTGGAATGCAACTTCTCTTCCAGAGCAGCCTTCAGCAGCCTCACCAGTGACCCCCCCCAGAACCTGCTACTTTTTTTCATTTTTCCTTCAAATCAACTATTTACTGTTTATGAGTTAAAGGGTCACCTTTAAATCTCTTCTAATTTTGCAAAATGCAGCCTAAAGGTGAACGTCGAAAAAACCAAACCAAAATTTTGGTATCTCTCACACAAACATACACAAATAAATTCCAAGGCAATTAAGTTTTTTCTACTTCTCCTCGGAGTAGAAACTCATTCTCTCATCCCTGGCCGAAACCTAACCGGCAATATAGAAGTAGGATTATTACCAAAAATAGTCTTCTGCTATAAAATTTGCACTGAAAGTGCAAGAAAAAAAAAAAAAAAACAAAACTCCACTAATATGTTTAGTGTTCAAGTCAAGGCATTCCTTGATTCTGGCCAGGATCTGCAACAGAAATCATTCCATCCCCACATAGCCCGGGTGTGCAGAGAAAATCGTTCCATGACACGTGGGTTTAACTGGATTTTTCCCATACTTGATACAGTCTGAACCAATCTAAATCCATTGGTTTAATGTTCTGTAGTTTCAAGTTGTGCAGTTTTTAGTATCTGGGTTCCTGTTGGACCCGGATTTCTTGGCTTCTGCTGTTCATCAGGTCGGAACTGCTGGATTTCCTTCTCAGCCTTTTCCAGAGCAGGTGTCTCCAGCTCTGCCGGGGGCAGTGTCTGGGGTAGGTGTTGGTTGCTGTTTGCTGCTGGGCGTTATTTTGTGGGAATCTTTTGGGCCATTCCCAGTGTGTTGAGATGTTAAACTCATCTCCATTGAGTGGTGGAACATCCCTTAAAAAAACCTTTACCATTTCTATCCCCGAGGCCAAGGCAAACCAAGGCTGAGTAGAGAAATAAAATGTTAAAAATGTTAAAGTCTATGACCTGGTGTATTTTCCATCAGTGCAATCCCAGGCAGCGCAGTGTGTGAGTGTGGCTGAGACCCAGGGTGGAATTGTGCCGTTGTCTTCGCCAGCAGCTGTGGCAGTGCAGGCCCAGAAAGCACTGAAGCTGCAGCAGTGGCAGCAAGGATTGGCCCCGGTGGCTGGAGATGCCAAAGGAGGGTGCCCAGGCAGAGGATTTGAGCAGAGGATGTGTGGGCAGGCCCAGGGGCTTGCCCCGCTGTGGAGCCCTGGCTGCTGCTGCGCTGCCTTCAGTGCAGGCTCCGTGGGGGCCTCCCATGCTCCTGCTGCAGGCGGGAAGTGCAAATCTCCGGGGCTTCAGAGCCCTGGAGCCCAGGCTGAGGGGTCCCCCCGTGCTCAGCTGTGCTGGGGGCTGTTTCTGGCGTCAGGGACACTTGGCATGGGCCACGCCACTTGGCCACCAGTGGTGCTGCTTTGGCCTCCTTAGGCAGGGCCCGATGTCCTGCTTGGATGTTGGGAACAGCAAAGTGCCAAGGCAGGCTCTGTGCCAGCCCAGCTTCCTGTGGGAGAGATTTCACAAGAGACAGGACTCTGGCCACAGACTGCTTTAAATGTACATCCCTTATCCCCACCCTGCACTGGGTGGAGAATTACCAGGGTAAGGAATTCCCAAGATCAATTGCAAGGGAGAGAATTGAATATCTGCCCTGGGTCTGGCTCCTCTTCTTGCCAAAGCCAACGGCAAAAGCCGTACTCATGGCATCTTGGTTTACAGCCCTGACTGCTTCCCAGGGGCTGTTTGGGTGGGCTCTCCCCTGCCCAGGAGGGCAATGCCTCTGCCAGGTGCTTGTGGCCGACCCCGTCCCCTGGGTGCTGGGGCCCCCTTGGGCCCTGGGGTTGATCCCTGAGGGGCTGTAGGAGCTGTGCCATGGCCTTTGCCTTCAGCTTGGCCTTTTGCTCATCCCTTCTTGCATTCAGCTGCTGTGCCTTTGTGCCCAAGTGCTCCAGGGCTGCCTTCTGCCACTCCTGCAGCCGCGCTCACTGCCTGTGTGTGTTCATCCTCTGAGAGCTGCTGAGCTTTGTGCAAAGTCTTTCCTTTCTCCAGCGACCCAAAGCAAATGCTTAATAGAAAATCCTGATCCTTCCATGTACAATCTACATTTCCCAGATGTGTCTTTGTTTTCCTCCTTGTGCTCAGGGTCCCCTCCCCAGCCCATATCTCAGAGCCGGTCCCTGTCCTGCCGCAGTGTCCAAAGGCGGCCCCCCCGGCGTGCAGGGCCGGCAGCTCCACGGGGCCGGGCAGCGGCCGGGGCGTCCCGCAGGCTCCTGGGGGCCGGGGGCCACTGCCGGCCCTGCCCGGGGCTGGTGGGGTCAGGCAGCGCCGGGCGCTGAGCTCTGGCTGCCCCACAGCCCCGGCCCGGCCCCACAGCTCCCCACAGGCCCCCAGCCCGTGCTCCCGGTCCCGCACCTCTGCGCCCAGTGCTGCCGCTGCCCACCACAGAGAAACCCCCTGACATCCTGACCTCCTTCTTTTCCTCTCCGGGAAACCCGGGATGGAAAGGATCTGGATCAGCGTGCAAATACTGAGCATAGAACAGTGCTGAAATACATCCCAGTCCTCTGTATTTTTCTCTTCCTCCTCTTCTCCATCATACATTTTCTCACCACATAAATTCCTCCTGCTGCTTCTTGCCTTCACCATATTGCTGCACACTGCCCTTCACCTGATCCCTTCCCAGCACACCAACACCATCCATCCCCTGTTGTCCAAATCCCTTCTCCACTTCCCTTATTGCTCCCCTGGCTGTCCATGTCCTTAATTACCTCTGGGGGAATGTGCAAACTACCTCAACATTCTCCCAAGGGACCCTTCAGAGACATTTTGGGATCATCATCCCTTTGGCCAGGACCCCTCCCTGGCTTTCCCTTTTCTCCCCTCCCTGGGTGCCCTGCCATGTTCACTCCCCGAAGATCCCAGTGCACTCACTGCTGAGATTTTCAGTGCTCTCTCCCTGCTGACTCTTCACAGACCCCCCTGATGTGTCCCTCGTCTGTCTCCTGGTCACTCCCGGGTCCCCAATCGATCCCCGGTGCCGCCGCCAGCCAAGGGAGCCGATCACCCAAAGTGGGTGAGGCACCTTCAGCTGCACTCCCTGCCCGCCTTTGCGGACGGTGGAAGGAATTCCGGATGAGCCCCAGGGTGTGCGGGAAAATTGACATCAGCAGAGGTTTCTGTCCACAAAGCAGACAGAGGAGTCCTGTAAAAGTAATTTCATTCCTAGAAATGGGAGAGGCCGTGGGACATTCCCCATGGGATCTCTGCAGTTGTTGGAGGACACAGCCTCCTTTTCATCCCAATTCTCCTGGCCCCATCTCCCTCTCCCTTTCCCCACTGGCTGAAGTACTGAAGAGGTGCCGACTTCCCAATCCACCTGCTACATACCCCCTTCATATGCACCCCAGTATTGTATAGCAGAGGATATTCCTGGCTCTGTCAAGTCTTTGTTGTTCTTCGGGAAGTTCATGAATTGAGCAGGACCTTGGCTGAGCAGCAGTCTGTGTCATCAATTGATAACATGTCCTGAAACCGATGGCTTCTCCTGTCACTTCCTTATGCACAGGTGCCGGGCCGTATCTCGGAGCAGATTCACATCATCTGTTTGTAAAGACACTTTCCTCTTGTTCCTTTCATGGGGGTCCCCCGTTTGCGGGACATCCCCCCTGGAGCAGGGTGTCCCCTCTTTGCTGCAGCCCCAGCCCTCAGGCAGAGCTCAGCCAATCAGAGCGCAGGGCGCTGATGACTCACCAGTTGCCAGGCAGACTCGCAGCTCCCAGCGTTCCCCACCTGGACCCCACCTGCGCCCCCCCCTCGGCCCCATCGCCCCCGCGAGGGGAATTTGGGGAGGTGGGAGTGGGGCAGCGCCAAGGCCGGGCCCCCCCGCGCTGTCCTGACGGGAGCGGCTGCAGCGGGGACCGAGTGCGGGCGGAAGCGGCCGAGAGCCCAGCGCTGCCCCAGCCCGACCTGCCCCAGCTCCATCCCTGCCCCTGCGCTGGGATGCTGTGGGTTTGGGGGGAAGAGGGAGCCGGCAGTGGGTGCTGGGCCTGGGGGCAGGAGGAGAAGGGAAGGAGAAGCAGGGTTGAGGAACAAAATGGTCAAAGGATGGACGTGGCAGGAGAAGGTGGGATTGTGCCAGAGAAGGAGGAATAGCAGGAGGAAGAGGAGTGTGAGGAAGAGCAGAGTCACAGGAGGAGGAGCAGAAACAGGAAGCAGCACAAGGTTCCACCCCTCCCTGTGTCTGCAGCCTCCCCCCAGCCCCAGGAGCGCTGCTCCCCCCACATGCAGCAGGTGACTGTGGAGGGGGATCCAGGAGTTTCACGGGGTGAATCTTGGTGTTTCTGAGCTTGCTTGGGCCAAATGTTGGTGCTTTGGTTTTATGTGGCAGCTGAATCTTTATCTTTTGCAGGAGGTTTTTGCTGACTTGTGATGTTTGGGGAGTTTTTGATCTGTGTCTGGAAGTCTATAGGATTTTTTAGGCTGACTCTTGGTGTTTTGGAGGTTCTCACAGACACAAGATTCCCAATGATATGTTGATATGAACCTTGGCAAGGAGGAACCTCCAGTCCAAGGTGCTCTCCTCATGTTTTTTCCTCAAAGCAGGATTTGTCATTCTCAGGGTGTGGCTGGATGGAGGAGGAGGAAAAGCCCCGAAGATCCTGCAGGAGGAGGGGCTGCAAACCCAGCCCAGGGAGCTGTGGGGAGGAAAGAGCCCCCCTGAGCCAGGAAGGTGGCTGGAGATCCAGCCGGAGCACTGAGCTTGTGGAGAAGCCTCATGGCAGGGAGAAGCCCCACAAGTGCTTGGAATGTGGGCAGGGTTTCAGCTGCAGCTCCAAGCTGATCCGGCACCAGAGGATCCACACTGGGGAACGGCCCTACGAGTGTGGGGAGTGTGGGAAGGGATTCAGCCACAGCTCCACCCTGATGCAGCACCAGGTGATCCACACTGGGGAACGGCCCTACACCTGTTTGGAATGTGGGAAGAGCTTTGGGTGGATCTCAGACCTGAGAAGACACCAGCGCATCCACACCGGGGAGAGGCCCTACGAGTGTCCCCAGTGTGGGAAGAGGTTTCAGACCAGCTCCGATCTCCTCAGACATGAGCGGATTCACACAGAGGAGAGGCCCTTCCGCTGCCCCGACTGCAGGAAGGGCTTCAAGCAAAACTCCCACCTCACCAGGCACCGGCGCATCCACACCCGGGAGAGGCCCTGGGAGTGTGGGGAGTGTGGGAAGAGCTTCTCCAGGAACTCAAACTTGACCCAACACCAACGGAGACACCACTAAGGGAAGCCGTGTGAGTGCCCCGAGTGAAGGAAGAGCTTGGAGTGAGGGCAGAGCTTCATGGTCTTCTCCAGCTTCGTCCCCCATGGGAGGATCCAGGCTGGATGATCCCCAGTGACCCCCGTTGGGCAGAGCCCTGGTGCCCCCGAATGGGGAATAAAACAGGGAGGAAAACAATGGAGCTGATAAAGGGGCCGAGATCTGAGGCCTGACTGAGCAGAAACTGTGGGAGATACAGACACAGTTTAAGTCTCCCTGGGCAAGAAGTGACCAAGCAACCTGTTGTGAGACTTTGTGATAAGATAATGTTCCCAGGTGCCGTGATGTCATGAAGAATGCGTAACCAATGGGAAATTGTTAGCAAACATCGAGCCCTGTCTGAGCACCACCCAAGTAAAACCCTGTATAAACACCTGGTACCCTCAATGAAATTGGCTTCTGGTCTAAACTCGGCTGTCCCCGTCTCTCCATCGTGGATAAGCCCTGTTGTGGGTGATCCCCGTTGGGTGGGGGGAAGGTGTTGGAGGGATTTCTTTCCCTTCTCCTTGTGCTGCTGTGTTTGGTTGGTAATAAATTCCCTCCGTGTGCCCAGGCTGGGTCTGTTGCCCCCCTGCCGGGGGCAGAGTGACAGCAGGGCTGGGGGGACACAGAACCCCCCCGAAATCAGCGCGGGGACAGAGACCACGGGGAGGGGCTGTGGCCGGCTGCGGCTCAGGAGCTCTGTGTGCAGAGAAAAAGGGGTGACACTGGGCTGGGGGCCCCGGGGAAGGAGCATACACGCTCTGGGGGAGGGGGGACGCCTCTCCCGGGACCCCCCTGACCTTCTTGCCCAGGTAGAAGCCGAGCCCCGGCGCCAGGAAGATGAAGCCCAACTCGGAGTCCCTCATCCCCATTGGCATCTTGCTGCAGGCAGCGTCTGGCGACATCTCTGGGGGATCTGCAGGGGTCAGGGCCCCCCAAAACCGCTCACAGACACCCCACGCCCCTCCGAGCACCCTCCCAGTCACCCCCAGGCCACCCAGGACCTCCTGAAACCTTCCCAAGATCCCTTTCCAACCCCCCCAGCACCCTCCAAAGCCTCTCCCATTCCTGTCAGGATCCCACCACCCCCCTTCCAGTTTTCCCCTACAGCCCCAGGATCCCCAAACCCACTCCCAGTCACTTCCCAGCCCCACCAGGACTCACCCAGACCCCTCCCAGTCTCTTCCCAGCGCAAACAACCTCATCCCAACCTCTGCTTTTCCATCCCCAATCTCCTTCCAGCTCCTCCAGGCTCACTCCAATCCCTCCCAGTCATATCCAGCGCCCCCAAACTCCCTCCCAGTGTCCACCAGGACCCCCAGAACCCCATCCCACCCTCCCCAGCATCCTTCAAACCACTTCTCAGCCCTTCCACACCTCCAAGCCCCTCTCCCAGCTGAAACCAGGCTGTCTCCAACTCCCTACCAGTTGCTCCCAGCACATCCCAGTGGCTCTCCCAGCGCCCCCAATTCCTCCCCTGTACCCCAGTGCCGGCTCAGGGGGTGCTCCAGGCTGATGTGCTCCACTTGGCAGCTGCAGGTGACCCCGCACTGGGAGTGGGGTGTTTCCAGCAGCACCAGGAGCTGGTAGGTCCAGTCCTTGTTGGGGACCATGTCGGTGGCCACCACAGAGAGCTCCTGCTGGCCCTGGAACCACCTCAGCTGGGTGTGGGCATGGTAGAAATCCATCACGGAGCAGCCCCGGGCTGGGAGCTCGAGGGCAGCAGCAAGATGGATACGCTTGGGGACACTGGGAGAGAGCGGGGACAGACTGGGATCAGCTGGGGAAAACTGGGAGGGAGAGGGGAGGTGTGGGGTGGCCTTGGGAGGGACTGGGAATGGACTGGGAAGGACTGGGGTGGCACTCAGAGAGATGGGAGGGGATGGGGAGCACTGGGAGGGAGGATGGAGGTCTAGGAGTGAACTGGGAATGAACTGGGAATGGACTGGGAGGGACTGGGGCGGCACTAGGAGGAACTGGGAACGAAGCGCGCGGCACTGGGAGGCCGAGTCCAGTGCGGGGCACTCGGCGCTGCGGGTCTGCCTGGCAACTGATGAGTCATCAGAGACACGCGCTCTGATTGGCTGAGGGGCGGCAGCACCACGCTAGGCTGAGATGGACAGCCGGGAGGCACTGGGAGAGACTGGGATGGACTGGGAGAGCCACGGGGGTCAGTGGCAGGGACACAAGGTCTCGGGGATGGGCACAAGGAGGGCTGAGGGCTCTGGGCCGATTCCAGGGAGGTTTTGAGGGGCTCCAGGGTCATTGCCAGGGCAGGGCCCGAGGGGACACGCTCTGCCCCGCGCTCACCTCGGCGCTCCGTGAGGAACGGGCTGAGATACTCGTGGTTGTACCGGCACAGCCAGTCCGCCGCAGCCCTTTTTTGCTCCATACCGTCTGGGTCGCTGTTCCAGTACCTGGCTGCTGTCTCCCCATAGGGGGTGAACCCCAAAAAGTGCCCCACGTCGCAGTCGAACATCGCGTACTGCTCCCGATTGTAGATGAACCTGCTCAGGTACCTCACCTTCTCCGTGCCGTTCATGAAGTGACATTCGGACTTTTCCACGTACTGGAACACCCCTGTGTGTGCAGGACACAGGTCCGGGAGTGCCCCCCCAGCACCCCCAGAGCTCCGGGATCCACCCCAGATCCCCACTCCACACCCCCTGTGCCCCAGTGCATCCATGGATCCCTCCTGCCCGAGCTGCCACTTCCTCTTTTCCATTCTTCCCCCCTTTGCCCTTCCACATCCTCTCCGCTCCGACTTTCAGCCTCTCCCCAGATGAGTTTTGGGGTCCCATTTACTCCTTTTCCTCTTTCCCAACCTTTTAAACATAATTTCCCAAAAGCCCAGGCCCCCTTCCCGCTCAGTTTTGGGGTCCTACCCTCCCCTTTTCCCCACTTTCCCACCCTCTCCCGACCCTTCCTCACCTGCCCCCAATCCTCAGCCCCTCCCGCTCTTCCTTTCGGGGTTCCCTCCTCCTCCTGCCCCTGCAATTTCGGGCTCCCACCGCCCCCTTTTCCCCATTCTCCCCCCTGTCCCACCGCCTCCCGCCCCCCCCGCTCTCCCGAGAGCTCCGCGCCCGCAGCCGGGGGGGCTCCCAGCACCACCAGTGCCACCAGTACGGCCCCAGCTGCCGCCACTCGCCCCATGGCCAGCGCCGCCCAGGGAGCACCAGCCCCAGAGCGGCCGCGCTGCGCTGGCAGCACCAGTCCGGAGCAGCGCGGGCTCAGCAGCGCCGCGCGCTCTCATTGGCTCCGAGCACTTTTGGGCACCGATTGCCGAGGCTCTGCCGCACAACCGATGACTCCTCAACTCCTCGCGGTCCCATTGGCTGCAGCGCGTTTTGGCTGCGTTTGGATTGGCTGAGCGGTTCCGGGACGCTGCAGCCCCGGCTGGGGCTTTTCCAGGCACGGGGAGCCTTGGGGCGCTGCGCAGCTGGGAGCTCAGCTGTGCCCAGAAATGTGTGCCCGGCTGCGCGGGGTCTCAGGGGTGCCCGTGGCGAGGGGTGACGCTGGCCCCATGCCAGGCACCCCCCAGAGCCGCTCTGTCCCTGCCCCCCGCAGCCGCACAGGGACAGAAAATGGAACCGAGGGCTCCTGCCTGGGGACAAGGAGCGGGAGAGATCCCTCAGCAAATCCGGCACGGGCACAACAGACCCGGCCCGGGCACAGGGAGGGAATTTATTACCAACCAAATCACACCAGGACAAGGAGAGGGGAAAGAAATCTCTCCAACACCTTCCCCCCACCCAACCGGGATCACCCAGAACGGGGTCACCAGGGCTCTGCCCAACGGGGCTCACTGGGGATCATCCAACGTGGATCCTCCCATGGGGGATGGAGCTGGAGCAGCGCACGAAGCTCTTCCTGCACTCGGGGCACTCACAGGGCCTCTCCCTGGTGTGGAAGTGCTGGTGAGTGACGATCCCTGAATTCCACCTGAAGCTCTTCTGACATTCCAAGCACTCATAGGGGCATTCCCCAGTGTGGATCCTGTGGTGCTTCGTGAGGTCAGAGGTCCCACTGAAGCTCTCCCCACCCTCCCCACACTTACAGGGCCTCTCCCCAGTGTGGGTGTTCTGGTGTTCCATCAGGGTGGAGCTGCAGCTGAAACCCTGCCCACATTCCAAGCACTTGTGGGGCTTCTCCCTGCCATGAGCCTTCTCCACCAGCTCCGAGCTCCGGCTGGATCTCCGGCCACCTTCCTGGCTCAGGGCGGGGAGCTCTTTCCTCCCCACAGCTCCCTGGGCTGGATTTGCAGCCCCTCCTCCAGCAGGATCTCCGGGGCTTTTCCTCCTTCTCCATCCAGCCACGCCCTGGGAATGACAAATCCTGCTTTGGGGAAAACCAAGGTGGGAGCGCCTTGGAGTAGAGGCTCCTCACTGCCCAAGTCCACCCCTAGAACTCAGCAGGAGTCTTGTGTCCATGGAAATCTCCACTATATCAAGGTTCAGCCCAAAACAACTCTCCCAGGAGTTCCCGATCTCTGATCTCTCCACTTTTGGCGTTCCAGAGGTTTCCTTTCCTTGGGATGATGGGGGTCCAATGGCTCCAGGGGTTCCCCCTTCTTCGACGTCCTGATTAGGTATGATCCAAGAGCTTCTGCGGGTCCATGTGGTCCCTTCTGCCCTGATGCTCTACTTTGAGGTCCCAGGGGTCCCAGGGGTCCCTCCTCTCAAGGCTCCCCCCCTTTCCAGCCAACTGGGGGTCCCTCAGCTCCAGGATCGCCCCTCTCTACTCTCCCAACTCCGGGGGTCCTAGGAGTTCCTCTCCTCTGCTCCCCCGGGGGTCCCCAGGACCAATGTCCTCCCCCTGGTGATCCTGGGCAATGGCCACGTGGACTCCCAAAGATCCCCCCAAGGGGCTCAGCTCTGGGGTCCTGCAAGATCCAAACCTACACACACACACACAGAAAAAAAAAACCCCACCCATCCCAGGGTTTATTTGGGCCTCCCAGACGATATTTGGGGCTCAATTCCACAATCTGCAAGCTCCAAACACACCCCAATTAAAAAAAAAAACCCTCTCAGGGACCCCCCGACAGATTTGGGATGAGCTGCCCCTCCCCTCTCACCTGCAGGATGAGCTGGGGGCGATGGTCCCGGGGCCAAGGGTGCTGCGGCCACAGGGGGCACTGGAACCTCCTGTTCCTCCTCCTTTTCCTGCTCCTGCTCCTCCTCTTCCTGCTCCTCCTTTTCCTCTCTCCCTCCTCCTCCTCCTTCTTGATCCCACCTCCTGCCCAGTTCCTGCCTTCTCTATATTTAGAGTGGAGAACCTTGCTTGTTTTTAGAACGAGAACAAAGATCCCAGATGGAACACGGCTTGCTGGTTTTAGCCAGAAGTGTCAGTGACTAAAGGTCATGTTTGCTCTGCTTTGGTGCCGTCCTTGTTCCTCCTCAGTGTTCAGGCTGGGCTATGGGGTGTCCTTGTTTGCTGCATTTTCAGAGCTCCTCCTGGATCCTTTGTGTGAAAAATGCAGATTATATGGCTCTACGCAGATATTTAATATATGTATTATGCTAGGTTGGAAAGTTATGCTGTAGTAACATTTTAATAATATAGTAAATGTAGTTTTGTAATTGAAATTAAGCTTTAGTAGTTAAAATAGAAAATATGTGTGTGTGGTATCCTTTTTGCTCAAGAGAAGGAGAAGATAATCAAGAAATTCTTCACACAGAGATAACAATTACAAAAACCCCTAAATCTTCCAGAGGAAAGGAATTTATGGCTTTCTTTATCAACAAAAAAACCGAACTTCTCCAAACTCGACTTAGACTTCAAGGCGCCTGGGATTAACAGGAATTCCTCAACAAGTACCGGACGAACTTCTTGTTTTAAATAAATATATGCATATTCATGAAGTGATTTGTGTATGCAACACGTTACCCCTCTTAAGGAGGGAATTCTTTTTTATCGGGGTCCTTCTCCTGGCTCACTTTTGTCCAGAGAGAGGTACACAGCCCGGGCTGTAACTTTTTGCTGTTATTGTCTCTTTAATTGTCCTAACTCTAATTGTTTAATCTTTAGTACTTTACTTGTATTAATTTTTTTTCAATTTATTTTTATTAAACCTTTATAAATTTTAAAAACCAAGTGATTGGCGTTTATAACACTTTGGGCAACAGGCTGTGCCCTGGGAGGGTTCTTTGTGCTCCTTTGTGACACAGGAGAACCTTCCAGGCGGTTTCTGCGTGAGCTGCTGCTGTGATGTCACAGGAGCACTGCCACGTCCCCGAGGTGTTCCCGTTGCTGTGGCACACGGAGGCCTCAGTGTCCAGAGTGGCTCTGGGCACTGCTCGTTGCCGGAGGATCCTCCTGCCCGAGGCATTCTCAGCAGCCAGCCCAGCCCTGACGGGTGTCCTTCTGTGCTTGCAGGGCTACAGTCTGCAGACGTGTGCAGCGCAGCCAAAATGATCCAGCACGTGGCTGCTGCAGTTTGCACGCTGTACTCTGTGGCGTATGCGGGGTATTTTTTAACCCACTTGGCACGTAAGTCGAGGTTTTCCCTCGGTGCTGTGGCTTTGGGCTTGCTGTGTGCTTGCTGTTCTTCCTCTGGGCCTGAGCTGACTTTGTAACCAAATTGCCATGAAGACACCATTGCTTTGGGAGAGCTCCTGGCAGCAGCTGCAGCTGGAAAAGGGGGTGTCTGCAGCCAGCGGGGCGTGCACAGCATTTGCAATGAGCTCTGGGGGGTTCTGTTCCCTCAAGCGGGGAGTCTGTGGCAGCAGAGCCTGGAACTGCCTGTCCAGCCAAGAGCTGACCCAGCCCAGTATTTTGTGCTGTTCTCTTGCTGTGCGAAAGGACTGTGGCTCCTGGAGGGACGCTGTGAAAGCAAAATGCTCTCTCAGGGTTGCCTTGCTCTGGGGCATTTCCCACCACAGGCAGTTTTTTTCCTGACAGCATCTGGTTCATGTTCCCTCTCCCGTTGCAGGGCACCTCATGAGTGGATCCCGAGCAGCTCCTCCTTCGGTGAGTGGGAAAGGAACCTTTGGTGTTTGGAATTGTGCAGCAAGTTTTGAGCTCGACATGTGGCAGCCATGTGCCCGCCTGGGAGGCTGAAGGAAAGTTCCTGTCAGTGTCCTTGCAGCAGCAAAGGGATCCCTGGGAGTTTTCTCCTTTTCTGCTGAAGAGCTTTTGAAGAGCTGCAGGTCTGGTTTTGCAGGCAGAGCATTGCTTGCTGGCTCTTCCCATGGTGGAATATGGAATTCCCAAGAATAAGGGGCAATGTGGACTTTAGCCCATTGTTAGTTTGAACAGCTCCAAACCCAATTTCTGCTTAGTGCAGCTGGATGTGCAGCTGAGGGTAAATAAGGTGATAACTGAGACAGAACTTCCCATCCCTCACGCTGCCATCTGTCCACAGGGCACAAAAGCGGCACCAGCACCTCCTCTGGCTCCCTCTGCTTCCAAAGAGGAGGCCAAAGGGGAGGAAGGCAGCAGTGAGCTTCCCGCTGTTCCGGGGGACGATGGTGAACGTCCCTCAGTGCCGGGAGATGACAGTGAACTTCCCGCTGCTCTGGGAGACGAGGGTGAACATCCCGTGCTGTGGGAACACAACGGCGAGGCTCCTGCGGTGTGGGACAAGAACAGTGGACATCTCCTGGTGTGGGAGGAGGACGGTGGATGTTCCCTGGTGCGGGACGAGGAGGCTGAACTTCTCCCAGCATGGGAAGTGGACAGTGAACGTCCCCTGGCTTGCAAAGATGATGGCAAACCTGAAACATTTTGGGAAGAGGACGGAGAACCTGCAGCGTTTTGGGAAGAGGACGGAGAAGCTCCCTGTGCTTGGGAAGAGGACACTGAACCTCCCTCGGCTGTGGGATCCTGGGCTGAACATTCTGACAGCAGCACAGCCCTGCAGCCAGAGGGGAGAGGGGAGTGGTGCCTGATGCAGCTGAGTACGTCTGCTCTGTTCCTGTGTGCCAGAGCAGGGTGCTGTGTGTGTGTCTCGGCATCAGCTGCACCCAGTGCTGCTCTGCAGCTGAATGTGCCAGGGTCATTTCTTGTCCTTCCCCAGCTGAGACCAAGGGGCTGATGGCCCCAGGGAGAGGGGCTGCATTCTGGCTCTGCTGCAAGGCGGGGTCTCACTCTGGGAGGGAGCGTCTTCCACGTGGTTTCTTTCAGGGAACACCGTGAGCCTGGCGGAGCCTGCCGAGAAATACCTGGAAGTGGAGCAGATTGGCCAAGGGTAAGTGCACGGCAGTTACTTCTGCACAAGCAGGCCCAGGTGTTGTGCTGGTGCAGGATCAAGTGAGAAGTCAGGAGAGCTCCAAACACCTCCAGACACTGGGGTGCCATCCTGCTGTCCCTCAGTCCTGATCAGAATTGATACCTGTGCTCAGAAGGCACCGTCAAAGGCCCCTGAGCCTGGCAGTGTCCTGCCTGCAGCAAGGAGCAGGACCTGGAAGATCTTCTGTCCCTGGAATTGGATTGCCTAAAAGAGCCACTCACCATCTGGTGACTGTCAGAAAACAGTTCTCAAGGAGATTTCTTTCAAATATTTTGCTTCAAAAAATATCCTCCGGTTAGGATTAACGACCTAATGGTTTAGAAACAGAAACCAGAACTGAACTAATAAGTGCTCTATTCTAGCACAGGTAGTAGAGCCCATACATTCAGTAACAGACACAGAGCTGATGCACTCTGGGGGAAAATGCATCACCTGCCTGATAGCAGGGCCCTTGTGGATCCTGCAGGTCTTAGGCAGGAAATGGGAAAGGATGGAATGCATTCTTTTCCAGTTCTTTAGACACCCATTGCTCACTTCAGGTTTTGAACTAAAGCAGTGCAGCGTGGACATTTGGGATTTGCTCCAGCCCAATTCCTTGGTTTTGGGTCTCAGTTTTCTCTGGCACACCTTGCATGGCAGAGGGCTGGTGGCTGCTGCGCTGTTGTTGGAAGGGTCGATGCCCCCAGGTGTTTGTGAACGCTGCAGGCAGCAGAGATCTCCTGTCTGGGCTGGCTTTCACTGCCAGGGCCTAAAGCGCTGCTTCTTTCTTCTCTGCTGTTTTGTCTCCAGGGCTTTCGGAACTGTTTCTAAAGGACTCGACAGGGCCACTGGAGGAGAGGTCAGTGTCAACACGCCCAGCACGTCTGGCAGCTCTCCAGGGCTCTCCCCTCTGCTGGGAGCTGTGGCTGCAGCTTTGGGGGCCAGCAGAGCTTTCCTGCACAGGCTGCTCCTCTGCAGGCAGAGCCGTGTCAGCCTGCAGAGCACAGCTGGGACAGACTTGGTCCTTCTGAAGTGCCCAAAGGAATGCAAGGAGGGCAATGGATATGTGTGTTTGCTTTGTTGTGCAATCCCAACCAGAGCAGTTGCATCTGAAATCATGACCCAATCCCATAGAACTGCTAAAGGGTTCCCGGCTGTTTTGCTCTGTTTGCACAGAACCAGAATTACCTCCTGCTTGCAGAATGTGTTTGAATAATAATGAGAGTGTTGAGGCCATTTGAGAAGACTGTAGGTGCAGAGAATGTGGTTAGAGCTTGGAGGCTGACAGCTGAGGGGCCATTTCTGCAGAGCTTGCAAGGCCAAATGTCTCTGGCCATGTGTCCTGTAAGCAGCCCCCAGCGAGCAGAGCAATGGGCTGTGGGAATGGCCCTTGCTGAGCTCTGGTGTCCCATCCCAAGGCAGTTGGGCACAGCCCGGCTCCGTCGCTCCAAAAAGACTCGCTCCATGTTTGCTGCGGCCTCCTGCCACAGACTCCTCCAGTTAAAGGTCTGCAATGTCCCTTCAGGTGGCCATAAAGAAAATGAGTCTGAGAGGGCAGAACAGGGAACGAGCTGTGAATGAGCTCCTGCTCCTGAAGGACAAGAAGAACCCCAACATTGTCAGCTCTTTGGACAGGTGAGTGCTTCAGGCCTTATCCTGTGTCCGGGCCCTGCCTTAACCTTTCCTGGCATCCGTAGTCTGTAGCCTGATTTGAAAATGCCTGACCCAGCCGTATCCTCCCAAAACAACAGCCTGGCAGTTCGCTCCCTCCGTGTGCTTTTGTTGCTTTGGTTCGGTTTTTCCTTCAAGTTCACCCTGTTTTCTGTGTCCTACAACAAGTGCTGGTAAACCACAGCAGAAATTATTTCCCTTGGCTTCTTCTTCCCAGCCCTTTCCCATTGCTGCAGATGCCAGGAAGACCAGGTTCTTGTTCCCAGAAATGCCTCGTTTGCCCATTTGTCACTGGCCTTGCCTGTTTCTGAAGGGACTTTCTGAAAGGTTTTCTGACCCCTTCTGTCCCAAGTGCTGCCCGGCCTCCTCCCCTGGATAACCCTGGGAGCTGTGTTGCCTTGTTCTGCAGGGAAGGGTGGAACTGATGAGTTCAGAAGCTGAACCAGCTGGGGGCCAGTGTTGTGGTTCCACATTGATCTGGGCCTTTGCTAAACTGCATTTTTCACCTGCTTGCCATCTCAGACCTCTCCTTTCTCACAGGGGTCTCCTCCTTTAGACTGTGCAGATCCCAAGGGCTGTGCAGCCTGGCAGGAATGTCTCTCCATTGGATTCTGTCCTCATTGACAAGTGACCTGGCAACAAAACTCCACTCCAGGCTTTTCCATGGGGGAACTGAGCACTGCTCATTGGTCTCCATGCCACTGTTTTCCTCTTCCAGCTTCCTTGTCGATGGAGATCTCTGGCTGGTGATGGAATACATGGATGGAGGAACTTTGCAGGACGTTGTCAGACAGACACGCATGGCTGAAGGAGAGATGGCAGCTGTCAGTCGGGAGGTGAGGGATCCTGCCTGTGACTGCCATGCCTTGGACACGATGGTCCTTCCCAAGAGGGCGTGAGAGCAGGAGTGGCTCCATGCTCAGGGCTTTGTTTCTCTGTTGTTTTTATGAGCTGGAGAAGAAAGAGCCCCTGCAGTGAACGGCCTGCCAGCAGCACTGCACTTCTACTCTGTTCTTGTTCTCTTTCCTGCTGTTGTGGCACTCTCTGTCTGTTTTGGATTTGATGTGCTGTTCTCAGCTTTGCCTTGAACCGTTTGCCTGGAGCTTGTCTGCACTGCACTCCTGGCCTGTCACAGCAAAGTCGCTGCTGGCAGAATTCTAAACTGTCCTTTCTTGTGTGATATATTCCGGCCATTGGTTTTTACCCTGGTGTTTCTTGTTCTCTCTCAGTGTCTGCAGGGCCTGCATTTCCTCCATTCGAACCGGGTGATCCACAGAGATCTGAAGAGCTCCAACATCCTTCTGGGCATGGACGGCTCTGTCAAGCTGGGTGGGTGTTCCTGGCCAGGCACGGCGCTCCCGGGATGCGGCTGTGGGGCTGCTTCCCAGTGACAGCCAGAGCCCCACAAGGGCTGCTGGGGGCACTGCCCGGCCCCTGCTGCCAGCTGAGAGCGGCTGCCCCTGCAGAGAGCTCAGGAGAGGAGCAGGCTGTCAGGGGTGCCTTTGCTCTGGGAATGGCCCTCCCAGAGGGGCAGGAGTTGGAATCTACAGCTCCAAGGGAATCAGTAAAAGCAACTGCATGAAAGCTGAGGGTTTCTTTAAGGGTCCAGTTCAGTTCCATCTTTCCTTGGCTACAGCCCTGAGGACTTTTCCAGCTGACTTCACTGCTGCATTCTCAGACTGAGAGCGGGGAGTCTTTGTGCTTGGTTTCCTCATTCCAGCTGCCTTTGACAGTGTTTGTTTCTGTCCTCAGCTGATTTTGGCCTCAGCGCTCAGCTCAGCCCTGAGCAGGACCAGCGCAGCTCCATGGTGGGCACTGCTCACTGGATGGCCCCAGAAGTTGTCACCAGTTCTCCTTACGGCCCCAAGGTGGACATCTGGTCCTTTGGAATTGTGACCATCGAGATGGTGGAAGGAGAACCTCCTTACTTCAAAGAAACGAGGGCCATGGTAAGAGGCCAATTCTCCCGTGGTTGCAGAGGCCTGTGAGCACAGGGTGACCCTGCACTGGGAGCAGCAGCTGGAGGTTTCTGCACATGGGGAAGGGAATTCCCAGAGGACTGGAGTCTCAACACAGACACATATTCTGCAGTCTCCAGACACAATTTGCTTTGGGATTTACGTTGTTGCAGTTCTTCTGGCTGTGAGGATGACCTGAAAATGTGAAGCAAGTGCACCAGCTCTTTACAAAGGCTGTGGCAGCACCAGGGTTTGGGTTTTTTGGTTGGCATAGAAAAATGAGCTGTGAGCAGCATCTCGGCCAGGGAGGAAAGTGCCCCTGGAGCTGGGGCTGGGAAGCCGGGGTCGATGTGAGCACTTGTGGGTGGGAAGGAAGCTGGCAGAGCGCTGAGTTTGCTTTTCCTGCAGGCTCGCGCTCTGATCCGGCAGAACGGGACCCCGCAGCTGCAGGAGCCCAGGCGCCTGTCGGCTCTGCTGCGGGACTTCCTCGAGTGCAGCCTGGAGCCGGACGAGGAGCGGCGCTGGTCTGCCCAGGAGCTGCTGCAGGTGAATGCCAAGCGGCTGCAGGGGAAGCAGCAGCGCCAGGGAGGGCTTTTCTTGTGGGGCCCCCTCCGATGGTCTCCGGTCTCGCTGCTTTCCACACGCAAAGCAAGCAGAATCCTCGCCTGGTTTGGCTTGGCAGGGGCCTTTCGAGGTCATCTGCACCTGGGGCCCCACAGCGAGCAGGGCCATCTTCAAGCAGCTCAGGTGGCTCAGAGCCCTGCCTGACCTGAGCTTGGATGTTCCCAGGGAGGAGGCACCTCCCACATCTCTGGGCACCTTCTGTCAGTGCTTCCCCACTCTCCCTCTAAAAAAAATTCTGTCTCAGATCTCATCTGAGCCTGCTTCCCCCTCCTGAGTTTCAGACCATTTCCCTTTGTCCTGTTGCAACAGAGCCTGTGAGGAAGTTGACTCTGGAAAGTAACGGTTCATTTCTTTCTTTTTTCTCCTTTGGGCAGCACCCATTTTTATCATCAGCCAAGCCTCTCTCCAGCCTGACCCCTCTGATCACCGCAGCAAAGCAACTGAGGCAGCAGCGGAGCAGATGAAGGACTGGAGGACAGCGTTTAGTTACAGTAGTTAGTTAGGACAACTAGTTAGTTATGGTAGTTTGCAGTGCTAGTTAGTTATGGTAGTTAGCAGTGCTAGTTGGTTAAGGTAGTTAGGACAGCCTGTTTGTTACGGCTCTTATGACAGCCTGTTTTGCATGGCAGTTTTTTGAATAAAAACTCTCTTAAACCTCAACTCCCTTGACGTGTCCCTTCCTTCTCCCTGTGTGACTCAGCTGCCCGGAGCAATGTGAGGGGAGAGCGGGCCCAGCCTCGCCCAGAGCTGAGCCCCAGCAGAGCCCTGGCAGAGCCCAGAGCAGCCTCGGCATCTGCAGAGTCAGCCTGGAAGGAGGCGCTTGGAGCCTTCTCGGCTGCACCCGACTCTTGGTTACAAACTGTGTGTCAGGGCTCACCCCCAGATTGGGGTGACCCTGAAAGATGGAAAAGTCTCTCCTCCCACCCATGCCTACAAAGAAAGACTCAGTAGTCTTCAGTCGTCCGGTCTCAAGGTAGTTTATTGTATGTTATCTAAAAGATTTTCTTCCTGAGCTGCTGCGGTCCGTTCAGCAGGTCAGACAAAGGCACACACTGACTCCCAGGGGGCTGGTGCCATCTTTTATATCATCCATGACGTGTTGAATGTTTGTGATTTTACCCCAATGCCTATCACCTATATTGAATGGTGACTTTCTACTCTAAACCAATCTGTGAGTGCCAACATCACCATGAACATGGAGGTTAGGAAGGAGAAAGAAGGAGGACAGGGCACGTCCAAGTCCCTTCATCTTAGAACTTCTGACCCCCGTGTACAAAACTCAGACCCCTCTGTACAAGGCCTAAAACCCCCCTGTACAGCACTCAGAAGTTCTGCCTTTCACTTTGTGACTACTTCTACAATAATATCTAAATTTGTGTGATTTCTTGTTCTTCCTGCAAGATTGGTAACTTGTTCCATGGGTCAGATTCAAAGCCACAGGGGTTTCCGGCTGCATGCCAGGGTCTCAAATGCTTCTGACCTGGGCTCAGAACATCCAAGAGTGTCCAAGGGACATTCTGGGTTCCAACAAGAACAGGATAATGAGAAGTCAATGAAGACCCTTGAATGCAGCTTTCCCCACGCCTCCCTCCTTCCAGCTGCACCTCCTCCCCCGGCAGTGCAGGAGACAGGGAATGGGGCCGTGCTCAGTTCATCCCCCGTGGCTTCTCCCTCTGCCCAGGGACAGGAGTCGTTCCCCTGCTGCAGTCTGCGGTCCCTCCCACCGGAGACTTCTCCAGGAACTTCTCCAACCGGAGTCCATCCCCTGGGGCACAGCCCCGCTCCAAGTGCTGCAGCGTGGGTCACTGTGCCACGGGGTCAGTCCTTCCAGGACAGGCTGCTCCAGCGGGGGCCCCTCTGTCCACGGGGTCACAGCCTCCTCTCAGGCATCCCCGTGCTCCAGCCTGGCTCCTCCAGGGGCTGCAGGGGGACCTCTTCATCCCCATGGATCTGCAGGGCGATCTCTGCATCCCCATGGATCTGCAGGGGGACCTCTGCATACCCATGGATCTCTGCATCCAGCACTCCCGTCTTTGGAGGCACCAGGAATAGGCTGAGCTCTGCCTGAAGCTCTTCTCACATTCCCCACACCCTTCCCGGCACAGGGAGGGTTTTCCCTCCTCACAGCTCCCCGGGCTGGGTTTGCAGCCCCTCCTCGTGTGGGATCTCTGGGGCTTTTCCTCCCCATTGCATTCCTGTGCCGTGGAGCCATTCCAAATGGTCTCTTCCATGAGGTTCTGTGGCAGGGATTTGTTCTCCCTGGTCCCTGTCCACAGCTCAGTGCCTGGGGCAGGAAGGACAAGGAGAGTTAGAAACAGGGAGAAGGGAAAAGGAAAAGCCAGGAGAGGAAGGAAGAAGAAGGAACAAGGGAGGAAGGAAATGGGAAAAGACGTAGATGGATGAAGGAGAGAATGAGGAGAGGAAGCAGGGCAGAGAAGAAGCTGGGATTTGCATCCGTGCCAGAGGGAAGGGGAAGGAGATCCCCTAAATGCATCCCTGGCAGGACGGCGTCAGCAGCGAGGTTGTCCTGCAGCCAGGGGCGATGCTGGGCTGGGAGATGGAGCAGGAGAGAGGGGCAAAGGGGCAGTGACTTCCTCCTCACCTGCCTGGCTGTCCCAGTCTGTAGCATCCTGGCACTACCAAGGCCCTTGGAGCGTCTGGCACTGATGAGCCCAAAGCTCACGGCGACTTTATAAAACTGACAAAGTAGGCAGGATGGGTCTTTGTAGGATCTCCAGCAAACTGGGTTTATTGGAACAGGAACAGGGCACAGAGCTGAACAGGCTCCAGGGACAAAGACAGGCTGCAAGCTGAGGGCACAGGGGGTTTTTATATGGGGCAGTGAGGGTGGAGCTGAGGGTCAGGGTCCAATGGATATGGGGGAAAATGGTGCAAAGGAGGGGTTAAGGGTTGTGTCAGCTAATAGGGAAACAGAGTCAGGGAAATGCACTAAACTTGGGCCAGTGGAGGGACAGAGAGAGGAGAACATTCTAGGGACTAACCAAAATAGGTGACAGGAGTTGAACTGGGGTAATTAGGCCAACGGGCCAATGGGGTAACATAACTTTACAGAAATCAGCATGTGCCTGCAAAGATCTATGGGAGAAGCAAGCTTCTCCCCATAACCTTGAAATCTATTCTTGTTTGGGACCAGTCCTCCACAGCTGAGGGACTGAGATTCTGATGGTAGGCTCCTGGGCCTCCACAGCAGTGCATCTTCCTTTGCCTTGTTTTCATTGCAGCGTCATTCTCCTCCATCCAGATGAAATTGAGGATTGGCAATGGCTTGCAAGAAAGCAAGGGGTGAGTACCTTGGGTTTGGTGAGAAATGAGCCTCATGCTTTAGAATTTTTAAAACTTTAAGAAGGCATAATTAGAGACAAATCAATAACAGCAGTGGGTGTTTGGCAATGGCCAGAGGCACACTGGTTAGCCATAGCAACTCTTCTTATCTATTTTTTCCATTGTATTGTTCAAAAACATATTGATAAAGATTGTACACATTGAAAGATTTCTTTGAACTCGTTTACTTGTTCCAGGAACTCTTGAAGTTGGTTTGAGCCCCAACTGCCTTTCTAGAGTATGTGCAGGAATCGTTGGTTGTTGTTCTGGGGTTGTGTGTCACTTCCTCACAACAGCCCCCTGATCCTTGGTTTCAGCTGTGAGTCTGCAGGCCCCAAGTTGGGCAACTCCCTGGGGGCTCCCCTGGCAGGGGAGACCCTCCTGGAGCAGTTCTGTGTCAGGAAGGAGAGACGCATTGGACTTCTTTGGTCTTCAGCTTCTGTTTATTGTTACCTTATCAAAACTTCAGCACACTGTCTGCACCAGACTCTGCGAGCAGGAAAAACAGCATAAAAATGGCCAACAATCTCTTGTTACAAGGCATTTTGAGTCTAATCAAAAACTACGCTACCCAGTTAAGAAGGGACACCTAAATTATTTTCCTTTCTAACCCAATAACTGAGCCCTAAAGACCCGGATTTTTCATGTGGATTTTTCTACCCAATTACAAGATACCAGCTAAAGGCGAGAAGAAAGAGGAAGAAGAAAGAAGAAGGGAACTCAAGACAACACCCTATATCCTCCATCTTGAGCTGATCTATAACATACTAAAAATCCTAAAACCTAAATGTCTCACCCATGTGACATACTCCACCACTCTCTACAATCTCTACAATCTCTTTCACACTTTTGTGGTTTCTAGTTTACCTTGAGGCTTTGGAAGTTTTCTCGATGAGCGAGGGTCAAAGTCAGTGCTGCCCTGGGGGTCAGGACACCCCAGAGCAGACAGAGAAATATTCCCAGTGCCCTGGGTTTCCACATCAGCAGGCGACAGTTATTGACAGTCGAAGGATCAGCGGCAGGGGTCCTCATCACACCCGTTCCTTAAATGTTATCTGGCCATGCAGACGATTTTAGCTACTTCCACAAGTACTTTAAATCAACATTATCTGTTTCACAAATATCTCTGAGTTATTCTTGTCAGTTAGTTACAAAAATAAAAGCATTAGTTATTATTTCACAACTGCAGCTACTTCTGCAAAAGTTAACATTCTAATGCACAACAAGTAGCATCCACTTCAATACTTTGCAAAAGCCAAAACTATAATGTATGTTTTTCACACTGTCCACAAACTAAAATATCATCCATGAATGATGTTCTGAGGATTTGAGCGACACAGGGGCCAGGGCACTGGCCACAAAATGCTGACAAATTGTACAACAGCAAAAGCAGTTAAAAGTGATTACAAACTGTCCTATATCAAAATCAGCTCATCTTTCATGTTGTGATTAGGAATAAGTTGAAGAAGTCAAGACATAATAGCAAAAGCCACCAACTACATAGTTCTTTATAACAAACCCAGGGCAGGTTTTTCCCTTGCTCGGAGCACTTGGGCCTTCCCCGGGCCCCTTCTGCCCTCTTGCAGAGCCGGTGGCATTTTCCACCACCCACAGTTTGTAACCAAGAGTCGAGTGCAGCCGAGAAGGCTCCAAGCGCCTCCTTCCAGGCTGACTCTGCAGATGCCGAGGCTGCTCTGGGCTCTGCCAGGGCTCTGCTGGGGCTCAGCTCTGGGCGAGGCTGGGCCCGCTCTCCCCTCACATTGCTCCGGGCAGCTGAGTCACACAGGGAGAAGGAAGGGACACGTCAAGGGAGTTGAGGTTTAAGAGAGTTTTTATTCAAAAAACTGCCATACCAAACAGGCTGTCATAAGAGCCGTGACAAACAGGCTGTCCTAACTACCACAACTAACTAGCACTGCTAACTACCATAACTAACTAGCACTGCTAACTACCATAACTAACTAGCTGTCCTAACTAACTACTGTGACTAAACGCTGTCCTCCAGTGCTTCATCTCCTCCGCTGCTGCCTCAGTTCCTGTGCTGCAGTGATCAGAGGGGTCAGGCTGGAGAGAGGCTTGGCTGATGATAAAAATGGGTGCTGCCCAAAGGAGAAAAAAGAAAGAAATGAACCGTTACTTTCCAGAGTCAACTTCCTCACAGGCTCTGTTGCAACAGGACAAAGGGAAATGGTCAGAAACTCAGGAGGGGGAAGCAGGCTCAGATGAGATCTGAGGCAGAATTTTTTTTAGCGGGAGAGTGGAGAAGCACTGACAGAAGGTGCCCAGAGATGTGGGAGGTGCCTCCTCCCTGGGAACATCCAAGCTCAGGTCAGGCAGGGCTCTGAGCCACCTGAGCTGCTTGAAGATGGCCCTGCTCGCTGTGGGGCCCCAGGTGCAGATGACCTCGAAAGGCCCCTGCCAAGCCAAACCAGGCGAGGATTCTGCTTGCTTTGCGTGTGGAAAGCAGCGAGACCGGAGACCATCGGAGGGGGCCCCACAAGAAAAGCCCTCCCTGGCGCTGCTGCTTCCCCTGCAGCCGCTTGGCATTCACCTGCAGCAGCTCCTGGGCAGACCAGCGCCGCTCCTCGTCCGGCTCCAGGCTGCACTCGAGGAAGTCCCGCAGCAGAGCCGACAGGCGCCTGGGCTCCTGCAGCTGCGGGGTCCCGTTCTGCCGGATCAGAGCGCGAGCCTGCAGGAAAAGCAAACTCAGCGCTCTGCCAGCTTCCTTCCCACCCACAAGTGCTCACATCGACCCCGGCTTCCCAGCCCCAGCTCCAGGGGCACTTTCCTCCCTGGCAGAGATCCTGCTCACGGCTCATTTTTCTATGCCAACCAAAAAACCCAAACCCTGGTGCTGCCGCAGCCACTGTAAAGAGCTGGTGCACTTGCTTCACATTTTCAGGTCATCCTCACAGCCAGAAGAACTGAAACAACGTAAATCCCAAAGCAAATTGTGTCTGGAGACTGCAGAATATGTGTCTGTGTTGAGGCTCCAGTCCTCTGGGAATTCCCTTCCCCATGTGCAGAAACCTCCAGCTGCTGCTCCCAGTGCAGGGTCACCCTGTGCTCACAGGCCTCTGCAACCACGGGAGAATTGGCCTCTTACCATGGCCCTCGTTTCCTTGAAGTAAGGAGGTTCTCCTTCCACCATCTCGATGGTCACAATGCCAAAGGACCAGATGTCCACCTTGGGGCCGTAAGGAGAACTGGTGACAACTTCTGGGGCCATCCAGTGAGCAGTGCCCACCATGGAGCTGCGCTGGTCCTGCTCAGGGCTGAGCTGAGCGCTGAGGCCAAAATCAGCTGAGGACAGAAACAAACACTGTCAAAGGCAGCTGGAATGAGGAAACCAAGCACAAAGACTCCCCGCTCTCAGTCTGAGAATGCAGCAGTGAAGTCAGCTGGAAAAGTCCTCAGGGCTGTAGCCAAGGAAAGATGGAACTGAACTGGACCCTTAAAGAAACCCTCAGCTTTCGTGCAGTTGCTTTTACTGATTCCCTTGGAGCTTCAGA
The DNA here is from genome assembly GCF_031753505.1 of Anomalospiza imberbis. NCBI lineage: Eukaryota > Metazoa > Chordata > Aves > Passeriformes > Viduidae > Anomalospiza > Anomalospiza imberbis. The sequence continues at coordinate 893,478 of NC_089716.1, read as the reverse complement.
TTCCAACTCCTGTCCCTCTGGGAGGGCCATTCCCAGAGCAAAGGCACCCCTGACAGCCTGCTCCTCTCCTGAGCTCTCTGCAGGGGCAGCCGCTCTCAGCTGGCAGCAGGGGCCGGGCAGTGCCCCCAGCAGCCCTTGTGGGGCTCTGGCCGTCACTGGGAAGCAGCCCCATAGCCGCACCCCGGGAGCGCCGTGCCTGGCCAGGAACACCCACCCAGCTTGACAGAGCCGTCCATTCCCAGAAGGATGTTGGAGCTCTTCAGATCTCTGTGGATCACCCGGTTCGAATGGAGGAAATCCAGGCCCTGCAGACACTGAGAGAGAACAAGAAACACGAGGGTAAAAATCACAAAAGAAAGGACAGTTTAGAATTCTGCCAGCAGCAACTTTGCTGTGACAGGCCAGGAGTGCAGTGCAGACAAGCTCCAGGCAAACGGTTCAGGGCAAAGCTGAGAACAGCACATCAAATCCAAAACAGACAGAGAGTGCCACAACAGCAGGAAAGAGAACAAGAACACAGTAGAAGTGCAGTGCTGCTGGCAGGCCGTTCACTGCAGGGGCTCTTTCTTCTCCAGCTCATGAAAACAACAGAGAAACAAAGCCCTGAGCATGGAGCCACTCCTGCTCTCACGCCCTCTTGGGAAGGACCATCGTGTCCAAGGCATGGCAGTCACAGGCAGGATCCCTCACCTCCTGACTGACGGCTGCCATCTCTCCTTCAGCCATGCGTGTCTGTCTGACAACGTCCTGCAAAGTTCCTCCATCCATGTATTCCATCACCAGCCAGAGATCTCCATCCACAAGGAAGCTGGAAGAGGAAAGCAGTGGCATGGAGACCAATGTGCAGTGCTCAATTCCCCCATGGAAAAGCCTGGAGTGGAGTTTTGTTGCCAGGTCACTTGTCAATGAGGACAGAATCCGATGGAGAGACATTCCTGCCAGGCTGCACAGCCCTTGGAATCTCCACAGTCTAAAGGAGGAGACCCCTGTGAGAAAGGAGAGGCCTGAGATGGCAAGCAGGTGAAAAATGCAGTTTAGCAAAGGCCCAGATCAATGTGGAACCACACACAACACTGGCCCCCAGCTGGTTCAGCTTCTGAACTCATCAGTTCCACCCTTCCCTGCAGAACAAGGCAACACAGCTCCCAGGGTTATCCAGGGGAGGAGGCCGGGCAGCACTTGGGACAAAAGGGGTCAGAAAACCTTTCAGAAAGTCCCTTCAGAAACAGGCAAGGCCAGTGACAAATGGGCAAACGAGGCATTTCTGGGAACAAGAACCTGGTCTTCCTGGCATCTGCAGCAATGGAAAAGGGCTGGGAAGAAGAAGCCAAGGGAAATAATTTCTGCTGTGGTTTACCAGCACTTGTTGTAAGACACAGAAAACAGGGTCAACTTGAAGGAAAAACCAAACCAAAGCTACAAAAGCACACGGAGGGAGCGAACTGCCAGGCTGTTGTTTTGGGAAGATACGGCTGGGTCAGGCATTTTCAAATCAGGCTACAGACTACGGATGCCAGGAAAGGTTAAGGCAGGGCCCGGACACAGGATAAGGCCTGAAGCACTCACCTGTCCAAAGAGCTGACAATGTTGGGGTTCTTCTTGTTCTTCAGGAGCAGGAGCTCATTCACAGCTCGTTCCCTGTTCTGCCCTCTCAGACTCATTTTCTTTATGGCCACCTGAAGGGACATTGCAGACCTTTAACTGGAGGAGTCTGTGGCAGGAGGCCGCAGCAAACACGGAGCGAGTCTTTTTGGGGCGACCGAGCCGGGCTGTGCCAAACTGCCTTGGGATGGGACACCAGAGCTCAGCAAGTGCCATTCCCACAGCCCATTGCTCTGCTCGCTGGGGGCTGCTTACAGGACACATGGCCAGAGACATTTGGCCTTGCAAGCTCTGCAGAAATGGCCCCTCAGCTGTCAGCCTCCAAGCTCTAACCACATTCTCTGCACCTACAGTCTTCTCAAATGGCCTCAACACTCTCATTATTATTCAAACACATTCTGCAAGCAGGAGGTAATTCTGGTTCTGTGCAAACAGAGCAAAACAGCCGGGAACCCTTTAGCAGTTCTATGAGATTGGGTCATGATTTCAGATGCAACTGCTCTGGTTGGGATTGCACAACAAAGCAAACACACATATCCATTGCCCTCCTTGCATTCCTTTGGGCACTTCAGAAGGACCAAGTCTGTCCCAGCTGTGCTCTGCAGGCTGACACGGCTCTGCCTGCAGAGGAGCAGCCTGTGCAGGAAAGCTCTGCTGGCCCCCAAAGCTGCAGCCACAGCTCCCAGCAGAGGGGAGAGCCCTGGAGAGCTGCCAGACGTGCTGGGCGTGTTGACACTGACCTCTCCTCCAGTGGCCCTGTCGAGTCCTTTAGAAACTGTTCCAAAAGCCCTGGAGACAAAACAGCAGAGAAGAAAGAAGCAGCGCTTTAGGCCCTGGCAGGGAAAGCCAGCCCAGACAGGAGATCTCTGCTGCCTGCAGCGTTCACAAACACCTGGGGGCATCGACCCTTCCAACAACAGCGCAGCAGCCACCAGCCCACTGCCACGAAAGGTGTGCCAGAGAAAACTGAGACCCAACACCAAGGAATTGGGCTGGAGCAAATCCCAAATGTCCATGCTGCACTGCTTTAGTTCAAAACCTGAAGTGAGCAATGGGTGTCTAAAGAACTGGAAAAGAATGCATTTCATCCTTTCCCATTTCCTGCCTAAGACCTGCAGGATCCACAAGGGCCCTGCCATCAGGCAGGTGATGCATTTTCCCCCAGAGTTCATCAGCTCTGTGTCTGTTACTGAATGTATGGGCTCTACTACCTCTGCTAGAATAGAGCACTTATTAGTTCAGCTCTGGTTTCTGTTTCTAAACCATTAGGTTGTTAATCCTGACCGGAGGATATTTTTTGAAGCAAAATATTTGAAAGAAATCTCCTTGGGAACTGTTTTCTGACAGTCACCAGATGGTGAGTGGCTCTTTTAGGCAATCCAATTCCAGGGACAGAAGATCTTCCAGGTCCTGCTCCTTGCTGCAGGCAGGACACTGCCAGGCTCAGGGGCCTTTGACGGTGCCTTCTGAGCACAGGTATCAATTCTGATCAGGACTGAGGGACAGCAGGATGGCGCCCCAGTGTCTGGAGGTGTTTGGAGCTCTCCTGACTTCTCACTTGATCCTGCACCAGCACAACACCTGGGCCTGCTTGTGCAGAAGTAACTGCCGTGCACTTACCCTTGGCCAATCTGCTCCACTTCCAGGTATTTCTCGGCAGGCTCCGCCAGGCTCACGGTGTTCCCTGAAAGAAACCACGTGGAAGACGCTCCCTCCCAGAGTGAGACCCCGCCTTGCAGCAGAGCCAGAATGCAGCCCCCCTCCCTGGGGCCGTCAGCCCCTTGGTCTCAGCTGGGGAAGGACAAGAAATGACCCTGGCACATTCAGCTGCAGAGCAGCACTGGGTGCAGCTGATGCCGAGACACACACACAGCACCCTGCTCTGGCACACAGGAACAGAGCAGACGTACTCAGCTGCATCAGGCACCACTCCCCTCTCCCCTCTGGCTGCAGGGCTGTGCTGCTGTCAGAATGTTCAGCCCAGGATCCCACAGCCGAGGGAGGTTCAGTGTCCTCTTCCCAAGCACAGGGAGCTTCTCCGTCCTCTTCCCAAAATGCTGCAGGTTCGCCATCATCTTTCCAAGCCAGGGGACGTTCACTGTCCACTTCCCATGCTGGGAGAAGTTCACCCTCCTCTTCCCAAGCCACAAGATGTCCTCTGTCCTCCTCCCACGCCAGGAGATGTCCACTGTCCTTGTCCCACACCGCAGGAGCCTCGCCCTTGTGTTCCCACAGTGCGGGATGTTCGCCCTCGTCTCCCAGAGCAGCGGGAAGTTCACTGTCATCTCCCGGCACTGAGGGACGTTCACCATCGTCCCCCGGAACAGCACGAAGCTCACTGCTGCCTTCCTCCTCTTTGGCCTCCTCTTTGGAAGCAGAGGGAGCCAGAGGAGGTGCTGGTGCTGCTTTTGTGCCCTGTGGACAGACGGCAGCGTGAGGGATGGGAAGTTCTGTCTCAGTTATCACCTTATTTACCCTCAGCTGCACATCCAGCTGCACTAAGCAGAAATTGGGTTCGGAGCTGTTCAAACTAACAATGGGCTAAAGTCCACATTGCCCCTTATTCTTGGGAATTCCATATTCCATCGTGGCTAGAGCCAGCAAGCAATGCTCTGCCTGCAAAACCAGACCTGCAGCTCTTCAAAAGCTCTTCAGCAGAAAAGGAGAAAACTCCCAGGGATCCCTTTGCTGCTGCAAGGACACTGGCAGGAACTTTCCTTCAGCCTCCCAGGCTGGCACTCGGCTGCCACATGCTGAGCTCACAACTTGCTGCACAATTCCAAACACCAAAGGTTCCTTTCCCACTCACCGAAGGAGGAGCTGCTCGGGATCCACTCATGAGGTGGCCTGCAAGGGAAGAGGGAACATGAACCAGATGCTGTCAGGAAAACAACTGCCTGTGGTGGGAAATGCCCCGGAGCAAGGCAACCCCGAGAGAGCATTTTGCTTTCACAGCGTCCCTCCAGGAGGCACAGTCCCTTCACACAGCAAGAGAACAGCACAAAATACTGGGCTGGGTCAGCTCTTGGCTGGACAGGCAGTTCCAGGCTCCGCTGCCACAGACTCCCCGCTTGAGGGAACAGAACCCCCCAGGGCTCATTGCAAATGCTGTGCACGCCCCGCTGGCTGCAGACACCCCCTTTTCCAGCTGCAGCTGCTGCCAGGAGCTCTCCCAAAGCAATGGTGTCTTCATGGCAATTTGGTTCCAAAGTCAGCTCAGGCCCAGAGGAAGAACAGCAAGCACACAGCAAGCCCAGAGCCACAGCACCGAGGGAAAACCTCGACTTACGTGCCAAGTGGGTTAAAAAATACCCCGCATACGCCACAGAGTACAGCGTGCAAACTGCAGCAGCCACGTGCTGGATCATTTTGGCTGCGCTGCACACGTCTGCAGACTGTAGCCCTGCAAGCACAGAAGGACACCCGTCAGGGCTGGGCTGGCTGCTGAGAATGCCTCGGGCAGGAGGATCCTCTGGCAACGAGCAGTGCCCAGAGCCACTCTGGACACTGAGGCCTCCGTGTGCCACAGCAACGGGAACACCTCGGGGACGTGGCAGTGCTCCTGTGACATCACAGCAGCAGCTCACGCAGAAACCACCTGGAAGGTTCTCCTGTGTCACAAAGGAGCACAAAGAACCCTCCAAGGGCACAGCCTGTTGCCCAAAGGATCCAGGAGGAACTCTGAAAATGCAGCAAACAAGGACACCCCATAGCCCAGCCTGAACACTGAGGAGGAACAAGGACGGCACCAAAGAAGAGCAAACATGACCTTTAGTCACTGACACTTCTGGCTAAAACCAGCAAGCCGTGTTCCATCTGGGATCTTTGTTCTCGTTCTAAAAACAAGCAAGGTTCTCCACTCTAAATATAGAGAAGGCAGGAACTGGGCAGGAGGTGGGATGAGGAAGGAGGAGGAGGAGGGAGAGGGGAAAAGGAGGAGCAGGAAGAGGAGGAGCAGGAGCAGGAAAAGGAGGAGAAACAGGAGGTTCCAGTGCCCCCTGTGGCCACAGCACCCTTGGCCCCGGGACCATCGCCCCCAGCTCATCCTGCAGGTGAGAGGGGAGGGGGAGCTCGTCCCAAATCTATCGGGGGGTCCCTGAGAGGGTTTTTTTATTTGGGTGTGTTTGGAGCTTGCAGATTGTGGAATTGAGCCCCAAATATCGTCTGGGAGGCCCAAATAAACCCTGGGAGGGTTTTTTCTCTCTCTGTGTGTGTGTGTGTGTAGGTTTGGATCTTGCAGGACCCCAAAGCTGAGCCCCTTGGGGGGATCTTTGGGAGTCCACGTGGCCATTGCCCAGGGTCACCAGGGGGAGGACATTGGTCCTGGGGACCCCCAGGGGAGCAGAGGAGAGGAACTCCTGGGACCCCCGGAGTGGGGGGAGCAGAGAGGGGCGATCCTGGAGCTGGGGGACCCCCGGCTGGCTGGAAAGGGGGGGAGCCTGGAGAGGAGGGACCCCTGGGACCCCTGGGATCTCAAAGTAGAGCATCAGGGCAGAAGGGACCCATGGATCCCCAAAACCCCCGGATCATCCCTAAGCAGGAGGCTGGAGAAGGGGGAGCCCCTGGAGCCATTGGACCCCCATCATCCCAAGGAAAGGAAACCTCTGAAACCCCAAAAGTGGAGAGATCAGAGATCGGGAACTCCTGGGACAGTTGTTTTGGGCTGAACCTTGATATAGTGGAGATTTCCATGGACACAAGACTCCTGCTGAGTTCTAGGGATGGACTTGGGCAGTGAGGAGCCTCTACTCCAAGGCGCTCCCACCTTGGTTTTCCCCAAAGCAGGATTTGTCATTCTCAGGGTGTGGCTGGATGGAGAAGGAGGAAAAGCCCTGGAGATCCTGCAGGAGGAGGGGCTGCAAACCCAGCCCAGGGAGCTGTGGGGAGGAAAGAGCTCCCCTGAGCCAGGAACGTGGCCGGAGATCCAGCTGGAGCTCGGAGCTGGTGGAGAAGCCTCATGGCAGGGAGAAGCCCCACAAGTGCAAGGAATGTGGGCAAGGTTTCATCTGCAGCTCCACCCTGATGGAACTCCAGAACACCCACACTGGGGAGAGGCCCTGTGAGTGTGGGGAGTGTGGGGAGAGCTTCAGTGGGACCTCTGACCTCACCGAGCACCACAGGATCCACACTGGGGAACGGCCCTATGAGTGCTTGTAATGTCAGAAGAGCTTCAGGTGGAATTCAGAGATCGTCACTCACCAGCACTTCCACACCAGGGAGAGGCCCTGTGAGTGCCCCGAGTGCAGGAAGAGCTTCGTGTGCTGCTCCAGCTCCATCCCCCATGGGAGGATCCACGTTGGATGATCCCCAGTGAGCCCCGTTGGGCAGAGCCCCAGTGACCCCGCTCTGGGTGATCCCGGTTGGGTGGGGGGAAGGTGTTGGAGAGATTTCTTTCCCCTCTCCTTGTCCTGGTGTGATCTGGTTGGTAATAAATTCCCTCCCTGTGCCCGGGCCGGGTCTGTTGTGCCCGTGCCGGATTTGCTGAGGGATCTCTCCCGCTCCTTGTCCCCAAGCAGGAACCCTCGGTTCCATTTTCTGTCCCTGTGTGGCTGCGGGGGGCAGGGACAGAGCGGCTCTGGGGGGTGCCTGGCATGGGGCCAGCGTCACCCCTCGCCACGGGCACCCCTGAGACCCCGCGCAGCCGGGCACACATTTCTGGGCACAGCTGAGCTCCCAGCTGCGCAGCGCCCCAAGGCTCCCCGTGCCTGGAAAAGCCCCAGCCGGGGCTGCAGCGTCCCGGAACCGCTCAGCCAATCCAAACGCAGCCAAAACGCGCTGCAGCCAATGGGAGCGCGAGGAGTTGAGGAGTCATCGGTTGTGTGGCAGAGCCTCGGCAATCGGTGCCCAAAAGTGCTCGGAGCCAATGAGAGCGCGCGGCGCTGCTGAGCCCGCGCTGCTCCGGACTGGTGCTGCCAGCGCAGCGCGGCCGCTCTGGGGCTGGTGCTCCCTGGGCGGCGCTGGCCATGGGGCGAGTGGCGGCAGCTGGGGCCGTACTGGTGGCACTGGTGGTGCTGGGAGCCCCCCCGGCTGCGGGCGCGGAGCTCTCGGGAGAGCGGGGGGGGGGCGGGAGGCGGTGGGACAGGGGGGAGAATGGGGAAAAGGGGGCGGTGGGAGCCCGAAATTGCAGGGGCAGGAGGAGGAGGGGACCCCGAAAGGAAGAGCGGGAGGGGCTGAGGATTGGGGGCAGGTGAGGAAGGGTCGGGAGAGGGTGGGAAAGTGGGGAAAAGGGGAGGGTAGGACCCCAAAACTGAGCGGGAAGGGGGGCTGGGGATTGTTAGAAAAGGGTGGGAAAAGGGGAGGTAATGGGACCCCAAAAGTGAGTTGTGGAGAGGCTGAAAGTCGGAGGGGAGAGGATGTGGAAGGGCAAATGGGGGAAGGTTGGAAAAGAGGAAGTGGCAGCTCGGGCAGGAGGGATCCATGGCGGCCCTGGGGCACAGGGGGTGCGGAGTGGGGATCCGGGGTGGATCCCGGAGCTCTGGGGCTGCTGGGGGTGCACCCCCGGACCTGTGTCCTGCACACACAGGGGTGTTCCAGTACGTGGGAAAGTCCGAGTGTCACTTCATGAACGGCACGGAGAAGGTGAGGTACCTGAGCAGGTTCATCTACAATCGGGAGCAGTACGCGATGTTCGACTGCGACGTGGGGCACTTTTGGGGGTTCACCCCCTATGGGGAGACAGCAGCCAGGTATTGGAACAGCGACCCAGACGTTATGGAGCAAAAAAGGGCTGCGGCGGACTGGCTGTGCCGGTACAACCACGAGTATCTCAGCCCGTTCCTCACGGAGCGCCGAGGTGAGCGCGGGGCAGAGCGTGTCCCCTCGGCCCTGCCCTGGCAATGACCCTGGAGCCCCTCAAAACCTCCCTGGAATCGGCCCAGAGCCCTCAGCCCTCCTTGTGCCCATCCCCGAGACCTTGTGTCCCTGCCACTGACCCCCGTGGCTCTCCCAGTCCATCCCAGTCTCTCCCAGTGCCTCCCGGCTGTCCATCTCAGCCTAGCGTGGTGCTGCCGCCCCTCAGCCAATCAGAGCGCGTGTCTCTGATGACTCATCAGTTGCCAGGCAGACCCGCAGCGCCGAGTGCCCCGCACTGGACTCGGCCTCCCAGTGCCGCGCGCTTCGTTCCCAGTTCCTCCCAGTGCCGCCCCAGTCCCTCCCAGTCCATTCCCAGTTCATTCCCAGTTCACTCCTAGACCTCCATCCTCCCTCCCAGTGCCCCCCATCCCCTCCCATCTCGCTGAGTGCTGCCCCAGTCCTTCCCAGTCCATTCCCAGTCCTTCCCAGTCCATTCCCAGTCCCTCCCAAGGCCACCCCATCCCTCCCCTCTCTCTCCCAGTTCCCTCCAGCTGACCCCCGTCGGTTCCCGCTCTCTCCCAATGCCCCCCAGCGTATCCATCTCGCTGGTGCCCTCGAGCTCTCAGCCCGGGTCTGCTCCATGATGGATTTCTAGCCTGCCCACACCCAGCTGAGGTGGTTCCAGGGCCAGCAGGAGCTCTCTGTGGTGGCCACCGACATGGTCCCCAACAAGGACTGGACCTACCAGCTCCTGGTGCTGCTGGAAACACCCCCCTGGCGCGGGCTCACCTGCAGCTGCCAAGTGGAGCACGTCTAGACTGGAGCACCCCCTGAGCCGGCACTGGGGCACAGGGGAGGAATTGGGGGCGCTGGGAGAGCCACTGGGATGTGCTGGGAGCAACTGGGAGGGAGTTTGAGACAGCCTGGTTTGAACTGGGAGAGGGGGTTCGAGGGTTGGAAAGGCTAAGAAGGGATTAGGAGGATACTGGGGAGGGTGGGATGGGATTCTGGGGTCCTGGTGAACACTGGGAGGGAGTTTGGGGGCGCTGGGTGTAATTGGGAGGGATTTGAGAGATCCTGTAGGGGATGGAAGGAGAGTGGGAATGGCTAAACGAGGTTTGTGATGAAGTTGGTTGTGCTGGGAAGAGACTGGGAGTGAGTCTGAGTGAGTCCTGGTGGGTCTGGGAATGGACAGGGAGAGGGTTTGGGGGTCCTGGGGCTGTAGGGGAGCAACTGGAAGGGGGGGGTGCGATCCTGACAGGAAAGGGAGAGGCTTTGGTGGGTCCTGGGGAGGTTGGGAAAGGATAGGGGGGAGGTTTCAGGGGGTCCTGGGTGGGATGGGGGGGATTGGGAGTGTGCTTGGAGGGGTTTGGGGTGTCTCTGAGAGGTTTTGGGGGGCCCTGACCCCTGCAGACCCCCAGAGATGTCTCCGGACACCGACCGCAGCAATATGCCAACGGGGATTGGGAACACAGAGTTGGGCTTCGTCTTCCTGGCGCTGGGGCTCGGCTTCTACCTGCTCAAGAAGCTCAGGGGGGTCCCAGAGGTCGTGTCCCCCCTCCCCCAGAGCGTGTGTGCTCCTTCCCCGGGGCCCCCAGCCCGGTGTCACCCCCTTTTCTCTGCACACAGAGCTCCTGAGCCGCCAGTGGCCGCAGCCGCTCCCCGTGGCCTCGGGCTTGGCTGGGACCCCCCGCTCCATCCCCACGCTGATTTTGGGGGGGTCGTGTGTCCCCCCAGCCCTGCTGTCACTCTGCCCCTGCCCGCCTGCTCCCAGTCTTCCCAGTAAAGCTTCCCAGTTAAACCCAGTCCAGGTTATGGGGGGCAGTGGGGAGGGACTTGGGGGGACCCCACGCGGGGGCCGGGACTGGGCAGGGAGGGTGGGGTCCAGGTGGGGAACACTGGGTGCTGCGGGTCTGCCCGGCAACTGGTGAGTCATCAGCCCCGCTCGCTCTGATTGGCTGACTCTTGTCCATCGCGTTCTCCCATTGGCTGAGGAGAGGCCCGGGACTGGAGAGAAGCAACGGCAGAGATCCCGCCCCGAGCACCGGCACGGGGACAACAGACCCAGCCTGGGCACACGGAGGGAATTTATTACCAACCAAACACAGCAGCACAAGCAGAAGGGAAAGAAATCCCTCCAACACCTTCCCCCCACCCAACGGGGATCACCCACAACAGGGCTTATCCACGATGCAGAGACGGGGACAGCCGAGTTTAGACCAGAAGCCAATTTCATTGAGGGTACCAGGTGTTTATACAGGGTTTTACTTGTGTGGTGCTCAGATAGGGCTCGATGTTTGCTAACAATTTCCCATTGGTTACACATTCTTCATGACATCACGGCACCTGGGAACATTATCTTATCACAAAGTCTCACAACAGGTTGCTTGGTCACTTCTTGCCCAGGGAGACTTAAACCGTGTCTGTGTCTCCCACAGTTTCTGCTCAGTCAGACCTCAGATCTCGGCCCCTTTATCAGCTCCATAGTTTTCCTCTCTGTTTTATTCCCCATTCGGGGGCACCAGGGCTCTGCCCAACGGGGGTCACTGGGGATCATCCAGCCTGGATCCTCCCATGGGGGATGGAGCTGGAGCAGCCCACGAAGCTCTTCCCTCACTCTCTTCCCTCACTGTCTTCCCTCACTCTCTTCCCTCACTGCAAGCTCTTCCCTCACTCTCTTCCCTCACTCGAAGCTCTTCTTTCACTCGGGGCACTCGCTGGGTGAATTGACGTGAAAAATGAAAACCTTACAATTCTGATAGATTTGTAAGATTTGGTACGTATTGCAGCACCGTGCGCACGCCAGGCTTTTCCCTTCACTGGCCATGTGTGTCCCTGAAAACTCCGGATTCTTTTTTATTACTCTAGCTAATTTACATATTCATAGAATTTCACAATAGGTTCATGCATATTCATTCTTCTGATTTTGCCTTACACTTACAGCTAGTTGCACTTGTACTCACTTTTTGTCAGAAAGTACAGAGAGAACTCCTGGGTCACTCTGCGATGTCTGTTTCAAGGTTGGAGGAGTCTTTCTTATCTCTTTAGCTTACAAATTTGCATTCTTTCTCTTTAGCTGGGGCAGTTTTGCTTGTGCTCCAGTTACGAGAATAACAGCATATTTTACTTATGTTTGCAAGCACAAAGAGGAACATTTTACCTAAATCCAAAGGGATTTCTAGCCTGTTAAATTTTTACACTATCTCAGGGCTTCCCTTAGTGGTGCCTCCGTTGGTGTTGGGTCAAGTTTGAGCTCTGTGAGAAGCTCTTCCCACACTCCCCACACTCGTAGGGCCTCTCCCCGCTGTGGATGCGCCGGTGCACAGTGAGACTGGAGTTGTGCTTGAAGCCTCTCCTGCAGTCGGGGCAGCGGAAGGGCCTCTCATCTGTGTGAATTCGCTCATGTTTGAGGAGATTGGAGCTGGTGTGAAACCTCTTCCCACACTGAGGACACTCGTAGGGCCTCTCCCCAGTGTGGATGCGCTGGTGTCTTCTAAGGATAGAGTTCTGGCCAAAGCTCTTCCCACACTCCCCACACTCGTAGGGCCGTTCCCGAGTGTGGATCACCTGGTGCTGGATCAGGTGGGAGCTCCGCCTGAAACCCTTCCCACACTCCCCACACTCGTAGGGCCGTTCCCCAGTGTGGATCCTCTGGTGCCGGAGCAGGTTGAAACTCTGGCTGAAACCCTGCCCACATTCCAAGCACTTGTGAGGTTTCTCCCTGCCATGAGCCTTCTCCACCAACTCCGAGCCCCGGCTGGATCTCCGGCCGCCTTCCTGGCTCAGGGGAGCTCTTTCCTCCCCGCAGCTCCCTGAGCTAGGGTTGCAGCTCCTCTTCCGGCAGGATCTCCGGGGCTTTTCCTCCTCCTCCATCCAGCCACGCCCTGGAATGAAAAATCCTGGTTTGGGGAAAAAACAAGAGGAGCGCAACTTGGACTGGAGGTTCCTCCCTGCCCAAGTTCATCTTAGAAGTCATTGGTGAGTTTTTGTACGTAAGAACCTCCAAAACACCAAGATTCAGCCCACAAATCCTGCAAACTTCAATACACACATCAAAAACATCCCAAACCCCACAATTCAGCAAAAACCTCCTGCAAAAGATAAAGATTCAGCTGCCACATAAAACCAAAGCAACAACATTTAGCCCAAGCAAGCTCAGAAACACCAAGATTAACCCCGTGAAAATCCTGGATCCCCCTCCACAGTCACCTGCTGCATGTGGGGGGAGCAGCGCTCCTGGGGCTGGGGGGAGGCTGCAGACACAGGGAGGGGTGGAACCTTGTGCTGCTTCCTGTTTCTGCTCCTCCTCCTGTGACTCTGCTCTTCCTCACACTCCTCTTCCTCCTGCTATTCCTCCTTCTCCTGCACAATCCCACCTTCTCCTGCCACGTCCATCCTTTGACCATTTTGTTCCTCAACCCTGCTTCTCCTTCCCTTCTCCTCCTGCCCCCAGGCCCAGCACCCACTGCCGGCTCCCTCTTCCCCCCAGACCCACAGCATCCCAGCGCAGGGGCAGGGATGGAGCTGGGGCAGGTCGGGCTGGGGCAGCGCTGGGCTCTCAGCCGCTTCCGCCCGCACTCAGTCCCCACTGCAGCCGCTCCCGCCAGGACAGCGCGGGGGGGCCCGGCCTTGGCGCTGCCCCACTCCCACCTCCCCAAATTCCCCTCGCGGGGGCGATGGGGCCGAGGGGGGGGCGCAGGTGGGCTCCAGGTGGGGAACGCTGGGAGCTGCGAGTCTGCCTGGCAACTGGTGAGTCATCAGCGCCGTGCGCTCTGATTGGCTGAGCTCTGCCTGAGGGCTGGGGCTGCAGCAAAGAGGGGACACCCTGCTCCAGGGGGGATGTCCCGCAAACGGGGGACCCCCATGAAAGGAACAAGAGGAAAGTGTCTTTACAAACAGATGCTGCGAATCTGCTCCGAGATAGGGACAGGCACCTGTGCATAAGGAAGTGACAGGAGAAGCCATCGGTTTCAGGAAATGTTATCAATTGATGACACAGACTGCTGCTCAGCCAAGGTCCTGCTCAATTCATGAACTTCCAGAAGAACAACAAAGACTAGACAGAGCCAGGAATATCGTCTGCTATACAATACTGGGGTGCATATGAAAGGATTATGTACTAGGTGGATTGGGAAGTCTGCACCTCTCAAGTACTTCAGCCAGTGGGGAAAGGGAGAGGGAGATGTGGCCAGGAGAATTGGGATGAAAAGGAGGCTGTGTCCTCCAACAACTGCAGAGATCCCATGGGGAATGTCCCATGGCCTCTCCCATTTCTAGGAATGAAATTACTTTTACAGGACTCCTCTGTCTGCTTTGTGGACAGAAACCTCTGCTGATGTCAATTTTCCCACACACCCTGGGGCTCATCCGGAATTCCTTCCACCGTCCGGGGCGGCGGGCAGGGCGTGCAGCTGAAGGTGCCTCACCCACTTTGGGTGATCGGCTCCCTTGGCTGGCGGCGGCACCGGGAATCAATTGGGGACCCGGGAGTGACCAGGAGACAGACGAGGGACACATCAGGGGGGTCTGTGAAGAGTCAGCAGGGAGAGAGCACTGAAAATCTCAGCAGTGACTGCACTGGGATCTTCGGGGAGTGAACATGGCAGGGAACCCAGGGAGAGGAGAAAAGGGAAAGCCAGGGAGGGGTCCTGGCCAAAGGGATGATGATCCCAAAATGTCTCTGAAGGGTCCCTTGGGAGAATGTTGAGGTAGTTTGCACATTCCCCCAGAGGTAATTAAGGACATGGACACCCAGGGGAGCAATAAGGGAAGTGGAGAAGGGATTTGGACAACAGGGGATGGATGGTGTTGGTGTGCTGGGAAGGGATCAGGTGAAGGGCAGTGTGCAGCAATATGGTGAAGGCAAGAAGCAGCAGGAGGAATCTATGTGGTAAGAAAAAGGATGATTGAAAAAAGAAGGAAGAGAAAAATACAGAGGACTGGGATGTATTTCAGCACTGTTCTATGCTCAGAATTTGCCAGCTGATCCAGATCCTTTCCATCCTGGGATTCCAGGAGAGGAAAAGAAGGAGGTCAGGATGTCAGGGGGTTTCTCTGTGGTGGGCAGCGGCAGCACCGGGCGCAGAGGTGCGGGACTGGGAGCACGGGCTGGGGGCCTGTGGGGAGCTGTGGGGCCGGGCCGGGGCTGTGGGGCAGCCGGGGCTCAGCGCCAGGCGCTGCCTGACCCCACCAGCCCCGGGCAGGGCCGGCAGTGGCCCCCGGCCCCCAGGAGCCTGCGGGACGCCCCGGCCGCTGCCCGGCCCCGTGGAGCTGCCGGCCCTGCCCGCCGGGGGGGCCGCCTTTGGACACTGCGGCAGGACAGGGACCGGCTCCGGGATACGGGCTGGGGAGGGCACCCTGAGCACAAGGAGGAAAACAAAGACACATCTGGGAAATGCAGATTGTACATGGAAGGATCAGGATTTTCTACTAAGCATTTGCTTTGGGTCGCTGGAGAAAGGAAAGACTTTGCACAAAGCTCAGCAGCTCTCAGAGGATGAGCACCCACAGGCAGTGAGCGCGGCTGCAGGAGTGGCAGAAGAAGGCCCTGGAGCACTTGGGCACAAAGGCACAGCAGCTGAATGCAAGAAGGGATGAGCAAAAGGCCAAGCTGAAGGCAAAGGCCATGGCACAGCTCCTACAGCCCCTCTGGGATCAACCCCAGGACCCAAGGGGCCCCGGCACCCAGGGGACGGGGTCGGCCACAAGCACCTGGCAGAGGCATTGCCATCCTGGCCAGGGGAGAGCCCACCCAAACAGCCCCTGGGAAGGAGTCAGGGCTGTAAACCAAGATGCCATGGGCACGGCTTTTGCCGTTGGCTTTGGCAAGAAGAAGAGCCAGACCCAGGGCAGATATTCAATTCTCTCCCTTGCAATTGATCTTGGGAATTCCTTACCCTGGTAATTCTCCACCCAGTGCAGGGTGGGGATAAGGGATGGACATTTAAAGCAGTCTGTGGCCAGAGTCCTGTCTCTTGTGAAATCTCTCCCACAGGAAGCTGGGCTGGCACAGAGCCTGCCTTGGCACTTTGCTGTTCCCAACATCCAAGCAGGACATCGGGCCCTGCCTAAGGAGGGCAAAGCAGCACCACTGGTGGCCAAGTGGCGTGGCCCATGCCAAGTGTCCCTGAGGCCAGAAACAGCCCCCAGCACAGCTGAGCACGGGGGGACCCCTCAGCCTGGGCTCCAGGGCTCTGAATCCCCGGAGATTTGCACTTCCCGCCTGCAGCAGGAGCATGGGAGGCCCCCACGGAGCCTGCACTGAAGGCAGCGCAGCAGCAGCCAGGGCTCCACAGCGGGGCAAGCCCCTGGGCCTGCCCACACATCCTCTGCTCAAATCCTCTGCCTGGGCACCCTCCTTGGGCATCTCCAGCCACCGGGGCCAATCCTTGCTGCCACTGCTGCAGCTTCAGTGCTTTCTGGGCCTGCACTGCCACAGCTGCTGCCGAAGACAACGGCACAATTCCACTCTGGGTCTCAGCCACACTCACACACTGCGCTGCCTGGGATTGCACTGATGGAAAATACACCAGGCCATAGACTTTAACATTTCTAACATTTTATTTCTCTACTCAGCCTTGGTTTGCCTTGGCCTCGGGGAAAGAAATGGTAAAGGTTTTTTTAAGGGATGCTCCACCCCTCAATGGAGATGAGTTTAACATCTCAACACACTGGGAATGGCCCAAAAGATTCCCACAAAGATAACGCCCAGCAGCAAACAGCAACCAACACCTACCCCAGACACTGCCCCCGGCAGAGCTGGAGACACCTGCTCTGGAAAAGGCTGAGAAGGAAATCCAGCAGTTCCGACCTGATGAACAGCAGAAGCCAAGAAATCCGGGTCCAACAGGAACCCAAACACTAAAAACTGCACAACTTGAAACTACAGAACATTAAACCAATGGATTTAGATTGGTTCAGACTGTATCAAGTTTGGGAAAAATCCAGTTAAACCCACGTGTCATGGAACGATTTTCTCTGCACACCCGGGCATTGTGGGGATGGAATGATTTCTGCTGCACATCCTGGCCAGAATCAAGGAATGCCTTGACTCTAACACTAAACATATTGGTGGAGTTTTTCTATTTCCTGAACTTTCAGTGCAAAATTTATAGCAGAAGAGTATTTTTTGTAATTATCCTACTTCTATATTGCTGGTTAGGTATGGGTCAGGAATGAGAGAATGAGTGTTTACTCCGAGGAGCAGTAGAAAAAACTTAATTGGCTTGGAATATTCTTGTGTATGTTTTTGTGGGACATACCAAAATTTTGGTCTGGGTTTTTCGACGTTCATTTTTAGGCTGCATTTTGCAAAACGATAAGAGATTTAAAGGTGACCCTTTCACTCATAAACAGTAAATAGATGATTTGAAAGAAAAAATAAAAAAAGCAGCAGGTTCTGAGGGGGGACAGGAGAGGCCGCTGGAGGCTGCTCTGCAAGAGAAGCTGCATTCCAGGCAGCCAGCAGAGGAGCTTTAGAAATGCAAATTAACACTGCTGGGGCAAAGTGGGGACAATGGACCTGCCTCTACTTGCCTGGGGCAGGAATTGGGCTGATTCCCTCTGCCCCTCACCCCAAGCTCTGCCTGCCTGCACAGATGGAATCTGCACAGCTGAAGGCAGAGCCCATGGTGAGGATCTCTGACTCTGCAACAGAAATGGGTGAAGCTGCAAAGGGAAACAGCAAATGGAGAATGCTGTGAAAACTTCACTAAAATAAGGGGGGATCATCCCTGTGCCCAGGCGGATCGGGAAGTCTGAACCTTCCAAGTCCCTCAGCCAGTGGGCAAAGGCAGAGGGAGATGCGGCCGGGAAAATGAGCATCCAAAGGAGGCAGCGTGCTACAACAAGGGCAGAGACCGCATGGCAAATGCCCCACGGCCTCTCCCTCTGCTCAGCAATCGAGTCACTTTGACAGGACTCCTCGGTCTCCTCTGGCCACAGAAACCTCCGGCGACGGGAATTTCCCCGCACGGTCCGGGCCACGGGGCAGCCACCTCTGTCCCAGCCCCAGCAACCGGGACGAGCCAGCGCCGCTCCGGCAGCGGCTCCTGCCCAGGCAGCGGCGGGAAGGAGACCGCGGGCAGCCGCTCCCGCAGCGCCCTCAGCCCAGGGCCGGCACGGGCCGGACACGGCACCGCCAAGCCGCCGGAGCCCCCTGCCGCCCCCTCCGCCCGCAGCGAGCCCCGAGCCCCCGCAGAACCCGGCGCGGCTCCCACCTGCGCCGGGGCCGCCTCCGAGCTCCGCCAATGCCGCCTCCCCGCGCTCCGGCCGCTGCCGCCGCTCCCGGGCCCGCACAGACGCTCCGCCAATGGCGCCGCTGCCGAGCCAGGGCCGCCCTCAGGCCGCCAGCGGGGCCGTGCTTCGCCCCGCTCTCACCAATCAGCGCGCCAGAACCGCGACTGACGGCAGCAGCGGCCAATGGCAGCGAGGGGCGGGCTCTGCACACGGCACAGCCTCGCCCCGCGCTCTCAGGGCCCCCCGGGCTGTGGGAGGGCAAAGCCGGAGATGAGGAACAGCCCTGGAACGGGCCCGGGCCCGGGCCGGCATCGATCTGCAGCACCAACAAACTGCTCCGCACCTCCCGACACGGCTTTCCCGGCCCCGCGCCTTCGCCTTCGCTGCCTCCGGCTCTGCGGGAAGCCCAGCAGCCCCACTTCTCCTGCCCCCTAATTCGGAGCATCAGCGCATCGCTTTGATTTCCCCCAAAAAGGGAAAACCGCCCCGAAGCCCTGTGGGGGAGTGGGGGAGGGGAGAGATTTCTGGCACAAAACTCCAAAAGCTCCGAGCAGGACAATGAGAAGTCAATGAAGAGCCTTGAATGCAGCTTTCCCCACGCCTCCCTCCTTCCAGCTGCACCTCCTCCCCCGGCAGTGCAGGAGACAGGGAATGGGGCCGTGCTCAGTTCATCCCCCGTGGCTTCTCCCTCTGCCCAGGGACAGGAGTCGTTCCCCTGCTGCAGCCTGCGCTCTCTCCCACCGGAGACTTCTCCAGGAACTTCTCCAACCGGAGTCCATCCCCTGGGGCACAGCCCCCCTCCAAGTGCTGCAGCGGGAAAAACGCCAGTCACTTGTTTTTACAACTTTTAAAAGTTTAGTGATAATGAAATGGTTATAAAAATAGTAATACAATTAGAGTAATAAAAATTTAGAGTTCGTGTAATTACAGGACAATAAAAAACAAAGAATTACGGACGTCTGGATGCTCTCGGGCACTTAAGCAAGGACAGGCATGTTTTGTGAACAAAGGAATAACTCTTAAGATCCATTCACTGTTGCATATTCATACATACCTCATGGTTATGCATACATTCTATTTAAAATAAGAAACTCTCTCTGGAATAGGTCAACTCCTTCTTTTAATCCCCACGGCGTCTTCCAGTCTGAGCAAGGCCTGAAGAAATTACCTTCTTCTGATAAGAAACCCATAAATTCCTCTTTTCTGGAAGATTTGGGTGTTCTGTGACTCTTATCTCGAAGCCAGTATCTCATTATTTAAAAAAAAAAAAAACACATACACAGTTTCTACTTTAACTACTAAATCTTCATTTTAACTACAAAACTACATTTACCATTCTATCAAAATGTTAATACAGCACTTCTAACAAACAATGTTTGCTTGCCAATGAGAGTGTGCTCACGATTGTAAACTATCTGGAAGTGTATAAAAACTACTGTCTGTAAACAATAAAGGGAGAACGTAGGATTAACCACATTGGTTGGGATCTGCGTTTGTTCCTGTCCAGCCACCCTTTTATAATTGGTCCCTCTTTCAGAGTCCTCCGCAGCTGAGGGACTGAGATTCTGATGGTAGGCTCCTGGGCCTCCACAGCAGTGCATCTTCCTTTTCCTTGTTTTCATTGCAGCGTCATTCTCCTCCACCCAGATGAAATTGAGGATTGGCAATGGCTTGCAAGAAAGCAAGGGGTGAGTACCTTGGGTTTGGTGAGAAACGAACCTCATGCTTTAGAATTTTCAAAACTTTAAGAAGGCATAATTAGAGACAAATCAATAACAGTGGTGGGTGTTTGGCAATGGCCAGAGGCACACTGGTTAGCCATAGCAACTCTTCTTATCTATTTTTTCCATTTTATTGTTCAAAAACATATTGATAAAGGTTATACGTATTCAAACCTTTATTTGAACTCGTTTACTTGTTTCAGGAACTCTTTAAGTTGGTTTGAGCCCCAAGCCGCCTTTCTAGAGTACGTGCAGGAATTGTGGATTGTTGTTCTGAGGGTTGTGTGTCACTTCCTCACAACAGCCCCCTGATCCTTGGTTTCAGCTGTGAGTCTGCAGGCCCCAAGTTGGGCAACTCCCTGGGGACTCCCCTGGCAGGGGAGACCCTTCTGGAGCAATTCTGTGTCAGGAAGGAGAGATGCATTGGACTTCTTTGGTCTTCAGCTTCTGTTTATTGTTATCTTATCAAAACTTCATCACACTGTCTGCACCAGACTCTGCGAGCAGGAAAAACAGCACAAAAGTGACTAACAATCTCTTGTTACAAGGCCTTTTGAGTCTAATCAAAAACTAAGCTACCCAATTAAGTAGGAACACCTAAATTATTTTCCTTTCTAACCCAATAACTGAGCCCTAAAGACCCGGATTTTTCATGTGGATTTTTCTACCCAATTACAAGATACCAGCTAAAGGCAAGAAGAAAGAGGAAGAAGAAAGAAGAAGGGAACTCAAGACAACACCCTATATCCTCCATCTTGAACCCATCTATAACATACTAAAAATCCTAAAACCTAAATGTCTCACCCATGTGACATACTCCACTACTCTCTACAATTCTCTACAATCTCTTTCACACTTTTGTGGTTTCTAGTTTACCTTGAGGCTTTGGAAGTTTTCTCCATGAACGAGGGTCAAAGTCAGTGCTCCCCTGGGGGTCAGGGCACCCCAGAGCAGACAGAGAAATATTCCCAGTGCCCTGGGTTTCCACATCAGCAGGCGACAGTTATTGACAGTCGAAGGGTCAGCGGCAGGGGTCCTCATCACACCCGTTCCTTAAATGTTATCTGGCCATGCAGACGGTTTTAGCTACTTCCACAAGTACTTTAAATCAACATTAGCTGTTTCACAAATATCTCTGAGTTACTCTTGTCAGTTAGTTACAAAAATAAAAGCATTAGTTATTATTTCACAACTGCAGCTACTTCTGCAAAAGGTAACATTCCAATGCACAACACGTAGCATCCACTTCAATACTTTGCAAAAGCCAAAACTATAATGTATGTTTTTCACACTGTCCACAAACTAAAATATCATCCATGAATGATGTTCTGAGGATTTGAGCGACACAGGGGCCAGGGCACTGGCCACAAAATGCTGACAAATTATACTACAGCAAAAGTAGTTAAAAGTCATTACAAACTGTACTGTATCAAAATCGTTGTGATTAGGAATAAGTTGCAGAAGTCAAGACAAAATAGCAAAAGCCACCAATTACATAGTTCTTTATAACAAACCCAGGGCAGGTTTTTCCCTTACATGGAGCACTTGGGCCTTCCCCGGGCCCCTTCTGCCCTCTTGCAGAGCCGGTGGCATTTTCCACCACCCACAGTTTGTAACCAAGAGTCGGGTGCAGCCGAGAAGGCTCCAAGCGCCTCCTTCCAGGCTGACTCTGCAGATGCCGAGGCTGCTCTGGGCTCTGCCAGGGCTCTGCTGGGGCTCAGCTCTGGGCGAGGCTGGGCCCGCTCTCCCCTCACATTGCTCCGGGCAGCTGAGTCACACAGGGAGAAGGAAGGGACACGTCAAGGGAGTTGAGGTTTAAGAGAGTTTTTATTCAAAAAACTGCCATGCAAAACAGGCTGTCATAAGAGCCGTAACAAACAGGCTGTCCTAACTACCTTAACCAACTAGCACTACTAACTACCATAACTAACTAGCACTGCTAACTACCAAAACTAACTAGTTGTCCTAACTCACTACTGTAACTAAAATCTGTCCTCCAGTGCTTCAGCTCCTCCTCTGCTGCCTCAGTTGCTTTGCTGCGGTGATCAGAGGGGTCAGGCTGGAGAGAGGCTTGGCTGATGATAAAAATGGGTGCTGCCCAAAGGAGAAAAAAGAAAGAAATGAACCGTTACTTTCCAGAGTCAACTTCCTCACAGGCTCTGTTGCAACAGGACAAAGGGAAATGGTCTGAAACTCAGGAGAGGGAAGCAGGCTCAGATGAGATCTAAGGCAGAATTTTTTTAGCAGGAGAGTGGGGAAGCACTGACAGAAGGTGCCCAGAGATGTGGGAGGTGCCTCCTCCCTGGGAACATCCAAGCTCAGGTCAGGCAGGGCTCTGAGCCACCTGAGCTGCTTGAAGATGGCCCTGCTCGCTGTGGGGCCCCAGGTGCAGATGACCTCGAAAGGCCCCTGCCAAGCCAAACCAGGCGAGGATTCTGCTTGCTTTGCGTGTGGAAAGCAGCGAGACCGGAGACCATCGGAGGGGGCCCCACAAGAAAACCCCTCCCTGGCGCTGCTGCTTCCCCTGCAGCCGCTTGGCATTCACCTGCAGCAGCTCCTGGGCAGACCAGCGCCGCTCCTCGTCCGGCTCCAGGCTGCACTCGAGGAAGTCCCGCAGCAGAGCTGACAGGCGCCTGGGCTCCTGCAGCTGCGGGGTCCCGTTCTGCCGGATCAGAGCGCGAGCCTGCAGGAAAAGCAAACTCAGCGCTCTGCCAGCTTCCTTCCCACCCACAAGTGCTCACATCGACCCCGGCTTCCCAGCCCCAGCTCCAGGGGCATTTTCCTCCCTGGCAGAGATGCTGCTCACAGCTCATTTTTCTATGCCAACCAAAAAACCCTAACCCTGGTGCTGCCACAGCCATTGTAAAGAGCTGGTGCACTTGCTTCACATTTTCAGGTCATCCTCACAGCCAGAAGAACTGCAACAACATAAATCCCAAAGCAAATTGTGTCTGGAGACTGCAGAATATGTGTCTGTGTTGAGGCTCGAGTCCTCTGGGAATTCCCTTCCCCATGTGCAGAAACCTCCAGCTGCTGCTCCCAGTGCAGGGTCACCCTGTGCTCACAGGCCTCTGCAACCACGGGAGAATTGGCCTCTTACCATGGCCCTCGTTTCCTTGAAGTAAGGAGGTTCTCCTTCCACCATCTCGATGGTCACAATGCCGAAGGACCAGATGTCCACCTTGGGGCCGTAAGGAGAACTGGTGACAACTTCTGGGGCCATCCAGTGAGCAGTGCCCACCATGGAGCTGCGCTGGTCCTGCTCAGGGCTGAGCTGAGCGCTGAGGCCAAAATCAGCTGAGGACAGAAACAAACACTGTCAAAGGCAGCTGGAATGAGGAAACCAAGCACAAAGACTCCCCGCTCTCAGTCTAAGAATGAAGCAGTGAATTCAGCTGGAAAAGTTCTCAAGGCTGCAGCCAAGGAAAGATGGAACTGAACTGGACCCTTAAAGAAACCCTCAGCTTTCGTGCAGTGGCTTTTACTGATTCCCTTGCAGCTTTAGATTCCAACTCCTGCCCCTCTGGGAGGGCCATTCCCAGAGCAAAGGCACCCCTGACAGCCTGCTCCTCTCCTGAGCTCTCTGCAGGGGCAGCCGCTCTCAGCTGGCAGCAGGGGCCGGGCAGTGCCCCCAGCAGCCCTTGTGGGGCTCTGGCCGTCACTGGGAAGCAGCCCCACAGCCGCACCCCGGGAGCGCCGTGCCTGGCCAGGAACACCCACCCAGCTTGACAGAGCCGTCCATTCCCAGAAGGATGTTGGAGCTCTTCAGATCTCTGTGGATCACCCGGTTCGAATGGAGGAAATGCAGGCCCTGCAGACACTGAGAGAGAACAAGAAACACGAGGGTAAAAACCAATGGCCGGAATATATCACACAAGAAAGGACAGTTTAGAATTCTGCCAGCAGCGACTTTGCTCTGACAGGCCAGGAGTGCAGTGCAGACAAGCTCCAGGCAAACGGTTCAAGGCAAAGCTGAGAACAGCACATCAAATCCAAAACAGACAGAGAGTGCCACAAAAGCAGGAAAGAGAACAAGAACAGAGTAGAAGTGCAGTGCTGCTGGCAGGCCGTTCACTGCAGGGGCTCTTTCTTCTCCAGCTCATAAAAACAACAGAGAAACAAAGCCCTGAGCCTGGAGCCACTCCTGCTCTCACGCCCTGCTGGGAAGGACCATCGTGTCCAAGGCAGGGCAGTCACAGGCAGGATCCCTCACCTCCCGACTGACAGCTGCCATCTCTCCTTCAGCCATGCGTGTCTGTCTGACAACGTCCTGCAAAGTTCCTCCATCCATGTATTCCATCACCAGCCAGAGATCTCCATCGACAAGGAAGCTGGAAGAGGAAAGCAGTGGCATGGAGACCAATGTGCAGTGCTCAATTCCCCCATGGAAAAGCCTGGAGTGGAGGTTTGTTGCCAGGTCACTTGTCAATGAGGACAGAATCCGATGGAGAGACATTCCTGCCAGGCTGCACAGCCCTTGGGATCTGCACAGTCTAAAGGAGGAGACCCCTGTGAGAAAGGAGAGGCCTGAGATGGCAAGCAGGTGAAAAATGCAGTTTAGCAAAGGCCCAGATCAATGTGGAACCACAACACTGGCCCCCAGCTGGTTCAGCTTCTGAACTCATCAGTTCCACCCTTCCCTGCAGAACAAGGCAACACAGCTCCCAGGGTTATCCAGGGAAGGAGGCCGGGCAGCTCTTGGGATAAAAGGGGTCAGAAAACCTTTCAGAAAGTCCCTTCAGAAACAGGCAAGGCCAGTGACAAATGGGCAAATGAGGCATTTCTGGGAACAAGAACCTGGTCTTCCTGGCATCTGTAGCAATGGAAAAGGGCTGGGAAGAAGAAGCCAAGGGAAATACTTTCTGCTGTGGTTTACCAGCACTTGTTGTAAGACACAGAAAACAGGGTCAACTTGAAGGAAAAACCAAACCAAAGCAACAAAAGCACACAGAGGGAGCAAACTGCCAGGCTGTTGTATTGGGAAGATACGGCTGGGTCAGGCATTTTCAAATCAGGCTACAGACTACGGACGCCAGGAAAGGTTAAGGCAGGGCCCGGGCACGGGATAAGGCCTGAGGCACTCACCTGTCCAAAGAGCTGACAATGTTGGGGTTCTTCTTGTCCTGCAGGAGCAGGAGCTCATTCACAGCTCGTTCCCTGTTCTGTCCTCTCAGACTCATTTTCTTTATGGCCACCTGAAGGGACATTGCAGACCTTTCACTGGAGGAGTCTGTGGCAGGAGGCCGCAGCAAACACGGAGCGAGTCTTTTTGGGGCGACGGAGCCGGGCTGTGCCCAACTGCCTTGGGATGGGACACCAGAGCTCAGCAAGTGCCATTCCCACAGCCCATTGCTCTGCTCGCTGGGGGCTGCTTACAGGACACATGGCCAGAGACATTTGGCCTTGCAAGCTCTGCAGAAATGGCCCCTCAGCTGTCAGCCTCCAAGCTCTAACCACATTCTCTGCACCTACAGTCTTCTCAAATGGCCTCAACACTCTCATTATTGTTCAAACACATTCTGCAAGCAGGGGGTAATTCTGGTTCTGTGCAAACAGAGCAAAACAGCCGGGAACCCTTTAGCAGTTCTATGGGATTGGGTCATGATTTCAGATGCAACTGCTCTGGCTGGGATTGCACAAGAAACCAAACACACACATCCATAGCCCTGCTTGCATTCCTTTGGGCACTTCAGAAGGACCAAGTCTGTCCCAGCTGTGCTCTGCAGGCTGACACGGCTCCGCCTGCAGAGGAGCAGCCTGTGCAGGAAAGCTCTGCTGGCCCCCAAATCTGCAGCCACAGCTTCCAGCAGAGGGGAGAGCCCTGGAGAGCTGCCAGACGTGCTGGGCGTGTTGACACTGACCTCTCCTCCAGTGGCCCTGTCGAGTCCTTTAGAAACGGTTCCGAAAGCCCTGGAGACAAAACAGCAGAGAAGAAAGAAGCAGCGCTTTAGGCCCTGGCAGTGAAAGCCAGCCCAGACAGGAGATCTCTGCTGCCTGTAGCGTTCACAAACACCTGGGGGCATCGACCCTTCCAACAACAGCGCAGCAGCCACCAGCCCTCTGCCATGCAAGGTGTGCCAGAGAAAAGTGAGGCCCAACACCAAGGAATTGGGCTGGAGCAAATCCCAAATGTCCGTGGTGCATGGCTTTACTTCAAAACCTGAAGTGAGCAATGGGTGTCTAAAGAACTGGAAAAGAATGCATTTCATCCTTTTCCATTTCCTGCCTAAGACCTGCAGGATCCACAAGGGCCCTACCATCAGGCAGGTGATGCATTTTCCCCCAGAGTGCATCAGCTCTGTGTCTGTTACTGAATGTATGGGCTCTACTACCTGTGCTAGAATAGAGCACTTATTAGTTCAGCTCTGGTTTCTGTTTCTAAACCATTAGGTTGATAATCCTGACCCGAGGATATTTTTTGAAGCAAAATATTTGAAAGAAATCTCCTTGAGAACTGTTTTCTGACCGTCACCAGATGGTGAGTGGCTCTTTTAGGCAATCCAATTCCAGAGACAGAAGATCTTCCAGGTCCTGCTCCTTGCTGCAGGCAGGACACTGCCAGCCTCAGGGGCCTTTGACGGTGCCTTCTGAGCACAGGTATCAATTCTGATCAGGACTGAGGGACAGCAGGATGGCACCCCAGTGTCTGGAGGTGTTTGGAGCTCTCCTGACTTCTCACTTGATCCTGCACCAGCACAACACCTGGGCCTGCTTGTGCAGAAGTAACTGCCGTGCACTTACCCTTGGCCAATCTGCTCCACTTCCAGGTATTTCTCGGCAGGCTCCGCCAGGCTCACGGTGTTCCCTGAAAGAAACCACGTGGAAGACGCTCCCTCCCAGAGAGAGACCCCGCCTTGCAGCAGAGCCAGAATGCAGCCCCCCTCCCTGGGGCCGTCAGCCCCTTGGTCTCAGCTGGGGAAGGACAAGAAATGACCCTGGCACATTCAGCTGCAGAGCAGCACTGGGTGCAGCTGATGCCGAGACACACACACAGCACCCTGCTCTGGCACACAGGAACAGAGCAGACGTACTCAGCTGCATCAGGCACCACTCCCCTCTCCCCTCTGGCTGCAGGGCTGTGCTGCTGTCAGAATGTTCAGCCCAGGATCCCACAGCCGAGGGAGGTTCAGTGTCCTCTTCCCAAGCACAGGGAGCTTCTCCGTCCTTTTCCCAAAACGCTGCAGGTTCGCCATCATCTCTCCAAGCCAGGGGACGTTCACTGTCCGCTTCCCATGCTGGGAGAAGTTCACCCTCCTCTTCCCAAGACACAAGATGTCCTCTGTCCTCCTCCCACGCCGGGAGATGTCCACTGTCCTTGTCCCACACCGCAGGAGCCTCGCCCTTGTGTTCCCACAGTGCGGGATGTTCGCCCTCGTCTCCCAGAGCAGCGGGAAGTTCACTGTCATCTCCCGGCACTGAGGGACGTTCACCATCGTCCCCCGGAACAGCACGAAGCTCACTGCTGCCTTCCTCCTCTTTGGCCTCCTCTTTGGAAGCAGAGGGAGCCAGAGGAGGTGCTGGTGCCGCTTTTGTGCCCTGTGGACAGACGGCAGCGTGAGGGACGGGAAGTTCTGTCTCAGTTATCACCTTATTTACCCTCAGCTGCACATCCAGCTGCACTAAGCAGAAATTGGGTTCGGAGCTGTTCAAACTAACAATGGGCTAAAGTCCACATTGCCCCTTATTCTTGGGAATTCCATATTCCACCATGGCTAGAGCCAGCAAGCAATGCTCTGCCTGCAAAACCAGACCTGCAGCTCTTCAAAAGCTCTTCAGCAGAAAAGGAGAAAACTCCCAGGGATCCCTTTGCTGCTGCAAGGACACTGGCAGGAACTTTCCTTCAGCCTCCCAGGCGGGCACATGGCTGCCACATGCCGAGCTCAAAACTTGCTGCACAATTCCAAACACCAAAGGTTCCTTTCCCACTCACCGAAGGAGGAGCTGCTCGGGATCCACTCATGAGGTGCCCTGCAACGGGAGAGGGAACATGAACCAGATGCTGTCAGGAAAACAACTGCCTGTGGTGGGAAATGCCCCAGAGCAAGGCAACCCCGAGAGAGCATTTTGCTTTCACAGCGTCCCTCCAGGAGCCACAGTCCCTTCACACAGCAAGAGAACAGCACAAAATACTGGGCTGGGTCAGCTCTTGGCTGGACAGGCAGTTCCAGGCTCTGCTGCCACAGACTCCCCGCTTGAGGGAACAGAACCCCCCAGAGCTCATTGCAAATGCTGTGCACGCCCCGCTGGCTGCAGACACCCCCTTTTCCAGCTGCAGCTGCTGCCAGGAGCTCTCCCAAAGCAATGGTGTCTTCATGGCAATTTGGTTACAAAGTCAGCTCAGGCCCAGAGGAAGAACAGCAAGCACACAGCAAGCCCAAAGCCACAGCACCGAGGGAAAACCTCGACTTACGTGCCAAGTGGGTTAAAAAATACCCCGCATACGCCACAGAGTACAGCGTGCAAACTGCAGCAGCCACGTGCTGGATCATTTTGGCTGCGCTGCACACGTCTGCAGACTGTAGCCCTGCAAGCACAGAAGGACACCCGTCAGGGCTGGGCTGGCTGCTGAGAATGCCTCGGGCAGGAGGATCCTCCGGCAACGAGCAGTGCCCAGAGCCACTCTGGACACTGAGGCCTCCGTGTGCCACAGCAACGGGAACACCTCGGGGACGTGGCAGTGCTCCTGTGACATCACAGCAGCAGCTCACGCAGAAACCGCCTGCAAGGTTCTCCTGTGTCACAAAGGAGCACAAAGAGCCCTCCCAGGGCACAGCCTGTTGCCCAAAGGATCCAGGAGGAGCTCTGAAAATGCAGCAAACAAGGACACCCCATAGCCCAGCCTGAACACTGAGGAGGAACAAGGACGGCACCAAAGCAGAGCAAACATGACCTTTAGTCACTGACACTTCTGGCTAAAACCAGCAAGCCGTGTTCCCTCTGGGATCTTTGTTCTCGTTCTAAAAACAAGCAAGGTTCTCCACTCTAAATATAGCGAAGGCAGGAACTGGGCAGGAGGTGGGATGAGGAAGGAGGAGGAGGAGGGAGAGAGGAAAAGGAGGAGCAGGAAGAGGAGGAGCAGGAGCAGGAAAAGGAGGAGAAACAGGAGGTTCCAGTGCCCCCTGTGGCCGCAGCACCCTTGGCCCTGGGACCATTGCCCTGCCTCATCCTGCAGGTAAGAGGGGAGGGGGAGCTTGTCCCAAATCTGTCGGGGGGGTCCCTGGGGTGTGTTTGGAGCTTGCAGATTGTGGAATTGAGCCCCAAATATCGTCTGGGAGACCCACATAAACCCTGGGACAGGTGGCTTTTTTTTTATCTGTGTATGTGTGTGTGTAGGTTTGGATCTTGCAGGGCCCCAGAGCTGAGCCCCTTGGGGGGATCTTTGGGCGTCCACGTTGCCATTGCCCAGGGCCACCAGGGGGAGGACATTGGTCCTGGGGACCCCCGGGGGAGCAGAGAAGGGGCAACCCCTGAAACCCTTGGATTGGGGAGAGAAGAGAGGGGTGATCCTGGAGCTGGGGGAACCCCGGCTGGCTGGAAAGGGGGGGAGCCTGGAGAGGAGGAACCTCTGGGACCCCTAGGACCTCAAAGTAGAGCATCAAGGCAGAAGGGACCCCATGGACCCCCAAAAGCCCCTGAATCATCCCTAAGCAGGACGCCGGAGAAGGGGGAACCCCTGGAGCCATTGGACCCCCATCATCCCAGGGAAAGGAAACCTCTGGAACCCCAAAAGTGGAGAGATCAGAGATCGGGAAGTCCTGGGAGAGTTGTTTTGGGCTGAACCTTGATATAGTGGAGATTTCCATGGACACAAGACTCCTGCTGAGTTCTAGGGATGGACTTGGGCAGGAGAAGGCTCTACTCCAAGGTGCTCCCACCTTGCTTTTCCCCAAAGCAGGATTTGTCATTCCCAGGGTGTGGCTGGATGGAGGAGGAGGAAAAGCCCTGGAGATCCTGCAGGAGGAGGGGCTGCAAATCCAGCCCAGGGAGCTGCAGGGAGGAAAGAGCTCCCGCCCTGAGCCAGGAAGGCGGCCGGAAATCCAGCCGGAGCTCGGAGCTGGTGGAGAAGCCTCATGGCAGGGAGAAGCCTCACAAGTGCTTGGAATGTGGGCAGGGTTTCAGCTGGAGCTCCACCCTGATGGAACACCAGAACACCCACACTGGGGAGAGGCCCTGTGAGTGTGGGGAGTGTGGGGAGAGCTTCAGTGGGACCTCTGACCTCACCAAGCACCACAGGATCCACACTGGGGAACGGCCCTATGAGTGCTTGGAATGTCAGAAGAGCTTCAGGTGGAATTCAGGGATCGTCCCTCACCAGCACTTCCACACCAGGGAGAGGCCCTGTGAGTGCCCCGAGTGCAGGAAGAGCTTCGTGCGCTGCTCCAGCTCCATCCCCCATGGGAGGATCCACGTTGGATGATCCCCAGTGACCCCCGTTGGGCAGAGCCCTGGTGACCCCGTTCTGGGTGATCCCGGTTGGGTGGGGGGAAGGTGTTGGAGAGATTTCTTTCCCCTCTCCTTGTCCTGGTGTGATTTGGTTGGTAATAAATTCCCTCCCTGTGCCCGTGCCGGGTCTGCTGTGCCCGTGCCGGATTTGCTGAGGGATCTCTCCCGCTCCTTGTCCCCAGGCAGGAACCCTCGGTTCCATTTGCTGTCCCTGTGCGGCTGCGGGGGGCAGGGACAGAGCGGCTCTGGGGGGTGCCTGGCATGGGGCCAGCGTCACCCCTCGCCACGGGCACCCCTGAGACCCCGCGCAGCCGGGCACACATTTCTGGGCACAGCTGAGCTCCCAGCTGCGCAGCGCCCCAAGGCTCCCCGTGCCTGGAAAAGCCCCAGCCGGGGCTGCAGCGTCCCGGAACCGCTCAGCCAATCCAAACGCAGCCAAAACGCGCTGCAGCCAATGGGAGCGCGAGGAGTTGAGGAGTCATCGGTTGTGTGGCAGAGCCTCGGCAATCGGTGCCCAAAAGTGCTCGGAGCCAATGAGAGCGCGCGGCGCTGCTGAGCCCGCGCTGCTCCGGACTGGTGCTGCCAGCGCAGCGCGGCCGCTCTGGGGCTGGTGCTCCCTGGGCGGCGCTGGCCATGGGGCGAGTGGCGGCAGCTGGGGCCGTACTGGTGGCACTGGTGGTGCTGGGAGCCCCCCCGGCTGCGGGCGCGGAGCTCTCGGGAGAGCGGGGGGGGGGGGCGGGAGGCGGTGGGACAGGGGGGAGAATGGGGAAAAGGGGGCGGTGGGAGCCCGAAATTGCAGGGGCAGGAGGAGGAGGGGACCCCGAAAGGAAAAGCGGGAGGGGCTGAGGATTGGGGGCAGGTGAGGAAGGGTCGGGAGAGGGTGGGAAAGTAGGGAAAATGGGAGGTTAGGACCCCAAAACTGAGAGGGAGGGGGGGCTGGGGATTGTTAGAAAAGGGTGGGAAAGGGTGGGAAAGAGGAGAATGGGATCCTAAAAGTGAGTTGGGAAGAGGTTGGAGGTAGAAGGGGAGAGGATGTGGAAGGGTAAATGGGGGAAGGGTGGAAAAGAGGAAGTGGCAGCTCGGGCAGGAGGGATCCATGGGTGCCCTGGGGCACAGGGGGTGCGGAGTGGGGATCCAGGGTGGATCCCGGAGCTCTGGGGCTGGTGGGGGGCACCCCCGGACCTGTGTCCTGCACACACAGGGGTGTTCCAGTACGTGGGAAAGTCCGAGTGTCACTTCATGAACGGCACGGAGAAGGTGAGGTACCTGAGCAGGTTCATCTACAATCGGGAGCAGTATGCGATGTTCGACTGCGACGTGGGGCACTTTTTGGGGTTCACCCCCTATGGGGAGACAGCAGCCAGGTATTGGAACAGCGACCCAGACGTTATGGAGCAAAAAAGGGCTGCGGCGGACTGGCTGTGCCGGTACAACCACGAGTATCTCAGCCCGTTCCTCACGGAGCGCCGAGGTGAGCGCGGGGCAGAGCGTGTCCCCTCGGGCCCTGCCCTGGCATTGACCCTGGAGCCCCTCAAAACCTCCCTGGAATCGGCCCAGAGCCCTCAGCCCTCCTTGTGCCCATCCCCGAGACCTTGTGTCCCTGCCACTGACCCCCGTGGCTCTCCCAGTCCATCCCAGTCTCTCCCAGTGCCTCCCGGCTGTCCATCTCAGCCTAGCGTGGTGCTGCCGCCTCTCAGCCAATCAGAGCGCGTGTCTCTGATGACTCATCAGTTGCCAGGCAGACCCGCAGCGCCGAGTGCCCCGCACTGGACTCGGCCTCCCAGTGCCGCGCACTTCGTTCCCAGTTCCTCCCAGTGCCGCCCCAGTCCCTCCCAGTCCATTCCCAGTTCACTCCTAGACCTCCATCCTCCCTCCCAGTGCCCCCATCCCCTCCCATCTCTCTGAGTGCCACCCCAGTCCTTCCCAGTCCATTCCCAGTCCCTCCCAAGGCCACCCCACACCTCCCCTCTCTCTCCCAGTTCCCCCCAGCTGATCCCAGTCTGTCCCCGCTCTCTCCCAGTGCCTCCCAGTGCATCCATCTCGCTGGTGCCCTCGAGCTCCAAGCCCGGGGCTGCTCCGTGATGGATTTCTACCCTGCCCACACCCAGCTGAGGTGGTTCCAGGGCCAGCAGGAGCTCTCTGTGGAGGCCACCGACATGGTCCCCAACAAGGACTGGACCTACCAGCTCCTGGTGCTGCTGGAAACACCCCCCTGGCCCAGGCTCACCTGCAGCTGCCAGGTGGAGCACGTCAGCCTGGAGCACCCCCTGAGCTGGCACTGGGGCACAGGGGAGGAATTGGGGGCGCTGAGAGAGCCACTGGGATGTGCTGGGAGCAACTGGGAGGGAGTTGGAGACAGCCTGGTTTGAACTGGGAGAGGGGGTTCGAGGGTTGGAAAGGGTAAGAAGGGGTTAGGAGGATACTGGGGAGGATGGGATGGGATTCTGGGGGTCCTGGTGAACACTGGGAGGGAGTTTGGGGGCGCTGGGTGTAATTGGGAGGGATTTGAGAGATCCTGTAGGGGATGGAAGGAGAGTGGGAATGGCTAAATGAGGTTTGTGATGAAGTTGGTTGTGCTGGGAAGAGACTGGGAGTGAGTCTGAGTGAGTCCTGGTGGGTCTGGGAATGGACAGGGAGAGGGTTTGGGGGTCCTGGGGCTGTAGGGGAGCAACTGGAAGGGGGGGGTGCGATCCTGACAGGAAAGGGAGAGGCTTTGGTGGGTCCTGGGGAGATTGGGAAAGGATAGGGGGGAGGTTTCAGGGGGTCCTGGGTGGGATGGGAGGGATTGGGAGTGTGCTTGGAGGGGTTTGGGGTGTCTCTGAGAGGTTTTGGGGGGCCCTGACCCCTGCAGACCCCCAGAGATGTCGCCGAACACCGCCCGCAGCAATATGCCAACGGGGATTGGGGACACAGAGTTGGGCTTCGTCTTCCTGGCGCTGCGGCTCGACTTCTACCTGCTCAAGAAGCTCAGGGGGGTCCCAGAGGTCGTGTCCCCCCTCCCCCAGAGCGTGTGTGCTCCTTCCCCGGGGCCCCCAGCCCGGTGTCACCCCCTTTTCTCTGCACACAGAGCTCCTGAGCCGCCAGTGGCCGCAGCCGCTCCCCGTGGCCTCGGGCCCGGCCGCGACCCCCCGCTCCATCCCCACGCTGATTTTGGGGGGGTCGTGTGTCCCCCCAGCCCTGCTGTCACTCTGCCCCCGCCCGCCTGCTCCCAGTGTTCCCAGTAAAGCTTCCCAGTTAAACCCAGCCCAGGTTATGGGGGGCAGTGGGGAGGGACTTGGGGGGACCCCACGGGGGGGCCGGGACTGGGCAGGGAGGGTGGGGTCCACGTGGGGAACACTGGGTGCTGCGGGTCTGCCCGGCAACTGGTGAGTCATCAGCCCCGCTCGCTCTGATTGGCTGACTCTTGTCCATCGCGTTCTCTCATTGGCTGAGGAGAGGCCCGGGACTGGAGAGAAGCAACGGCAGAGATCCCGCCCCGAGCACCGGCACGGGGACAACAGACCCAGCCTGGGCACACGGAGGGAATTTATTACCAACCAAACACAGCAGCACAAGCAGAAGGGAAAGAAATCCCTCCAACACCTTCCCCCCACCCAACGGGGATCACCCACAACAGGGCTTATCCACGATGGAGAGACGGGGACAGCCGAGTTTAGACCAGAAGCCAATTTCATTGAGGGTACCAGGAGTTTATACAGGGTTTTACTTGTGTGGTGCTCAGATAGGGCTCGATGTTTGCTAACAATTTCCCATTGGTTACACATTCTTCATGACATCACGGCACCTGGGAACATTATCTTATCACAAAGTCTCACAACAGGTTGCTTGGTCACTTCTTGCCCAGGGAGACTTAAACTGTGTCTGTGTCTCCCACAGTTGCTGCTCAGTCAGGCCTCAGATATCGGCCCCTTTATCAGCTCCATTGTTTTCCTCTCTGTTTTATTCCCCATTCGGGGGCACCAGGGCTCTGCCCAACGGGGGTCACTGGGGATCATCCAGCCTGGATCCTCCCATGGGGGATGGAGCTGGAGCAGCCCACGAAGCTCTTCCCTCACTCTCTTCCCTCACTGTCTTCCCTCACTCCAAGCTCTTCCCTCACTCTCTTCCCTCACTGCAAGCTCTTCCCTCACTCTCTTCCCTCACTCGAAGCTCTTCTTTCACTCGGGGCACTCGCTGGGTGAATTGACGTGAAAAATGAAAAGCTTACAATTCTGATAGATTTGTAAGATTTGGTACGTATTTCAGCACCGCGCGCACGCCAGGCTTTTCCCTTCACTGGCCATGTGTGTCCCTGAAAACTCCGGATTCTTTTTTATTACTCTAGCTAATTTACATATTCATAGAATTTCACAATAGGTTCATGCATATTCATTCTTCTGATTTTGCCTTACACTTACAGCTAGTTACACTTGTACTCACTTTTTGTCAGAAAGTACAGAGAGAACTCCTGGGTCACTCTGCGATGTCTGTTTCAAGGTTGGAGGAGTCTTTCTTATCTCTTTAGCTTACAAATTTGCATTCTTTCTCTTTAGCTGGGGCAGTTTTGCTTGTGCTCCAGTTACTAGACTAAACAGCATATTTTACTTATGTTTGCAAGCACAAAGAGGAACATTTTACCTAAATCCAAAGGGATTTCTAGCCTGTTAAATTTTTACACTATCTCAGGGCTTCCCTTAGTGGTGCCTCCGTTGGTGTTGGGTCAAGTTTGAGCTCTGTGAGAAGCTCTTCCCACACTCCCCACACTCGTAGGGCCTCTCCCCGCTGTGGATGCGCCGGTGCAAGGTGAGACTGGAGTTGCGGTTAAAGCCCTTGCCGCAGTCGGGGCAGCGGAAGGGCCTCTCATCTGTGTGAATCCGCTCATGTTTGAGGAGAGTGGAGCTGGTGTGAAACCTCTTCCCACACTGGGGACACTCGTAGGGCCTCTCCCCAGTGTGGATGTGCTGGTGTCTTCTCAGCATATGGCTATGGCCAAAGCTCTTCCCACACTCCCCACACTCGTAGGGCCGGTTTCCAGTGTGGATCACCTGGTGCTGGATCAGGTTGGAGCTCCGGCTGAAACCCTTCCCACACTCCCCACACTCGTAGGGCCGTTCCCCAGTGTGGATCCTCTGGTGCTCGATCAGTTTGGAGCTGTGGCTGAATCCCTGCCCACATTCCAAGCACTCATACGGCCATTCCCCAGTGTGGATCCTCTGGTGATGGATCAGGTGGGAACTCTGGCTGAAACCCTTCCCACACTCCCCACACTTGTAGGGCCGTTCCCCAGTGTGGATCCTCTGGTGCCGGAGCAGGGTGGAGCTGAAGCTGAAACCCTGCCCACATTCCAAGCACTTGTGAGGTTTCTCCCTGCCATGAGCCATCTCCACCAACTCCGAGCCCCGGCTGGATCTCCGGCTGCCTTCCTGGCTCAGGGGGACTCTTTCCTCCCCGCAGCTCCCTGAGCTAGGGTTGCAGCCCCTCCTCCTGCAGGATCTCCAGGGCTTTTCCTCCTCCTCCATCCAGCCACGCCCTGGGAATGACAAATCCTGGTTTGGGGAAAAAACAATAGGAGAGCACCTTGGACTGGAGGTTCCTCCCTGCCCAAGTTTATCTTAAGAAGTCATTGGTAAGTTTTTGTACGTAAGAACCTCCAAAACACCAAGATTCAGCCCACAAATCCTGCAAACCTCAATACACACATCAAAAACATCCCAAACCCCACAATTCAGCAAAAACCTCCTCCAAAAGATAAAGATTCAGCTGCCACATAAAACCAAAGCACCAACATTTAGCCCAAGCAAGCTCAGAAACACCAAGATTCACCCCGTGAAAATCCTGGATCCCCCTCCACAGTCACCTGCTGCATGTGGGGGGAGCAGCGCTCCTGGGGCTGGGGGGAGGCTGCAGATACAGGGAGGGGTGGAACCTTGTGCTGCTTCCTGTTTCTGCTCCTCCTCCTGTGACTCTGCTCTTCCTCACACTCCTCTTCCTCCTGCTATTCCTCCTTCTCCTGCACAATCCCACCTTCTCCTGCCACGTCCATCCTTTGACCATTTTGTTCCTCAACCCTGCTTCTCCTTCCCTTCTCCTCCTGCCCCCAGGCCCAGCACCCACTGCCGGCTCCCTCTTCCCCCCAGACCCACAGCATCCCAGCGCAGGGGCAGGGATGGAGCTGGGGCAGGTCGGGCTGGGGCAGCGCTGGGCTCTCGGCCGCTTCCACCCGCACTCGGTCCCCACTGCAGCCGCTCCCGCCAGGACAGCGCGGGGGGGCCCGGCCTTGGCGCTGCCCCACTCCCACCTCCCCAAATTCCCCTCGCGGGGGCGATGGGGCCGAGGGGGGGCGCAGGTGGAGTCCAGGTGGGGAACGCTGGGAGCTGCGAGTCTGCCTGGCAACTGGTGAGTCATCAGCGCCGTGCGCTCTGATTGGCTGAGCTCTGCCTGAGGGCTGGGGCTGCAGCAAAGAGGGGACACCCTGCTCCAGGGGGGATGTCCCGAAAACGGGGGACCCCCATGAAAGGAACAAGAGGAAAGTGTCTTTACAAACAGATGCTGTGAATCTGCTCCGAGATACGGCCAGGGACCTGTACATAAGGAAGTGACAGGAGAAGCCATCGGTTTCAGGAAATGTTATCAATTGATGACACAGACTGCTGCTCAGCCAAGGTCCTGCTCAATTCATGAACTTCCCGAAGAACAACAAAGACTTAACAGAGCCAGGAATATCGTCTGCTATACAATAGTGGGGTGCATATGAAGGGGGTATGTAGCAGGTGGATTGGGAAGTCTGCACCTCTCCAGTACTTCAGCCAGTGGGGAAAGGGAGAGGGAGATGTGGCCGGGAGAATTGGGATGAAAAGGAGGCTGTGTCCTCCAACAACTGCAGAGATCCCATGGGGAATGTCCCATGGCCTCTCCCATTTCTAGGAATGAAATTACTTTTACAGGACTCCTCTGTCTGCTTTGTGGACAGAAACCTCTGCTGATGTCAATTTTCCCACACACCCTGGGGCTCATCCGGAATTCCTTCCACCGTCCGGGGCGGCGGGCAGGGAGTGCAGCTGAAGGTGCCTCACCCACTTTGGGTGATCGGCTCCCTTGGCTGGCGGCGGCACCGGGAATCAATTGGGGACCCGGGAGTGACCAGGAGACAGACGAGGGACACATCAGGGGGGTCTGTGAAGAGTCAGCAGGGAGAGAGCACTGAAAATCTCAGCAGTGAGTGCACTGGGATCTTCGGGGAGTGAACATGGCAGGGCACCCAGGGAGGAGAGAAAAGGGAAAGCCAGGGAGGGGTCCTGACCAAAGGGATGATGATCCCAAAATGTCTCTGAAGGGTCCCTTGGGAGAATGTTGAGGTAGTTTGCACATTCCCCCAGAGGTAATTAAGGACATGGACAGCTAGGGGGGCAATAAGGGAAGTGGAGAAGGGATTTGGACAACAGGGGATGGATGGTGTTGGTGTGCTGGGAAGGGATCGGGTGAAGGGCAGTGTGCAGCAATATGGTGAAGGCAAGAAGCAGCAGGAAGAATCTATGTGCTAAGAGAAAGGATGATGGAAAAGAGAAGGAAGAGAAAAATACAGAGGACTGGGATGTATTTCAGCACTGTTCTATGCTCAGAATTTGCCAGCTGATCCAGATCCTTTCCATCCTGGGATTCCAGGAGAGGAAAAGAAGGAGGTCAGGATGTCAGGGGGTTTCTCTGTGGTGGGCAGCGGCAGCACCGGGCGCAGAGGTGCGGGACCGGGAGCACGGGCTAGGGGCCTGTGGGGAGCTGCGGGGCCGGGCCGGGGCTGTGGGGCAGCCGGGGCTCAGCACCGGGCGCTGCCTGACCCCACCAGCCCCGGGCAGGGCCGGCAGCGGCCCCCGGCCCCCAGGAGCCTGCGGGACGCCCCGGCCGCTGCCCGGCCCCGTGGAGCTGCCGGCCCTGCCCGCCAGGGGGGCCGCCTTTGGACACTGCGGCAGGACAGGGACCGGCTCTGGGATACGGGCTGGGGAGGGCACCCTGAGCACAAGGAGGAAAACAAAGACACATCTGGGAAATGCAGATTGTACATGGAAGGATCAGGGTTTTCTATTAAGCATTTGCTTTGGGTCGCTGGAGAAAGGAAAGACTTTGCACAAAGCTCAGCAGCTCTCAGAGGATGAGCACCCACAGGCAGTGAGCGCGGCTGCAGGAGTGGCAGAAGAAGGCCCTGGAGCACTTGGGCACAAAGGCACAGCAGCTGAATGCAAGAAGGGATGAGCAAAAGGCCAAGCTGAAGGCAAAGGCCATGGCACAGCTCCTACAGCCCCTCAGGCATAAACCCCAGGGCCCAAGGGGGCCCCAGCACCCAGGGGACGGGGTCGGCCACAAGCACCTGGCAGAGGCATTGCCCTCCTGGGCAGGGGAGAGCCCACCCAAACAGCCCCTGGGAAGGAGTCAGGGCTGTAAACCAAGATGCCATGGGTACGGCTTTTGCCGTTGGCTTTGGCAAGAAGAGGAGCCAGACCCAGGGCAGATATTCAATTCTCTCCCTTGCAATTGATCTTGGGAATTCCTTACCCTGGTAATTCTCCACCCAGTGCAGGGTGGGGATAAGGGATGGACATTTAAAGCAGTCTGTGGCCAGAGTCCTGTCTCTTGTGAAATCTCTCCCACAGGAAGCTGGGCTGGCACAGAGCCTGCCTTGGCACTTTGCTGTTCCCAACATCCAAGCAGGACATCGGGCCCTGCCTAAGGAGGCCAAAGCAGCACCACTGGTGGCCAAGTGGCGTGGCCCATGCCAAGTGTCCCTGAGGCCAGAAACAGCCCCCAGCACAGCTGAGCACGGGGGGACCCCTCAGCCTGGGCTCCAGGGCTCTGAAGCCCCGGAGATTTGCACTTCCCGCCTGCAGCAGGAGCATGGGAGGCCCCCACGGAGCCTGCACTGAAGGCAGCGCAGCAGCAGCCAGGGCTCCACAGCGGGGCAAGCCCCTGGGCCTGCCCACACATCCTCTGCTCAAATCCTCTGCCTGGGCACCCTCCTTGGGCATCTCCAGCCACCGGGGCCAATCCTTGCTGCCACTGCTGCAGCTTCAGTGCTTTCTGGGCCTGCACTGCCACAGCTGCTGCCGAAGACAACGGCACAATTCCACTCTGGGTCTCAGCCACACTCACACACTGCGCTGCCTGGGATTGCACTGATGGAAAATACACCAGGTCATAGACTTGAACATTTATAACATTTTATTTCTCTACTCAGCCTTGGTTTGCCTTGGCCTCGGGGAAAGAAATGGTAAAGGTTTTTTTAAGGGATGTTCCACCACTCAGTGGAGATGAGTTTAACATCTCAACACTCTGGGAATGGCCCAAAAGATACCCACAAAGATAACGCCCAGCAGCAAACAGCAACCAACACCTACCCCAGACACTGCCCCCGGCAGAGCTGGAGACACCTGCTCTGGAAAAGGCTGAGAAGGAAATCCAGCAGTTCCGACCTGATGAACAGCAGAAGCCAAGAAATCCGGGTCCAACAGGAACCCAAATACTAAAAACTGCACAACTTGAAACTACAGAACATTAAACCAATGGATTTAGATTGGTTCAGACTGTATCAAGTCAGGGAAAAATCCAGTTAAACCCACGTGTCATGGAACGATATTCTCTGCACACCCGGGCTATGTGGGGATGGAATGATTTCTGTTGCAGATCCTGGCCAGAATCAAGGAATGCCTTGACTCCTACACTAAACATACTGGTGGAGTTTTCCTTTCTCCTGCACTTTCAGTGCAAAGTTTATAGCAGTAGAGTATTTTTTGTAATAATCCTACTTCTATATTGCTGATTAGGTTTGGGCCAGGGATGTGAGAACGAGTTTTTACTCCGAGGAGAAGTAGAAAAAACTTAATTGCCTTGGAATTCTTTTGTGTATGTTTGTGTGAGAGATACCAAAATTTTGGTTTGGGTTTTTCGACGTTCACCTTTAGGCTGCAT
Organism: Anomalospiza imberbis; assembly: GCF_031753505.1. Classification (NCBI taxonomy): domain Eukaryota; kingdom Metazoa; phylum Chordata; class Aves; order Passeriformes; family Viduidae; genus Anomalospiza; species Anomalospiza imberbis. The sequence continues at coordinate 853,750 of NC_089716.1, read as the reverse complement.
TTTGCAAAACGAGAAGAGATTTACAGGTGACCCTTTCACTCATAAACACTAAATAGATGATTTGAAGAAAAAATAAAAAAGCAGCAGGTTGTGGGGGTCCACATGTGAGGCTGCTGAAGGCTGCTCTGGAAGAGAAGCTGCATTCCAGGCAGCCAGCAGAGGAGCTTTAGAAATGCAAATTAACACTGCTGGGGCAAAGTGGGGATAATGGACCTGCCTCTTCTTGCCTGGGGCAGGAATTGGGCTGATTCCCTCTGCCCCTCACCCCAAGCTCTGCCTGCTTGCACAGATGGAATCTGCACAGCTGAAGGCAGAGCCCATGGTGAGGATCTCTGACTCTGCAACAGAAATGGGTGAAGCTGCAAAGGGAAACAGCAAATGGAGAATGCTGTGAAAACTTCACTAAAATAAGGGGGGATCATCCCTGTGCCCACTCCAACATGTGCTGGCACTGTCTATGCTATACAGGGAGTATCAGAGCACTGGGGTTTTTGCTATAACACGTTCAGGGAAATCAGTTGGAATTCAAGTATTTGATGATCTAATTAGACAAAAGCGGTCAATTGATGCAGCCCCAGCTGGAGGGAGCAACCAAAAATGGGGAAAAGATGAACGGCCACCAGAACAAATCCTACAACACCAGGGACCAGCCCTGGGAACCCGAACCAATTCATATCAGGAGACACAGAACCCATTTATCATTTCAATGGCATCATTAGATTACAAGCTGTCCTCGAAATAAGAACCAACCAGACACCTCCAGCTCCTGACCTTCCTGCCGACCCATCCACTGAAATGAGGAACACAACATTTCACCAGGGGATGGGATCACATTATCTGTTAGCAGAAAAAACAGGAGTTTGTGGAAAACTAAATTACTCAAACTGCTGTTGGCAAAGAGATGACAAAGGAAAAGCAGTGAAAAAAGATAACACAGGAAATAGGAGAGCAGCTCATGTACCGGTCCAAACATGGAAAGGATGGGAATGGGACACAGTTTCGTGGCTCCCTGGCACACCATGGGTTAAACGAATGCTGCTTCTCCTCTTCTGTGCTACAGCAACTCTCATCTTTTTACCATGCTCCACACCTTGGGAGTGCAGCTCATCCAGCAGCTGAGCCAGGGGATGCAGGTGGCAGCCAGGCCTCCTGATCCAGAAACGGCTACAAAAGGACAGGGAATGAGGGCACCGAGAATAATCCCAAAACCAAAGAGGACCCGGGAAGAACAAAACAGAGTCAGTGAGTGAATCTGCCTGGAGATAGGGCCAGCGACTTGGAGATGAGGAAGTAACGGGAGAAACCATCCGTTCCAATAAATGTTACAAATGGACCCGGACAGCTGCTCAAAGTCCCGCTAAACTCCTCAACTTCCCGAAGAACAAAGACCAAACAGAGCCATGAATATCGGCTGTCATCCACAAGGAGGGGTGCATATGAACGAGGACAGGCAGCAGGCGGATCGGGAAGTCTGAACCTTCCAAGTCCCTCAGCCAGTGGGCAAAGGCAGAGGGAGATGCGGCCGGGAAAATGAGCATCCAAAGGAGGCAGCGTGCTACAACAAGGGCAGAGCCCGCATGGCAAATGCCCCACGGCCTCTCCCTCTGCTCAGCAATCGAGTCACTTTGACAGGACTGCTCGGTCTCCTCTGGCCACAGAAACCTCCGGCGACGGGAATTTTCCCGCACGGTCCCGGCCACGGGGCAGCCACCTCTGTCCCAGCCACAGCAACCGGGACGAGCCAGCGCTGCTCCGGCAGCGGCTCCTGCCCAGGCAGCGGCGGGAAGGAGACCGCGGGCAGCCGCTCCCGCAGCGCCCTCAGCCCAGGGCCGGCACGGGCCGGACACGGCACCGCCAAGCCGCCGGAGCCCCCTGCCGCCCCCTCCGCCCGCAGCGAGCCCCGAGCCCCCGCAGAACCCGGCGCGGCTCCCACCTGCGCCGGGGCCGCCTCCGAGCTCCGCCAATGCCGCCTCCCCGCGCTCCGGCCGCTGCCGCCGCTCCCGGGCCCGCACAGACGCTCCGCCAATGGCGCCGCTGCCGAGCCAGGGCCGCCCTCAGGCCGCCAGCGGGGCCGTGCTTCGCCCCGCTCTCACCAATCAGCGCGCCAGAACCGCGACTGACGGCAGCAGCGGCCAATGGCAGCGAGGGGCGGGCTCTGCACACGGCACAGCCTCGCCCCGCGCTCTCAGGGCCCCCCGGGCTGTGGGAGGGCAAAGCCGGAGATGAGGAACAGCCCTGGAACGGGCCCGGGCCCGGGCCGGCATCGATCTGCAGCACCAACAAACTGCTCCGCACCTCCCGACACGGCTTTCCCGGCCCTGCGCCTTCGCCTTCGCCGGCTCCGGCTCTGCGGGAAGCCCAGCAGCCCCACTTCTCCTGCCCCCTAATTCGGAGCATCAGCGCATCGCTTTGATTTCCCCCAAAAAGGGAAAACCGCCCCAAAGCCCTGTGGAGGAGTGGGGGAGGGGAGAGATTTCTGGCACAAAACTCCAAAAGCTCCGAGCAGGACAATGAGAAGTCAGTGAAGAGCCTTGAATCCAGCTTTCCCCACGCCTCCCTCCTTCCAGCTGCACCTCCTCCCCCGGCAGTGCAGGAGACAGGGAATGGGGCCGTGCTCAGTTCATCCCCCGTGGCTTCTCCCTCTGCCCAGGGACAGGAGTCGTTCCCCTGCTGCAGCCTGCGGTCTCTCCCACCGGAGACTTCTCCAGGAACTTCTCCAACCGGAGTCCATCCCCTGGACAGCCCCCCTCCAAGTGCTGCAGCGGGAAAAACGCCAGTCACTTGTTTTTACAACTTTTAAAAGTTTAGTGATAATGAAATGGTTATAAAAATAGCAATACAATTAGAGTAATAAAAATTCAGAGTTCATGTAATTACAGGACAATAAAAAAAAAAAGAATTACGGACGTCTGGATGCTCTCGGGCACTTAAGCAAGGACAGGCATGTTTTGTGAACAAAGGAATTACTCTTAAGATCCATTCACTGTTGCATATTCATACATACCTCATGGTTATGCATACATTCTATTTAAAATAAGAAACTCTCTCTGGAATATGTCAACTCCTTCTTTTAATCCCCATGGCGTCTTCCAGTCTGAGCAAGGCCTGAAGAAATTAGCTTCTTCTGATAAGAAACCCATAAATTCCTCTTCTCTGGAAGATTTGGATGTTCTGTGACTCTTATCTCAAAGCCAGTATCTCATTATTTTAAAAAAAACCCACATACATAGTTTCTATTTTAACTACTAAATCTTCATTTTAACTACAAAACTACATTTACCATTCTATCAAAATGTTAATACAGCACTTCTAATCAATATATTACATATAATATTTGTTGTACATGTCGGCGAACCCAATGGGAAGAATGATGATGTCTGACTTATTTCAGAAGGTTGAATGATTTCTTTATTATAATTATGCTATGATACATTAATATGCTATATAAAAGAGGATACTAAAAACTACATGCTGCTTTCTCTAACTGTCATATCTAACTCCCTCACAACTCGTGACCCTGTTCTCCAGAGCCCACACACAGGTGGATCTCATTGGCCATCAGGCCCAAAGAATCCACCGTGATCCAACCAGGCATTTGCTCCAGGTAAACAACTCTCCAAACACATTGCACAAGAGAAAAACAAGGCGCAGAAAGAGAAATTGTTTTCTCTTTCACTTCTCTCTGTGCACCTTTATAAAAATCCTGAGAGAGAGAGAAATGTGCTTGCCACAAGTATTCCATTTAATATTTGTGAAAAGCCAATCATAAAATATGCATTTTTCACAGAGGACATCCCGAGGCTGCTGCAGGGACAGTGATGTCACCGCTGTGACGTCATCGGGGATGGTGACATCATCAGGGACATCGCTGCTGTCACTTGTCCCCTCTCCCCTCCCCACATGGGATTTGAGACAAATTTGGGGGATTTTCTGGGAAGTTTCATTGAAATTGTCCCAAATGCTGATGGGAATTCCCGGGTGACATCACTGGGGACACTTGGGGACACTCTGAGGACGCTCTGGGGACACTCATGGAGGCGGGGGCGGGTCAGGGGGTGAATGACCCCCTCGGTGCCTTGCAGCAGAGGCAGCTTTCTGCTGTGGCTGCAGCAGAGCCGGGTTATGAATGACAATGGAATAATTGGCTTCTGCATTTCTGCATTGGCTTCTGCGCGTTGCTATTGATCACAAGGACTTTGCTCTGGTACTTGATATTGAGATTGATTATTGATGATTCCTTGTAGCTGCTCGCTGGTACAATAAAATCGATCCGTTTATGTGTGCACCGTGTAACCAATTTAATGCTAGAGTAACAAATAGATATTCTCTCCTAGGCCTTAAAATATTGAAAAATAGATGAATATGAAATAGATCAATAACTAATATTGAAATAGAGACTATGCAATGTTAAAATGCTTCTGTGTGGCTGACTCGGGTGTAAAACAATTCCATTGTTTCTCCCATCTGTGGACCAGCCTCACCAGGTGATAACAGTGACACAAACCTGAGAAGCGTTTATGAATTTATCAGGGGCTCTGAAACAACAGGATGGAACCAGGAGAAGAAATCAAATGTATTGACTTAATCTGCAGAATGTCCTGCAGACAAGTCAGAGGTGAGAACCAAACAAGAGTTCCTGGAACATCCAAAGCTCCCGGGAGTGTTAGAATAATGTCAAAACTCAGGGATGTGTTTGTAGCCCTGCAGTGGAACCGGATCCGGAGAACGAAGGGTTAAGTTAAGGGCGGGTTCTTTGGCCGAGCGCCAAAACCCTTTTTTATCTCTTATCAAACTTTTACAAATCTCCAAGAGTGAACTTTGTTTTTCACACCCGGCTGGGGTTTGGGGGGCCCGGGGGGGTCCCCAGGCAGCCCCCGCTGCTGAGCACTGACCCCCCCTCCCCGGGCACCGGGACCCCCCAAAAACCGCACCCGCACCCCCTTCAGTGCCCCCGACCCCCCCTCGAGCACCGACCCCCCCCGAGCACCGGGCCCGGACCCCCCTTTGTGCCCCCCACCCATCACGGGGGTTCCGCCCCCTCCCCTTTGACCCCCCGGAGCCGCGGGACCCCCGGGAGCAGCGCCGGGACCGGGGGGGCCCAGGGATGTGAGCAATGGATTTGTCAGTGTGAAAAATGCAGATTGAATGATCGGCTCTTGGCAAATATTAACTTGGATACTCTGTGTGCTGTGTTGCACAGTTATTTTGTAGAACTGTATTAATCCTTTTGAAGTAGTGTGGGAAATGCAGTTTTGGGTTATGACATAATGTCAAAATAGAAACTATGCGATGTAAGATATTTTTTGTAACTAGCTCAAGGAATGGGTAGGATAATTAAGAAATTCTTCGCAGGGAGATAACAGCAAGAGTTACTGCCTCCTTCTGGGAAAAGACAAACATTCTTACACCTCTCCTCTGTCTGTAATGAGCCACCAGGGTTGAGGGGAAAAAGCTGACAAAAAGCAGAGAACATCCTTTGTTTGAAAAGAATTGATGCACCACGGGTGAGATATTTGAATATGCAACAGGCTATTGCTTTTAAGGGTTAACCCTTTGTTAGCCAGGCATGTTTTTGTGGCTTACTGCCCAAACCCACTCGGACGTCTGTAATTCTTTGCTTTTTATTGTCCTTTATTGTACTAACTCTGATTGTCCAAATTGTCATTGCTCTCACTTTTATTCCTGTTTTTATGACTATTTTATTACTATGAAGCTTTAAAAATTTTAAAACAAGAGATTGGCGTTTTTCACAGTCAAGGATTCCCAAAACCTGGCAGAAAGCTCACACAGCCTTGGACTTGTCCGTGCAAACTCTGAGATTTTATTGTGCCAGCGAGCAGCTGCAAGGAATTATCGATAATCAATATCAGTATTGAGCAGCAGAGCAAAATGCTCGTGGTCAATAGGAACCTGCAAAAGCCAATAGAGAAATGCAAAAGCCAACAGAGAAATGCAAAAGCATTCTGATTGTGCTCAGAATGTCCCCAAGTGTCCCCAGTGATGTCACCCCAGGAATTCCCATCAGCATCTGGGACAATTTCGGTGAAAATTCCCAGAAAATTCCCCAAATGTGTCTCAAAGCCTGCGCAGGGAGGGGACAAGTGACAGCAGCGATGTCCCCGATGATGTCATCACTCCGATGACATCACTGCGGTGACATCACTGTCCCTGCAGCAGCCTCGGGATGTCCGCGATGGCTTTTTGGCTCCGCTCAGCCACTGTGCGGCCACTGGGGCCACCGGAGCCACCGGGGGGGCTTCACGAGGAGCCTGCAGATGTCCCCAAGTATCCCCAGCAGGTGACGCGTGGCCAGGCGGGCACTGGCCTCCCACAGCCGCTCGGCCATGGCCGCCTTGGCCACCAAGTCCCTGAGGACATCGGGGGACGCCTCATTTGTTCCCTGCAGGATGGCCTCGATGGCCTCGAGCCGGCGACACATCCCCCAGACAAAACACCTGGCTCTTTTCCACGCGGCCAGCAAGTGCTCCAGGGGCCCCAGGGCCACCTCCGAGCGCTGTCCCCTTCCGGTGGCCGCCTCCTCCTCGTTGGTGGCCGCAGGCACCCGGACCCCAGGGGCGGCCCCTGCCGAGGCCACCTCCTCCCTGTCCGTCAGTCGCGGTTCTGGCGCGCTGATGGGTGAGAGCGGGGCGAAGCACGGCCCCGCTGGCGGCCTGAGGGCGGCCCTGGCTCGGCAGCGGCGCCATTGGCGGAGCGTCTGTGCGGGCCCGGGAGCGGCGGCAGCGGCCGGAGCGCGGGGAGGAGGCATTGGCGGAGCTCGGAGGCGGCCCCGGCGCAGGTGGGAGCCGCGCCGGGTTCTGCGGGGGCTCGGGGCTCGCTGCGGGCGGAGGGGGCGGCAGGGGGCTCCGGCGGCTTGGCGGTGCCGTGTCCGGCCCGTGCCGGCCCTGGGCTGAGGGCGCTGCGGGAGCGGCTGCCCGCGGTCTCCTTCCCGCCGCTGCCTGGGCAGGAGCCGCTGCCGGAGCGGCGCTGGCTCGTCCCGGTTGCTGGGGCTGGGACAGAGGTGGCTGCCCCGTGGCCCGGACCGTGCGGGGAAATTCCCGTCGCCGGAGGTTTCTGTGGCCAGAGGAGACCGAGGAGTCCTGTCAAAGTGACTCGATTGCTGAGCAGAGGGAGAGGCCGTGGGGCATTTGCCATGCGCTCTCTGCCCTTGTTGTAGCACGCTGCCTCCTTTGGATGCTCATTTTCCCGGCCGCATCTCCCTGTGCCTTTGCCCACTGGCTGAGGGACTTGGAAGGTTCAGACTTCCCGATCCGCCTGCGCACAGGGGGGATCCCCCATTATTTTAGTGAAGTTTTCACAGCATTCTCCATTTGCTGTTTCCCTTTGCAGCTTCACCCATTTCTGTTGCAGAGTCAGAGATCCTCACCATGGGCTCTGCCTTCAGCTGTGCAGATTCCATCTGTGCAGGCAGGCAGAGCTTGGGGTGAGGGGCAGAGGGAATCAGCCCAATTCCTGCCCCAGGCAAGAAGAGGCAGGTCCATTGTCCCCACTTTGCCCCAGCAGTGTTAATTTGCATTTCTAAAGCTCCTCTGCTGGCTGCCTGGAATGCAGCTTCTCTTCCAGAGCAGCCTTCAGTAGCCTCACGTGTGCCCCCCGCAACTTGCTGCTTTTTTCATTTTTCCTTCAAATCAACTATTTACTGTTTATGAGTTAAATGGTCACCTTTAAATCTCTTTTAATTTTGCAAAATGCAGCCTAAAGGTGAACGTCGAAAAACCCAGACCAAAATTTTGGTATCTCTCACACAAACATACACAAATAAATTCCAAGGCAATTAAGTTATTTCTACTTCTCCTCGGAGTAGAAACTCATTCTCACATCCCTGGCCGAAACCTAACCGGCAATATAGAAATAGGATTATTACCAAAAATACTCTTCTGCTATAAACTTTGCACTGAAAGTGCAAGAAAAAAAAAAAAAAACCAAAACTCCACCCATGTGTTTAGTGTTAGAGTCAAGGCATTCCTTGATTCTGGCCAGGATCTGCAACAGAAATCATTCCATCCCCACATAGCCCAGATGTGCAGAGAAAATCGTTCCATGACACGTGGGTTTAACTGGATTTTTCCCTGACTTGATACAGTCTGAACCAATCTAAATCCATTGGTTTAATGTTCTGTAGTTTCAAGTTGTGCAGTTTTTAGTATTTGGGTTCCTGTTGGACCCGGATTTCTTGGCTTCTGCTGTTCATCAGGTCGGAACTGCTGGATTTCCTTCTCAGCCTTTTCCAGAGCAGGTGTCTCCAGCTCTGCCGGGGGCAGTGTCTGGGGTAGGTGTTGGTTGCTGTTTGCTGCTGGGCGTTATCTTTGTGGGAATCTTTTGGGCCATTCCCAGTGTGTTGAGATGTTAAACTCATCTCCACTGAGTGGTGGAACATCCCTTAAAAAAACTTTACCATTTCTTTCCCCGAGGCCAAGGCAAACCAAGGCTGAGTAGAGAAATAAAATGTTATAAATGTTCAAGTCTATGACCTGGTGTATTTTCCATCAGTGCAATCCCAGGCAGCGCAGTGTGTGAGTGTGGCTGAGACCCAGAGTGGAATTGTGCCGTTGTCTTCGCCAGCAGCTGTGGCAGTGCAGGCCCAGAAAGCACTGAAGCTGCAGCAGTGGCAGCAAGGATTGGCCCCGGTGGCTGGAGATGCCCAAGGAGGGTGCCCAGGCAGAGGATTTGAGCAGAGGATGTGTGGGCAGGCCCAGGGGCTTGCCCCGCTGTGGAGCCCTGGCTGCTGCTGCGCTGCCTTCAGTGCAGGCTCTGTGGGGGCCTCCCATGCTCCTGCTGCAGGCGGGAAGTGCAAATCTCCGGGGCTTCAGAGCCCTGGAGCCCAGGCTGAGGGGTCCCCCCGTGCTCAGCTGTGCTGGGGGCTGTTTCTGGCCTCAGGGACACTTGGCATGGGCCACGCCACTTGGCCACCAGTGGTGCTGCTTTGCCCTCCTTAGGCAGGGCCCGATGTCCTGCTTGGATGTTGGGAACAGCAAAGTGCCAAGGCAGGCTCTGTGCCAGCCCAGCTTCCTGTGGGAGAGATTTCACAAGAGACAGGACTCTGGCCACAGACTGCTTTAAATGTACATCCCTTATCCCCACCCTGCACTGGGTGGAGAATTACCAGGGTAAGGAATTCCCAAGATCAATTGCAAGGGAGAGAATTGAATATCTGCCCTGGGTCTGGCTCTTCTTCTTGCCAAAGCCAACGGCAAAAGCCGTACCCATGGCATCTTGGTTTACAGCCCTGACTCCTTCCCAGGGGCTGTTTGGGTGGGCTCTCCCCTGGCCAGGAGGGCAATGCCTCTGCCAGGTGCTTGTGGCTGACCCCGTCCCCTGGGTGCTGGGGCCCCCTTGGGCCCTGGGGTTGAACCCAGAGGGGCTGTAGGAGCTGTGCCATGGCCTTTGCCTTCAGCTTGGCCTTTTGCTCATCCCTTCTTGCATTCAGCTGCTGTGCCTTTGTGCCCAAGTGCTCCAGGGCCTTCTTCTGCCACTCCTGCAGCCGTGCTCACTGCCTGTGGGTGCTCATCCTCTGAGAGCTGCTGAGCTTTGTGCAAAATCTTTCCTTTCTCCAGCGACCCAAAGCAAATGCTTAATAGAAAATCCTGATCCTTCCATGTACAATCTGCATTTCCCAGACGTTGCTTTGTTTTCCTCCTTGTGCTCAGGGTCCCCTCCCAAGCCCGTATCCCAGAGCCGGTCCCTGTCCTGCCGCAGTGTCCAAAGGCGGCCCCCCCGGCGGGCAGGGCCGGCAGCTCCACGGGGCCGGGCAGCAGCCGGGGCGTCCCGCAGGCTCCTGGGGGCCGGGGGCCACTGCCGGCCCTGCCCGGGGCTGGTGGGGTCAGGCAGCGCCCGGCGCTGAGCCCCGGCTGCCCCACAGCCCCGGCCCGGCCCCGCAGCTCCCCACAGGCCCCCAGCCCGTGCTCCCGGTCCCGCACCTCTGCGCCCGGTGCTGCTGCTGCCCACCACAGAGAAACCCCCTGACATCCTGACCTCCTTCTTTTCCTCTCCTGGAAACCCGGGATGGAAAGGATCTGGATCAGCTGGCAAATTCTGAGCATAAAACAGTGCTGAAAAACATCCCAGTCCTCTGTATTTTTCTCTTCATTCTTTTTTCGATCATCCTTTTTCTTACCACATAGATTCCTCCTGCTGCTTCTTGCCTTCACCACATTGCTGCCCACTGCCCTTGACCCGATCCCTTCCCAGCACACCAACACCATCCATCCCCTGTTGTCCAAATCCCTTCTTCACTTCCCTTATTGCCCCCCTGGGTGTCCATGTCCTTAATTACCTCTGGGGGAATGTGCAAACTACCTCAACATTCTCCCAAGGGACCCTTCAGAGACATTTTGGGATCATCATCCCTTTGGCCAGGACCCCTCCCTGGCTTTCCCTTTTCTCCCCTCCCTGGGTGCCCTGCCATGTTCACTCCCCGAAGATCCCAGTGCACTCACTGCTGAGATTTTCAGTGCTCTCTCCCTGCTGACTCTTCACAGACCCCCCTGATGTGTCCCTCGTCTGTCTCCTGGTCACTCCCGGGTCCCCAATCTATCCCCGGTGCCGCCGCCAGCCAAGGGAGCCGATCACCCAAAGTGGGTGAGGCACCTTCAGCTGCACTCCCTGCCCGCCGCCCCGGACGGTGGAAGGAATTCCAGATGAGCCCCAGGGTGTGCGGGAAAATTGACATCAGCAGAGGTTTCTGTCCACAAAGCAGACAGAGGAGTCCTGTAAAAGTAATTTCATTCCTAGAAATGGGAGAGGCCGTGGGACATTCCCCATGGGATCTCTGCAGTTGTTGGAGGACACAGCCTCCTTTTCATCCCAGTTCTCCTGGCCACATCTCCCTCTCCCTTTCCCCACTGGCTGAAGTACTTGAGAGGTGCAGACTTCCCAATCCACCTGCTACATACTCCCTTCATATGCACCCCAGTATTGCATAGCAGACAATATTCCTGGTTCTGTCAAGTCTTTGTTGTTCTTCTGGAAGTTCATGAATTGAGCAGGACCTTGGCTGAGCAGCAGTCTGTGTCATCAATTGATAACATGTCCTGAAAACGATGGCTTCTCCTGTCACTTCCTTATGCACAGGTCCCTGGCCGTATCTCGGAGCAGATTCACAGCATCTGTTTGTAAAGACACTTTCCTCTTGTTCCTTTCATGGGGGTCCCCCGTTTTCGGGACATCCCCCCTGGAGCAGGGTGTCCCCTCTTTGCTGCAGCCCCAGCCCTCAGGCAGAGCTCAGCCAATCAGAGCGCAGGGCGCTGATGACTCACCAGTTGCCAGGCAGACTCGCAGCTCCCAGCGTTCCCCACCTGGAGCCCACCTGCGCCCCCCCCTCGGCCCCATCGCCCCCGCGAGGGGAATTTGGGGAGGTGGGAGTGGGGCAGCGCCAAGGCCGGGCCCCCCCGCGCTGTCCTGGCGGGAGCGGCTGCAGTGGGGACCGAGTGCGGGCGGAAGCGGCCGAGAGCCCAGCGCTGCCCCAGCCCGACCTGCCCCAGCTCCATCCCTGCCCCTGCGCTGGGATGCTGTGGGTTTGGGGGGAAGAGGGAGCCGGCAGTGGGTGCTGGGCCTGGGGGCAGGAGGAGAAGGGAAGGAGAAGCAGGGTTGAGGAACAAAATGGTCAAAGGATGGACGTGGCAGGAGAAGGTGGCATTGTGCAGGAGAAGGAGGAATAGCAGGAGGAAGAGGAGTGTAAGGAAGAGCAGAGACACAGGAGGAGGAGGAGGAGAAACAGGAAGCAGCACAAGGTTCCACCCCTCCCTGTGTCTGCAGCCTCCCCCCAGCCCCAGGAGCGCTGCTCCCCCCACATGCAGCAGGTGACAGTGGAGGGGGATCCAGGATTTTCACGGGGTGAATCTTGGTGTTTCTGAGCTTGCTTTGGCTAAATGTTGGTGCTTTGGTTTTATGTGGCAGCTGAATCTTTATGTTTTGGAGGAGGTTTTTGCTGAATTGTGGGGTTTGGGGTGTTTTTGATCTGTGTCTTGAAGTTTTTTTTTTGGTTTTTTTTTGGGCTTAATCTTGGTGTTTTGGAGGTTCTCACAGACACAAGATTCCCAATGACTTCCTGAGATGAAGTGTGGCAAGGAGGAACCTCCAGTCCGAGGTGCTCTCCTCTTGTTTTTTCCCCAAAGCAGGATTTTTCATTCCCGTGGCGTGGCTGGATGGAGGAGGAGGAAAAGCCCCGGAGATCCTGCAGGAGGAGGGGCTGCAAACCCAGCCCAGGGAGCTGTGGGGAGGAAAGAGCCCGCCTGAGCCAGGAAGGCGGCCGAAGATCCAGCCAGAGCTCGGAGCTGGTGAAGAAGGCTCATGGCAGGGAGAAGCCCCACAAGTGCTTGGAATGTGGGCAGGGTTTCAGCTGCAGCTCCAATCTGATCCGGCACCAGAGGATCCACATTGGGGAACGGCCCTACGAGTGTGGGGAGTGTGGGAAGGGATTCAGAACAAGCTCAGACCTGATCCGGCACCAGGTGATCCACACTGGGGAACAGCCCTACACCTGCTCGGAATGTGGGAAGAGCTTTGTGTGGATCTCAGACCTTAGAAGACACCAGCGCATCCACACTGGGGAGAGGCCCTACGAGTGTCCCCAGTGTGGGAAGAGGTTTCAGACCAGCTCTGATCTCCTCAGACATGAGCGGATTCACACAGAGGAGAGGCCCTTCCGCTGCCCCAACTGCGGGAAGGGCTTCAAGCAAAACTCCCACCTCACCAGGCACCGGCGCATCCACGCCGGGGAGAGGCCCTACGAGTGTGGGGAGTGTGGGAAGAGCTTCTCCAGGAACTCAAATTTGACCCAACACCAACGGAGACACCACTAAGGGAAACCCTGGGAGGGCCCCGAGTGAGGGAAGAGCTTGAAGTGAGGGAAGTGAGTGAGGGAAGAGCTTTGTGGGCTGCTCCAGCTCCATCCCCCATGGGAGGATCCGGGCTGGATGATCCCCAGTGACCCCCGTTGGGCAGAGCCCTGGTGCCCGGGAATGGGGAATAAAACAGAGAGGAAAACAATGGAGCTGATAAAGGGGCCGATATCTGAGGCCTGACTGAGCAGAAACTGTGGGAGACACAGACACAGTTTAAGTCTCCCTGGGCAAGAAGTGACCAAGCAACCTGTTGTGAGACTTTGTGATAAGATAATGTTCCCAGGTGCCGTGATGTCATGAAGAATGTGTAACCAATGGGAAATTGTTAGCAAACATCGAGCCCTGTCTGAGCACCACACAAGTAAAACCCTGTATAAACACCTGGTACCCTCAATGAAATTGGCTTCTGGTCTAAACTCGGCTGTCCCCGTCTCTCCATCGTGGATAAGCCCTGTTGTGGGTGATCCCCGTTGGGTGGGGGGAAGGTGTTGGAGGGATTTCTTTCCCTTCTGCTTGTGCTGCTGTGTTTGGTTGGTAATAAATTCCCTCCGTGTGCCCAGGCTGGGTCTGTTGTCCCCGTGCCGGTGCTCGGGGCGGGATCTCTGCCGTTGCTTCTCTCCAGTCCCGGGCCTCTCCTCAGCCAATGAGAGAACGCGATGGACAAGAGTCAGCCAATCAGAGCGAGCGAGGCTGATGACTCACCAGTTGCCGGGCAGACCCGCAGCACCCAGTGTTCCCCACCTGGACCCCACCCTCCCTGCCCAGTCCCGGCCCCCGCGTGGGGTCCCCCCAAGTCCCTCCCCACTGCCCCCCATAACCTGGGCTGGGTTTAACTGGGAAGCTTTACAGGGAACACTGGGAGCAGGCGGGCAGGGGCAGAGTGACATCAGGGCTGGGGGGACACACGACCCCCCCAAAATCAGCGTGGGGATGAAGCGGGGGGGTACCGGCCGGCCCCAAGACCACGGGAAGGGACTGCAGCCGGCGGCGGCTCAGGAGCTCTGTGTGCAGAGAAAAGGGGGTGACACCGGGCTGGAGCCCCGGGGAAGGAGCACACAAGCTCCTAGAAGCTGAGCCCCAGCGCCAGGAAGACGAAGCCCAACTTGGAGCCCCCGATCCCTGACAGCATCTTGCTGCGGGCGGCATCCAGTGGCATCTCTGGGGGGTCTGCAGGGGTAAGGACCTCCCAAAACCTCTCAGAGACACCCCAAGCCACTCCAAGTACCTTCCCAGTCACCCCCATCCCACCCAGAACCCCCTGAAACCTCCCCCCGATCCCTTCCCGGCCTCCCCAGGACCCACCAAAGCCTTGCCCATCCTTCTCAGGATCCCACAGCCCCCTTCCAGTTGCCTCCCACCGCCCCAGGACCCACAAACCCTCTCCCAGTCCCTTCCCAGCCTCACCAGGACTCACCCTGACCCCTCCTAGTCTCTTCCCAGCACAACCAACCTCATCCCAAGCTCTGCTTTTCCATCCCCAATCTCCTTCCAGCTCCTCTAGACTCACTCCAATCCTTCCCAGTCACACCCAGCACCTCCAAACTCCCTCCCAGTGTCCAGCAGGACCGCCAGAACCATCCCACCCTCCCCAGCATCCTTGAAACCACTTCTCAGCCCTTCCACACCTGATGTGCTGATGTGCTCCAACTGACAGCTGCAGGTGAGCCCGCGCCAGGGGGGTGTTTCCAGCAGCACCAGGAGCTGGTAGGTCCAGTCCTTGTTGGGGACCATGTCGGTGGCCTCCACAGAGAGCTCCTGCTGGCCCTGGAACCACCTCAGCTGGGTGTGGGCAGGGTAGAAATCCATCACGGAGCAGCCCCGGCTGGGAGCTCGAGGGCACCAGCGAGATGGGCACGCTGGGGGACATTGGGAGAGAGCGGGAACAGACTGGGATCAGCTGGGGGGAACTGGGAGAGAGAAAACTGGGAGAGAGAGGGGAGGGGTGGGGTGGCCTTGGGAGGGACTGGGAATGGACTGGGAAGGACTGGGGTGGCACTCAGAGAGATGGGAGGGGATGGGGGGCACTGGGAGGGAGGATGGAGGTCTAGGAGTGAACTGGGAATGGACTGGGAGGGACTGGGGCGGCACTGGGAGGAACTGGGAACGAAGCGCGCGGCACTGGGAGGCCGAGTCCAGTGCGGGGCACTCGGCGCTGCGGGTCTGCCTGGCAACTGATGAGTCATCAGAGACACGCGCTCTGATTGGCTGAGAGGCGGCAGCACCACGCTAGGCTGAGATGGACAGCCGGGAGGCACTGGGAGAGACTGGGATGGACTGGGAGAGCCACGGGGGTCAGTGGCAGGGACACAAGGTCTCGGGGATGGGCACAAGGAGGGCTGAGGGCTCTGGGCCGATTCCAGGGAGGTTTTGAGGGGCTCCAGGGTCATTGGCAGGGCAGGGCCCGAGGGGACACGCTCTGCCCCGCGCTCACCTCGGCGCTCCGTGAGGAACGGGCTGAGATAATCGTGGTTGTACCGGCACAGCCAGTCCGCCGCAGCCCTTTTTTGCTCCATAACGTCTGGGTCGCTGTTCCAATACCTGGCTGCTGTCTCCCCATAGGGGGTGAACCCCAAAAAGTGCCCCACGTCGCAGTCGAACATCGCGTACTGCTCCCGATTGTAGATGAACCTGCTCAGGTACCTCACCTTCTCCGTGCCGTTCATGAAGTGACACTCGGACTTTCCCACGTACTGGAACACCCCTGTGTGTGCAGGACACAGGTCCGGGGGTGCCCCCCCACCAGCCCCAGAGCTCCGGGATCCACCCCGGATCCCCACTCCGCACCCCCTTTGCCCCAGGGCCACCTTGGCTCCTTCCTGCCCGAGCTGCCACTTCCTCTTTTGCACCCTTCCCCCATTTGCCCTTCCACATCCTCTCCCCTCCGACTTTCAGCCTCTCCCCAGATGAGTTTTGGGGTCCCATTTACTCCTTTTCCTCTTTCCCAACCTTTTAAACACAATTTACCAAAAGCCCTGCCTTCCTTCCCGCTCAGGTTTGGGGTCCTACTCTCCCCTTTTCCCCACTTTCCCACCCTCTCGCACCCCTTCCTCACCTGCCCCCCATCCTCAGCCCCTCCCGCTCTTCCTTTAGGGGTCCCCTCCTCCTCCTGCCCCTGCAATTTCGGGCTCCCACCGCCCCCTTTTCCCCATTCTCCCCCCTGTCCCACCGCCTCCCGCCCCCCCCCCCCGCTCTCCCGAGAGCTCCGCGCCCGCAGCCGGGGGGGCTCCCAGCACCACCAGTGCCACCAGTACGGCCCCAGCTGCCGCCACTCGCCCCATGGCCAGCGCCGCCCAGGGAGCACCAGCCCCAGAGCGGCCGCGCTGCGCTGGCAGCACCAGTCCGGAGCAGCGCGGGCTCAGCAGCGCCGCGCGCTCTCATTGGCTCCGAGCACTTTTGGGCACCGATTGCCGAGGCTCTGCCGCACAACCGATGACTCCTCAACTCCTCGCGCTCCCATTGGCTGCAGCGCGTTTTGGCTGCGTTTGGATTGGCTGAGCGGTTCCGGGACGCTGCAGCCCCGGCTGGGGCTTTTCCAGGCCCGGGGAGCCTTGGGGCGCTGCGCAGCTGGGAGCTCAGCTGTGCCCAGAAATGTGTGCCCGGCTGCGCGGGGTCTCAGGGGTGCCCGTGGCGAGGGGTGACGCTGGCCCCATGCCAGGCACCCCCCAGAGCCGCTCTGTCCCTGCCCCCCGCAGCCGCACAGGGACAGAAAATGGAACCGAGGGTTCCTGCCTGGGGACAAGGAGCGGGAGAGATCCCTCAGCAAATCCGGCACGGGCACAACAGACCCGGCCCGGGCACAGGGAGGGAATTTATTACCAACCAAATCACACCAGGACAAGCAGAGGGGAAAGAAATCTCTCCAACACCTTCCCCCCACCCAACCGGGTTCACCCAGAACGGGGTCACCGGGGCTCTGCCCAACGGGGCTCACTGGGGATCATCCAACGTGGATCCTCCCATGGGGGATGGAGCTGGAGCAGCGCACGAAGCTCTTCCTGCACTCGGGGCACTCACAGGGCCTCTCCCTGGTGTGGGAGTGCTGGTGAGTGACAATCTCTGAATTCCACCTGAAGCTCTTCTGACATTCCAAGCACTCATAGGGCCGTTCCCCAGTGTGGATCCTGTGGTGCTTGGTGAGGTCAGAGGTCCCACTGAAGCTCTCTCCACACTCCCCACACTCACAGGGCCTCTCCCCAGTGTGGATGTTCTGGTGTTCCATCAGGGTGGAGCTCCAGCTGAAACCCTGCCCATATTCCAAGCACTTGTGGGGCTTCTCCCTGCCATGAGGCTTCTCCACCAGCTCCGAGCTCCAGCTGGATCTCTGGCCACGTTCCTGGCTCAGGGGAGCTCTTTCTTTCCTGCAGATTCCTGGGCTGGGTTTGTAGCCCCTCCTCCTGCAGGATCTCCGGGGCTTTTCATCCTTCTCCATCCAGCCACACCCTGGGAATGACAAATCCTGCTTTGGGGAAAACCAAGGTAGGAGCACCTTGGAGTAGAGGCTCCTCACTGCCCAAGTCCATCCCTAGAACTCAGCAGGAGTCTTGTGTCCATGGAAATCTCCACTATATCAAGGTTCAGCCCAAAACAACTCTCCCAGGACTTCCCGATCTCTGATCTCTCCACTTTTGGGGTTCCAGAGGTTTCCTTTCCTTGGGATGATGGGGGTCCAATGGCTCCAGGGGTTCCCCCTTCTCCGGCCTCCTGCTTAGGGATGATCCAGGGGGTTTTGGGGATCCATGCAGTCCCTTCTCCCCTGATGATCTACTTTGAAGTCCCAGGGGTCTCAGGGGTCCCTCCGCTCCAGGCTCCCCCCCTTTCCAGCCAGCCGGGGGTCCCCCAGCTCCAGGATCATCCCTCTCTGCTCTCCCAACTCTGGGGGGTCCCAGGGGGTCCCCAGGACAATGTCCTTTCCCTGGTGGCCCTGGGCAATGGCCACGTGGACTCCCAAAGATCCCCCCAAGGGGCTCAGCTCTGGGGTCCTGCAAGATCCAAACCTACACACAAAGAGAGAAAAAATCCTCAGAGGGTTTATTTGGGGCTCCCAGACGATATTTGGGGCTCAATTCCACAATCTGCAAGCTCCAAACACACCCCAATAAAAAAACCCTCTCAGGGACCCCCCGATAGATTTGGGATGAGTTCCCCCTCCCCTCTCACCTGCAGGATGAGCTGGGGGCGATGGTCCCGGGGCCAAGGGTGCTGTGGCCACAGGGGGCACTGGAACCTCCTGTTTCTCCTCCTTTTCCTGCTCCTGCTCCTCCTCTTCCTGCTCCTCCTTTTCCTCTCTCCCTCCTCCTCCTCCTTCTTGATCCCACCTCCTGCCCAGTTCCTGCCTTCTCTATATTTAGAGTGGAGAACCTTGCTTGTTTTTAGAACGAGAACAAAGATCCCAGAGGGAACACGGCTTGCTGGTTTTAGCCAGAAGTGTCAGTGACTAAAGGTCATGTTTGCTCTGCTTTGGTGCCGTCCTTGTTCCTCCTCAGTGTTCAGGCTGGGCTATGGGGTGTCCTTGTTTGCTGCATTTTCAGAGCTCCTCCTGGATCCTTTGGGCAACAGGCTGTGCCCTGGGAGGGTTCTTTGTGCTCCTTTGTGACACAGGAGAACCTTCCAGGCGGTTTCTGCGTGAGCTGCTGCTGTGATGTCACAGGAGCACTGCCACGTCCCCGAGGTGTTCCCGTTGCTGTGGCACACGGAGGCCTCAGTGTCCAGAGTGGCTCTGGGCACTGCTCGTTGCCGGAGGATCCTCCTGCCCGAGGCATTCTCAGCAGCCAGCCCAGCCCTGACGGGTGTCCTTCTGTGCTTGCAGGGCTACAGTCTGCAGACGTGTGCAGCGCAGCCAAAATGATCCAGCACGTGGCTGCTGCAGTTTGCACGCTGTACTCTGTGGCGTATGCGGGGTATTTTTTAACCCACTTGGCACGTAAGTCGAGGTTTTCCCTCGGTGCTGTGGCTTTGGGCTTGCTGTGTGCTTGCTGTTCTTCCTCTGGGCCTGAGCTGACTTTGTAACCAAATTGCCATGAAGACACCATTGCTTTGGGAGAGCTCCTGGCAGCATCTGCAGCTGGAAAAGGGGGTGTCTGCAGCCAGCGGGGCGTGCACAGCATTTGCAATGAGCCCTGGGGGGTTCTGTTCCCTCATACGGGGAGTCTGTGGCAGCAGAGCCTGGAACTGCCTGTCCAGCCAAGAGCTGACCCAGCCCAGTATTTTGTGCTGTTCTCTTGCTGTGTGAAGGGACTGTGGCTCCTGGAGGGACGCTGTGAAAGCAAAATGCTCTCTCGGGGTTGCCTTGCTCCGGGGCATTTCCCACCACGAGCAGTTGTTTTCCTGACAGCATCTGGTTCATGTTCCCTCTTCCCTTGCAGGGCACCTCATGAGTGGATCCCGAGCAGCTCCTCCTTCGGTGAGTGGGAAAGGAACCTTTGGTGTTTGGAATTGTGCAGCAAGTTGTGAGCTCGGCATGTGGCAGCCGAGTGCCAGCCTGGGAGGCTGAAGGGAAGTTCCTGTCAGTGTCCTTGCAGCAGCAAAGGGATACCTGGGAGTTTTCTCCTTTTCTGCTGAAGAGCTTTTGAAGAGCTGCAGGTCTGGTTTTGCAGGCAGAGCATTGCTTGCTGGCTCTAGCCATGGTGGAATATGGAATTCCCAAGAATAAGGGGCAATGTCGACTTTAGCCCATTGTTAGTTTGAACAGCTCCGAACCCAATTTCTGCTTAGTGCAGCTGGATGTGCAGCTGAGGGTAAATAAGGTGATAACTGAGACAGAACTTCCCGTCCCTCACGCTGCCGTCTGTCCACAGGGCACAAAAGCAGCACCAGCACCTCCTCTGGCTCCCTCTGCTTCCAAAGAGGAGGCCAAAGGGGAGGAAGGCAGCAGTGAGCTTCCCGCTGTTCCGGGGGACGATGGTGAACGTCCCTCAGTGATGGGAGATGACAGTGAACTTCTCGCTGTTCTGGGAGACGAGGGCGAACATCCCGCACTGCGGGAACACAACGGCGAGGCTCCTGCGGTGTGGGACAAGGACAGTGGACATCTCCTGGTGTGGGAGGAGGACGGTGGATGTTCCCTGGTGCGGGACGAGGAGGCTGAACTTCTCCCAGCATGGGAAGCGGACAGTGAACGTCCCCTGGCTTGGAGAGATGATGGCGAACCTGCAGCATTTTGGGAAGAGGACGGAGAAGCTCCCTGTGCTTGGGAGGAGGACACTGAACCTCCCTCGGCTGTGGGATCCTGGGCTGAACATTCTGACAGCAGCACAGCCCTGCAGCCAGAGGGGAGAGGGGAGTGGTGCCTGATGCAGCTGAGTACGTCTGCTCTGTTCCTGTGTGCCAGAGCAGGGTGCTGTGTGTGTGTCTCGGCATCAGCTGCACCCAGTGCTGCTCTGCAGCTGAATGTGCCAGGGTCATTTCTTGTCCTTCCCCAGCTGAGACCAAGGGGCTGACGGCCCCAGGGAGGGGGGCTGCATTCTGGCTCTGCTGCAAGGCGGGGTCTCACTCTGGGAGGGAGCGTCTTCCACGTGGTTTCTTTCAGGGAACACCGTGAGCCTGGCGGAGCCTGCCGAGAAATACCTGGAAGTGGAGCAGATTGGCCAAGGGTAAGTGCACGGCAGTTACTTCTGCACAAGCAGGCCCAGGTGTTGTGCTGGTGCAGGATCAAGTGAGAAGTCAGGAGAGCTCCAAACACCTCCAGACACTGGGGTGCCATCCTGCTGTCCCTCAGTCCTGATCAGAATTGATACCTGTGCTCAGAAGGCACCGTCAAAGGCCCCTGAGGCTGGCAGTGTCCTGCCTGCAGCAAGGAGCAGGACCTGGAAGATCTTCTGTCCCTGGAATTGGATTGCCTAAAAGAGCCACTCACCATCTGGTGACTGTCAGAAAACAGTTCTCAAGGAGATTTCTTTCAAATATTTTGCTTCAAAAAATATCCTCCGGTCAGGATTAACGACCTAATGGTTTAGAAACAGAAACCAGAGCTGAACTAATAAGTGCTCTATTCTAGCACAGGTAGTAGAGCCCAGACATTCAGTAACAGACACAGAGCTGATGCACTCTGGGGGAAAATGCATCACCTGCCTGACGGCAGGGCCCTTGTGGATCCTGCAGGTCTTAGGCAGGAAATGGGAAAGGATGGAATGCATTCTTTTCCAGTTCTTTAGACACCCATTGCTCACTTCAGGTTTTGAACTAAAGCAGTTCAGTGTGGACATTTCGGATTTGCTCCAGCCCAATTCCTTGGTGTTGTGTCTCAGTTTTCTCTGGCACACCTTGCATGGCAGAGGGCTGGTGGCTGCTGCGCTGTTGTTGGAAGGGTCGATGCCCCCAGGTGCTTGTGAACGCTGCAGGCAGCAGAGATCTCCTGTCTGGGCTGGCTTTCACTGCCAGGGCCTAAAGCGCTGCTTCTTTCTTCTCTGCTGTTTTGTCTCCAGGGCTTTCGGAACCGTTTCTAAAGGACTCGACAGGGCCACTGGAGGAGAGGTCAGTGTCAACACGCCCAGCACGTCTGGCAGCTCTCCAGGGCTCTCCCCTCTGCTGGGAGCTGTGGCTGCAGCTTTGGGAGCCAGCAGAGCTTTCCTGCACAGGCTGCTCCTCTGCAGGCAGAGCCGTGTCAGCCTGATGAGCACAGCTGGGACAGACTTGGTCCTTCTGAAGTGCCCAAAGGAATGCAAGCAGGGCAATGGATGTGTGTGTTTGCTTTGTTGTGCAACCCCAACCAGAGCAGTTGCATCTGAAATCATGACCAAATCCCATAGAACTGCTAAAGGGTTCCCGGCTGTTTTGCTGTGTTTGCACAGAACCAGAATTACCTCCTGCTTGCAAAATGTGTTTGAACAATAATGAGAGTGTTGAGGCCATTTGAGAAGACTGTAGGTGCAGAGAATGTGGTTAGAGCTTGGAGGCTGACAGCTGAGGGGCCATTTCTGCAGGGCTTGCAAGGCCAAATGTCTCTGGCCATGTGTCCTGTAAGCAGCCCCCAGCGAGCAGAGCAATGGGCTGTGGGAATGGCACTTGCTGAGCTCTGGTGTCCCATCCCAAGGCAGTTTGGCACAGCCCGGCTCCGTCGCCCCAAAAAGACTCGCTCCGTGTTTGCTGCGGCCTCCTGCCACAGACTCCTCCAGTGAAAGGTCTGCAATGTCCCTTCAGGTGGCCATAAAGAAAATGAGTCTGAGAGGGCAGAACAGGGAACGAGCTGTGAATGAGCTCCTGCTCCTGAAGGACAAGAAGAACCCCAACATTGTCAGCTCCTTGGACAGGTGAGTGCTTCAGGCCTTATCACATGCCCGGGCCCTGCCTTAACCTTTCCTGGCATCCATAATCTGTAGCCTGTTTTGAAAATGCCTGACCCAGATGTATTTTCCTAAATCAACAGCCTGGCAGTTCGCTC
The DNA here is from genome assembly GCF_031753505.1 of Anomalospiza imberbis. Classification (NCBI taxonomy): domain Eukaryota; kingdom Metazoa; phylum Chordata; class Aves; order Passeriformes; family Viduidae; genus Anomalospiza; species Anomalospiza imberbis. The sequence goes on along the minus strand of NC_089716.1, from coordinate 831,514 downwards.
CCTCCATGTGCTTTTGTTGCTTTGGTTTGGTTTTCCCTTCAAGTTGACCCTGTTTTCTGTGTCTTACAACAAGTGCTGGTAAACCACAGCAGAAATTATTTCCCTTGGCTTCTTCTTCCCAGCCCTTTCCCATTGCTGCAGATGCCAGGAAGACCAGGTTCTTGTTCCCAGAAATGCCTCGTTTGCCCATTTGTCACTGGCCTTGCCTGTTTCTGAAGGGACTTTCTGAAAGGTTTTCTGACCCCTTTTGTCCCAAGTGCTGCCCGGCCTCCTCCCCTGGATAACCCTGGGAGCTGTGTTGCCTTGTTCTGCAGGGAAGGGTGGAACTGATGAGTTCAGAAGCTGAACCAGCTGGGGGCCAGTGTTGTGGTTCCACATTGATCTGGGCCTTTGCTAAACTGCATTTTTCACCTGCTTGCCATCTCAGGCCTCTCCTTTCTCACAGGGGTCTCCTCCTTTAGACTGTGCAGATCCCAAGGGCTGTGCAGCCTGGCAGGAATGTCTCTCCATCGGATTCTGTCCTCATTGACAAGTGACCTGGCAACAAAACTCCACTCCAGGCTTTTCCATGGGGGAACTGAGCACTGCACATTGGTCTCCATGCCACTGCTTTCCTCTTCCAGCTTCCTTGTTGATGGAGATCTCTGGCTGGTGATGGAATACATGGATGGAGGAACTTTGCAGGACGTTGTCAGACAGACACGCATGGCTGAAGGAGAGATGGCAGCTGTCAGTCGGGAGGTGAGGGATCCTGCCTGTGACGGCCATGCCTTGGACACGATGGTCCTTCCCAGCAGGGCGTGAGAGCAGGAGTGGCTCCATGCTCAGGGCTTTGTTTCTCTGTTGTTTTCATGAGCTGGAGAAGAAAGAGCCCCTGCAGTGAACGGCCTGCCAGCAGCACTGCACTTCTACTCTGTTCTTGTTCTCTTTCCTGCTGTTGTGGCACTCTCTGTCTGTTTTGGATTTGATGTGCTGTTCTCAGCTTTGCCCTGAACCGTTTGCCTGGAGCTTGTCTGCACTGCACTCCTGGCCTGTCAGAGCAAAGTCGCTGCTGGCAGAATTCTAAACTGTCCTTTCTTGTGTGATATATTCCGGCCATTGGTTTTTACCCTCGTGTTTCTTGTTCTCTCTCAGTGTCTGCAGGGCCTGCATTTCCTGCATTCGAACCGGGTGATCCACAGAGATCTGAAGAGCTCCAACATCCTTCTGGGAATGGACGGCTCTGTCAAGCTGGGTGGGTGTTCCTGGCCAGGCACGGCGCTCCCGGGGTGCGGCTGTGGGGCTGCTTCCCAGTGACGGCCAGAGCCCCACAAGGGCTGCTGGGGGCACTGCCCGGCCCCTGCTGCCAGCTGAGAGCGGCTGCCCCTGCAGAGAGCTCAGGAGAGGAGCAGGCTGTCAGGGGTGCCTTTGCTCTGGGAATGGCCCTCCCAGAGGGGCAGGAGTTGGAATCTAAATCTCCAAGGGAATCAGTAAAAGCAACTGCACGAAAGCTGAGGGTTTCTTTAAGGGTCCAGTTCAGTCCCATCTTTCCTTGGCTACAGCCCTGAGGACTTTTCCAGCTGACTTCACTGCTGCATTCTCAGACTGAGAGCGGGGAGTCTTTGTGCTTGGTTTCCTCATTCCAGCTGCCTTTGACAGTGTTTGTTTCTGTCCTCAGCTGATTTTGGCCTCAGCGCTCAGCTCAGCCCTGAGCAGGACCAGCGCAGCTCCATGGTGGGCACTGCTCACTGGATGGCCCCAGAAGTTGTCACCAGTTCTCCTTACGGCCCCAAGGTGGACATCTGGTCCTTTGGAATTGTGACCATCGAGATGGTGGAAGGAGAACCTCCTTACTTCAAGGAAACGAGGGCCATGGTAAGAGGCCAATTCTCCAGTGGTTGCAGAGGCCTGTGAGCACAGGGTGACCCTGCACTGGGAGCAGCAGCTGGAGGTTTCTGCACATGGGGAAGGGAATTCCCAGAGGACTGGAGTCTCAACACAGACACATATTCTGCAGTCTCCAGACACAATTTGCTTTGGGATTTACGTTGTTTCAGTTCTTCTGGCTGTGAGGATGACCTGAAAATGTGAAGCAAGTGCACCAGCTCTTTACAAAGGCTGTGGCAGCACCAGGGTTTGGGTTTTTTGGTTGGCATAGAAAAATGAGCTGTGAGCAGCCTCTCGGCCAGGGAGGAAAGTGCCCCTGGAGCTAGGGCTGGGAAGCCGGGGTCGATGTGAGCACTTGTGGGTGGGAAGGAAGCTGGCAGAGCGCTGAGTTTGCTTTTCCTGCAGGCTCGTGCTCTGATCCGGCAGAACGGGACCCCGCAGCTGCAGGAGCCCAGGCGCCTGTCGGCTCTGCTGCGGGACTTCCTCGAGTGCAGCCTGGAGCCGGACGAGGAGCGGCGCTGGTCTGCCCAGGAGCTGCTGCAGGTGAATGCCAAGCGGCTGCAGGGGAAGCAGCAGCGCCAGGGAGGGGTTTTCTTGTGGGGCCCCTCCGATGGTCTCCGGTCTCGCTGCTTTCCACACGCAAAGCAAGCAGAATCCTCGCCTGGTTGGGCTTGGCAGGGGCCTTTCGAGGTCATCTGCACCTGGGGCCCCACAGCGAGCAGGGCCATCTTCAAGCAGGACAGGTGGTTCAGAGCCCTGCCTGACCTGAGCTTGGATGTTTCCAGGGAGGAGGCACCTCCCACATCTCTCGGCACCTTCTGTCAGTGCTTCCCCACTCTCCTGCTAAAAAAATTTTGCCTCAGACCTAATCTGAGCCTGCTTCCCTCTCCTGAGTTTCAGACCATTTCCCTTTGTCCTGTTGCAACAGAGCCTGTGAGGAAGTTGACTCTGGAAAGTAACGGTTCATTTCTTTCTTTTTTCTCCTTTGGGCAGCACCCATTTTTATCATCAGCCAAGCCTCTCTCCAGCCTGACCCCTCTGATCACCGCAGCAAAGCAACTGAGGAAGCAGCGGAGGAGATGAAGGACTGGAGGACAGCTTCTAGTCACAGTAGTTAGTTAGGACAACTAGTTAGTTTTGGTAGTTAGCAGTGCCAGTTAGTTATGGTAGTTAGCAGTGCTAGTTGGTTAAGGTAGTTAGGACAGCCTGTTTGTTACGGCTTTTATGACAGCCTGTTTGTTATGGCAGTTTTTTGAATAAAAACTCTCTTAAACCTCAACTCCCTTGACGTGTCCCTTCCTTCTCCCTGTGTGACTCAGCTGCCCGGAGCAATGTGAGGGGAGAGCGGGCCCAGCCTCGCCCAGAGCTGAGCCCCAGCAGAGCCCTGGCAGAGCCCAGAGCAGCCTCGGCATCTGCAGAGTCAGCCTGGAAGGAGGCGCTTGGAGCCTTCTTGGCTGCACCCGACTCTTGGTTACAAACTGTGGGTGGTGGAAAATGCCACCGGCTCTGCAAGAGGGCAGAAGGGGCCCCGGGAAGGCCCAAGTGCTCCATGCAAGGGAAAAACCTGCCCTGGGTTTGTTATAAAGAACTATGTAATTGGTGGCTTTTGCTATTATGTCTTGACTTCTGCAACTTATTCCTAATCACAACATGAAAGATGAGCTGATTTTGATATAGGACAGTTTGTAATAACTTTTAACTGCTTTTGCTGTCGTACAATTTGTTGGCTTTTTGTGGCCAATGCCCTGGCCCCTGTGTCGCTCAAATCCTCAGAACATCATTCATGGATGATATTTTAGTTTGTGGACAGTGTGAAAAACATACATTATAGTTTTGGCTTTTGCAAAGTATTGAAGTGGATGCTACGTGTTGTGCATTGGAATGTTACCTTTTGCAGAAGTTGCTGCAGTTGTGAAATAATAACTAATGCTTTTATTTTTGTAACTTACTGACAAGAATAACTCAGAGATATTTGTGAAACAGCTAATGTTGATTTAAAGTACTTGTGGAAGTAGCTAAAACCGTCTGCATGGCCAGATAACATTTAAGGAACGGGTGTGATGAGGACCCCTGCCGCTGACCCTTCGACTGTCAATAACTGTCGCCTGCTGATGTGGAAACCCAGGGCACTGGGAATATTTCTCTGTCTGCTCTGGGGTGTCCTGACCCCCAGGGGAGCACTGACTTTGACCCTCATTCATGGAGAAAACTTCCAAAACCTCAAGGTAAACTAGAAACCACAAAAGTGTGAAAGAGATTGTAGAGAATTGTAGAGAGTAGTGTAGTATTTCACATGGGTGAGACATTTAGGTTTTAGGATTTTTAGTATGTTATAGATGGGTTCAAGATGGAGGATATAGGGTGTTGTCTTGAGTTCCCTTCTTCTTTCTTTTTCCTCTTTCTTCTTGCCTTTAGGTGGTATCTTGTAAATGGGTAGAAAAATCCACAGGAAAAATCCGGGTCTTTAGGGCTCAATTATTGGGTTAGAAAGGAAAATAATTTAGGTGTTCCTACTTAATTGGGTAGCTTAGTTTTTGATTAGACTCAAAATGCCTTGTAACAAGAGATTGTTAGTCACTTTTGTGCTGTTTTTCCTGCTCGCAGAGTCTGGTGCAGACAGTGTGCTGAAGTTTTGATAAGGTAACAATAAACAGAAGCTGAAGACCAAAAAAGTCCAATGCATCTCTCCTTCCTGACACAGAACTGCTCCAGGAGGGTCTCCCCTGCCAGGGGAGCCCCCAGGGAGTTGCCCAACTTGGGGCCTGCAGACTCACACCTGAAACCAGGGATCAGGGGGCTGTTGTGAGGAAGTGACACACAACCCTCAGAACAACAATCAACGATTCCTGCACGTACTCTAGAAAGGCGGTTGGGGGTCAAACCAACATCAAGAGTTCCTGGAACAAGTAAGCGAGTTCAAAGAAACCTTTCAATGTGTATAATCTTTATCAGTATGTTTTTGAACAATACAATGGAAAAAATAGATAAGAAGAGTTGCTATGGTTAACCAGTGTGCCTCTGGCCATTGCCAAACACCCACCGCTGTTATTGATTTGTCTCTAATTATGCCTTCTTAAAATTTTAAAAATTCTAAAGCATGAGGCTCATTTCTCACCAAACCCAAGGTACTCACCCCTTGCTTTCTTGCAAGCCATTGCCAATCCTCAATTTCATCTGGGTGGAGGAGAATGACGCTGCAATGAAAACAAGGAAAAGGAAGATGCACTGCTGTGGAGGCCCAGGAGCCTACCATCAGAATCTCAGTCCCAGCTGTGGAGGACTGGTGCCAAACAAGAATAGATTTCTAGGTTATGGGGAGAAGCTTGCTTCTCCCATAGATCTTTGCAGGCACATGCTGATTTCTGTAAAGTTATGTTACCCCATTGGCCCGTTGGCCTAATTACCCCAGTTCAACCCCTGTCACCTATTTTGGTTAGTCCCTAGAATGTTCTCCTCTCTCTGTCCCTCCACTGGCCCAAGTTTACTGCATTTCCCTGCCTCTGTTTCCCTATTAGCTGACACGACCCTTAACCCCTCCTTTGCACCATTTTCCCCCATATCCATTGGACCCTGACCCTCAGCTCCACCCTCACTACCCCATATAAAAACCCCCTGTGCCCTCAGCTTGCAGCCTGTCTTTGTCCCTGGAGCCTGTTCAGCTCTGTGCCCTGTTCCTGTTCCAATAAACCAGTTTGCTGGAGATCCTACAAAGACCCATCCTGCCTACTTTGTCAGCTTTATAAAGTCGCCGTGAGCTTCAGGCTCGTCAGTGCCGGACGCTCCAAGGGCCTTGGTAGTGCCAGGACGCTACAGACTGGGACAGCCAGGCAGGTGAGGAGGAAGTCACTGCCCCTTTGCCCCTCTCTCCTGCTCCATCTCCCAGCCCAGCATCGCCCCTGGCTGCAGGACAACCTCGCTGCTGACGCCGTCCTGCCAGGGATGGATTGTGGGGATCTCCTTCCCCTTCCCTCTGGCACAGAGGCAAATCCCATCTTCTTCTCTGCCCTGCTTCCTCTCCTCATTCTCTCCTTTATCCATCTACGTTTTTTCCCATCTCCTTCCTCCCTCGTTCTTTCTTCTTCCTTCCTCTCCTGCCTTTCCCTTTCCCTTTCTCCCTGTCCCTAACTCTCCTTGTCCTTCCTGCCCCAGGCACTGATCTGTGGACAGAGACCAGGGAGAACAAATCCCTGCCACAGAACCTCGTGGAAGAGGCCATTTGGAATGGCTCCACGGCACAGGAATGCAGTGGGGAGGAAAAGCCCCAGAGGTCCCACACGAGGAGGGGCTGCAAACCCAGCCCGGGGAGCTGTGAGGAGGGAAAACCCTCTCTGTGGTGGGAAGGGTGTGGGGAATGTGAGAAGAGCTTCAGGCAGAGCTCAGCCTATTCCTGGTACCTCCAAAGACGGAGATGCTGGATGCAGAGATCCATGGGAATGCAGAGATCCCCTTGCAGATCCATAGGGCTGCAGAGATTCCCCTGCAGATCCATGGGGATGCAGAGGTCTTGCTGCATATCCATGGGTGTAATATATAATTTAAAATAAATTGTGCTCAGGACTAAAAAAAATACAGTATCTTTTTAAATGGAATCAAGTGACAGAAAGAACAATATATACAAGATGAATTCCTGTCTCAAAGGATGGTTACTCTGAAGGATTATTCCATCTAGAAGATAAGCATTGAACTGATAAGATGAATATTCATAGCCAGAACAAGATATTCGAGAGGATTGCAATCTAACGAGACCTCAGCAGAGTATTTCGGGAAAAACTCTGCACAAGAAAACATGCATTAATATGTGGAAAGGGGCAAGACCGACAAGAGGGAACAGGAAGAGCCCTCAGGAATCCTACTACGTCTGAAAGCAATAAAAATAAAACCCTGTGGAATCAGTACCTTGTGAACTGCCAGAGGTACGGGGCTGTATAGCCTGAAACCAGCTCCGATCGCCTGGCTCGGCGCTGTTTTGCTTGTGGCTTTTCCAATTTTTATTTGACTTGATTTAATAAATTCCTCTAATTATTAAATTGACTGATTCATTTATAACAATGAGGCTGCAGGGATCCCCCTGCAGATCCATGGGGATGCAAAGATCCCCCTGCAGCCCCTGGAGGAGCCAGGCTGGAGCACGGGGATGCCTGAGAGGAGGCTGTGACCCCGTGGACAGAGGGGCCCCCGCTGGAGCAGCCTGTCCTGGAAGGAGTGACCCCGTGGCACAGTGACCCACGCTGCAGCACTTGGAGGGGGGCTGTGCCCCAGGGGATGGACTCCGGTTGGAGAAGTTCCTGGAGAAGTCTCCGGTGGGAGAGACCGCAGGCTGCAGCAGGGGAACGACTCCTGTCCCTGGGCAGAGGGAGAAGCCACGGGGGATGAACTGAGCACGGCCCCATTCCCTGTCTCCTGCACTGCCGGGGGAGGAGGTGCAGCTGGAAGGAGGGAGGCGTGGGGAAAGCTGCATTCAAGGCTCTTCATTGACTTCTCATTATCCTGTTCTTGTTGGAACACAGAATGTCCCTTGGACACTCTTGGATATTCCGGGCACAGGTCTGAAGCATTTGAGACCCTGGCATGCAGCTGGAAACCCCTGTGGCTTTGAATCTGACCCGTGGAACAATTTACCAACCTTGCAGGAAGAACAAGAAATCACACAAGTTTAGATATTATAGTAGAAGTAGTCACAAAGTGAAAGGCAGAAATTCTGACTGCTGTACAGGGGGATTTTAGGCCTTGTACAGAGGGGTCTGAGTTTTGTACATGGGGGTCAGAAGTTCTAAGATGAAGGGACTTGGGCGTGCCCTGTCCTCCTTCTTTCTCCTTCCTAACCTCCATGTTCATGGCGATGTTGGCACTCACAGATTGGTTTAGAGTAGAAAGTCACCATTCAATATAGGTGATAGGCATTGGGGTGAAACCATAAACATTCAACACGTCATGGATGATATAAAAGATGGCACCAGCCCCCTGGGAGTCAGTGTGTGCCTTTGTCTGACCTGCTGAACGGACCGCAGCAGTTCAGGAAGAAAATCTTTTAGATAACACACAAAAAACTACCTTGAGACCGGACGACTGAAGACTACTGAGTCTTTCTTTGAAGGCACGGGTTGGAGGAGAGACTTTTCCATCTTTCAGGGCCACCCCAATCTGGGGGTGAGCCCTGACACACAGTTTGTAACCAAGAGTCGGGTGCAGCCGAGAAGGCTCCAAGCGCCTCCTTCCAGGCTGACTCTGCAGATGCCGAGGCTGCTCTGGGCTCTGCCAGGGCTCTGCTGGGGCTCAGCTCTGGGCGAGGCTGGGCCCGCTCTCCCCTCACATTGCTCCGGGCAGCTGAGTCACACAGGGAGAAGGAAGGGACACGTCAAGGGAGTTGAGGTTTAAGAGAGTTTTTATTCAAAAAACTGCCATAACAAAAAGGCTGTCATAAGAGCCATAACAAACAGGCTGTCATAACTACCTGAACCAACTAGCACTGCTAACTACCATAACTAACTAGTTGTCCTAACTACTGTGACTAAAAGCTGTCCTCCAGTGCTTCATCTCCTCCGCTGCTGCCTCAGTTGCTTTGCTGTGGTGATCAGAGGGGTCAGGCTGGAGAGAGGCTTGGCTGATGATAAAAATGGGTGCTGCCCAAAGGAGAAAAAAGAAAGAAATGAACCGTTACATCCAGAGTCAACTTCCTCACAAGCTCTGTTGCAACAGGACAAAGGGAAATGGTCTGAAACTCAGGAGAGGGAAGCAGGCTCAGATGAGATCTAAGGCAGAATTTTTTTTAGCGGGAGAGTGGGGAAGCACTGACAGAAGGTGGCCAGAGATGTGGGAGGTGCCTCCTCCCTGGAAACATCCAAGCTCAGGTCAGGCAGGGCTCTGAGCCATCTGAGCTGCTTGAAGATGGCCCTGTTCGCTGTGGGGCCCCAGGTGCAGATGACCTCGAAAGGCCCCTGCCAAGGCAAACCAGGCGAGGATTCTGCTTGCTTTGCGTGTGGAAAGCAGCGAGACTGGAGACCATCGGAGGGGGCCCCACAAGAAAACCCCTCCCTGGCGCTGCTGCTTCCCCTGCAGCCGCTTGGCATTCACCTGCAGCAGCTCCTGGGCAGACCAGCGCCGCTCCTCGTCCGGCTCCAGGCTGCACTCGAGGAAGTCCCGCAGCAGAGCCGACAGGCGCCTGGGCTCCTGCAGCTGCGGGGTCCCGTTCTGCCGGATCAGAGTGCGAGCCTGCAGGAAAAACAAACTCAGCGCTCTGCCAGCTTCCTTCCCACCCACAAGTGCTCACATCGACCCCGGCTTCCCAGCCCCAGCTCCAGGGGCACTTTCCTCCCTGGCAGAGATGCTGCTCACAGCTCATTTTTCTATGCCAACCAAAAAACCCAAACCCTGGTGCTGCCACAGCCTTTGTAAAGAGCTGGTGCACTTGCTTCACATTTTCAGGTCATCCTCACAGCCAGAAGAACTGAAACAACGTAAATCCCAAAGCAAATTGTGTCTGGAGACTGCAGAATATGTGTCTGTGTTGAGGCTCCAATCCTCTGGGAATTCCCTTCCCCATGTGCAGAAACCTCCAGCTGCTGCTCCCAGTGCAGGCTCACCCTGTGCTCACAGGCCTCTGCAACCACGGGAGAATTGGCCTCTTACCATGGCCCTCGTTTCCTTGAAGTAAGGAGGTTCTCCTTCCACCATCTCGATGGTCACAATGCCAAAGGACCAGATGTCCACCTTGGGGCCGTAAGGAGAACTGGTGACAACTTCTGGGGCCATCCAGTGAGCAGTGCCCACCATGGAGCTGCGCTGGTCCTGCTCAGGGCTGAGCTGAGCGCTGAGGCCAAAATCAGCTGAGGACAGAAACAAACACTGTCAAAGGCAGCTGGAATGAGGAAACCAAGCACAAAGACTCCCCACTCTCAGTCTGAGAATGCAGTAGTGAAGTCAGCTGGGAAAGTTCTCAAGGCTGCAGCCAAGGAAAGATGGAACTGAACTGGACCCTTAAAGAAACCCTCAGCTTTCGTGCAGTTGCTGTTACTGATTCCCTTGCAGCTTTAGATTCCAACTCCTGCCCCTCTGGGAGGGCCATTGCCAGAGCAAAGGCACCCCTGACAGCCTGCTCCTCTCCTGAGCTCTCTGCAGGGGCAGCCGCTCTCAGCTGGCAGCAGGGGCCGGGCAGTGCCCCCAGCAGCCCTTGTGGGGCTCTGGCCGTCACTGGGAAGCAGCCCCACAGCCGCACCCCGGGAGCGCCGTGCCTGGCCAGGAACACCCACCCAGCTTGACAGAGCCGTCCATTCCCAGAAGGATGTTGGAGCTCTTCAGATCTCTGTGGATCACCCGGTTCGAATGGAGGAAATGCAGGCCCTGCAGACACTGAGAGAGAACAAGAAACACGAGGGTAAAAACCAATGGCCGGAATATATCACACAAGAAAGGACAGTTTAGAATTCTGCCAGCAGCGACTTTGCTGTGACAGGCCAGGAGTGCAGTGCAGACAAGCTCCAGGCAAACGGTTCAAGGCAAAGCTGAGAACAGCACATCAAATCCAAAACAGACAGAGAGTGCCACAACAGCAGGAAAGAGAACAAGAACAGAGTAGAAGTGCAGTGCTGCTGGCAGGCCATTCACTGCAGGGGCTCTTTCTTCTCCAGCTCATAAAAACAACAGAGAAACAAAGCGAGCCACTCCTGCTCTCACGCCCTCTTGGGAAGGACGATCGTGTCCAAGGCATGGCAGTCACAGGCAGGATCCCTCACCTCCCGACTGACAGCTGCCATCTCTCCTTCAGCCATGCGTGTCTGTCTGACAACGTCCTGCAAAGTTCCTCCATCCATGTATTCCATCACCAGCCAGAGATCTCCATCAACAAGGAAGCTGGAAGAGGAAAGCAGTGGCATGGAGACCAATGTGCAGTGCTCAATTCCCCCATGGAAAAGCCTGGAGTGGAGGTTTGTTGCCAGGTCACTTGTCAATGAGGACAGAATCCGATGGAGAGACATTCCTGCCAGGCTGCACAGCCCTTGGGATCTGCACAGTCTAAAGGAGGCGACCCCTGTGAGAAAGGAGAGGCCTGAGATGGCAAGCAGGTGAAAAATGCAGTTTAGCAAAGGCCCAGATCAATGTGGAACCACAACACTGGCCCCCAGCTGGTTCAGCTTCTGAACTCCTCAGTTCCACCCTTCCCTGCAGAACAAGGCAACACAGCTCCCAGGGTTATCCAGGGGAGGAGGCCGGGCAGCACTTGGGACAAAAGGGGTCAGAAAACCTTTCAGAAAGTCCCTTCAGAAACAGGCAAGGCCAGTGACAAATGGGCAAATGAGGCATTTCTGGAAACAAGAACCTGGTCTTCCTGGCATCTGCAGCAATGGGAAAGGGCTGGGAAGAAGAAGCCAAGGGAAATAATTTCTGCTGTGGTTTACCAGCACTTGTTGTAAGACACAGAAAACAGGGTCAGCTTGAAGGAAAAACCAAACCAAAGCAACAAAAGCACACGGAGGGAGCGAACTGCCAGGCTGTTGTTTTGGGAAGATACGGCTGGGTCAGGCATTTTCAAAACAGGCTACAGACTACGGATGCCAGGAAAGGTTAAGGCAGGGCCCAGGCATGGGATAAGGCCTGAAGCACTCACCTGTCCAAAGAGCTGACAATGTTGGGGTTCTTCTTGTCCTTCAGGAGCAGGAGCTCATTCACAGCTCGTTCCCTGTTCTGCCCTCTCAGACTCATTTTCTTTATGGCCACCTGAAGGGACATTGCAGACCTTTCACTGGAGGAGTCTGTGGCAGGAGGCCGCAGCAAACACGGAGCGAGTCTTTTTGGGGCGACAGAGCCGGGCTGTGCCCAACTGCCTTGGGATGGGACACCAGAGCTCAGCAAGTGCCATTCCCACAGCCCATTGCTCTGCTCGCTGGGGGCTGCTTACAGGACACATGGCCAGAGACATTTGGCCTTGCAAGCTCTGCAGAAATGGCCCCTCAGCTGTCAGCCTCCAAGCTCTAACCACATCCTCTGCACCTACAGTCTTCTCAAATGGCCTCAACACTCTCATTATTGTTCAAACACATTTTGCAAGCAGGAGGTAATTCTGGTTCTGTGCAAACACAGCAAAACAGCCGGGAACCCTTTAGCAGTTCTATGGGATTTGGTCATGATTTCAGATGCAACTGCTCTGGCTGCGATTGCACAACAAAGCAAACACACACATCCATTGCCCTCCTTGCATTCCTTTGGGCACTTCAGAAGGACCAAGTCTGTCCCAGCTGTGCTCTGCAGGCTGACACGGCTCTGCCTGCAGAGGAGCAGCCTGTGCAGGAAAGCTCTGCTGGCCCCCAAAGCTGCAGCCACAGCTCCCAGCAGAGGGGAGAGCCCTGGAGAGCTGCCAGACGTGCTGGGCGTGTTGACACTGACCTCTCCTCCAGTGGCCCTGTCGAGTCCTTTAGAAACGGTTCCGAAAGCCCTGGAGACAAAACAGCAGAGAAGAAAGAAGCAGCGCTTTAGGCCCTGGCAGTGAAAGCCAGCCCAGACAGGAGATCTCTGCTGCCTGCAGCGTTCACAAACACCTGGGGGCATCGACCCTTCCAACAACAGCGCAGCAGCCACCAGCCCTCTGCCATGCAAGGTGTGCCAGAGAAAACTGAGACCCAACACCAAGGAATTGGGCTGGAGCAAATCCCAAATGTCCACGCTGCACTGCTTTAGTTCAAAACCTGAAGTGAGCAACGGGTGTCTAAAGAACTGGAAAAGAATGCATTCCATCCTTTCCCATTTCCTGCCTAAGACCTGCAGGATCCACAAGGGCGCTGCCATCAGGCAGGTGATGCATTTTCCCCCAGAGTGCATCAGCTCTGTGTCTGTCACTGAATGTCTGGGCTCTACTACCTGTGCTAGAATAGAGCACTTATTAGTTCATCTCTGGTTTCTGTTTCTAAACCATTAGGTTGCTAATCCTGACCGGAGGATATTTTTTGAAGCAAAATATTTGAAAGAAATCTCCTTGAGAACTGTTTTCTGACAGTCACCAGATGGTGAGTGGCTCTTTTAGGCAATCCAATTCCAGAGACAGAAGATCTTCCAGGTCCTGCTCCTTGCTGCAGGCAGGACACTGCCAGCCTCAGGGGCCTTTGACGGTGCCTTCTGAGCACAGGTATCAATTCTGATCAGGACTGAGGGACAGCAGGATGGCGCCCCAGTGTCTGGAGGTGTTTGGAGCTCTCCTGACTTCTCACTTGATCCTGCACCAGCACAACACCTGGGCCTGCTTGTGCAGAAGTAACTGCCGTGCACTTACCCTTGGCCAATCTGCTCCACTTCCAGGTATTTCTCGGCAGGCTCCGCCAGGCTCACGGTGTTCCCTGAAAGAAACCACGTGGAAGACGCTCCCTCCCAGAGTGAGACCCCGCCTTGCAGCCGAGCCAGAATGCAGCCTCCCTCCCTGGGGCCGTCAGCCCCTTGGTCTCAGCTGGGGAAGGACAAGAAATGACCCTGGCACATTCAGCTGCAGAGCAGCACTGGGTGCAGCTGATGCCGAGACACACACACAGCACCCTGCTCTGGCACACAGGAACAGAGCAGACGTACTCAGCTGCATCAGGCACCACTCCCCTCTCCCCTCTGGCTGCAGGGCTGTGCTGCTGTCAGAATGTTCAGCCCAGGATCCCACAGCCGAGGGAGGTTCAGTGTCATCTTCCCAAGCACAGGGAGCTTCTCCATCCTCTTCCCAAAACGCTGCAGGTTCGCCATCATCTTCCCACTCCAAGGGACGTTCACTGTCCGCTTCCCATGCTGGGAGAAGTTCACCCTCCTCTTCCCAAGACACAGGATGTCCTCTGTCCTCCTCCCATGCCGGGAGATGTCCACTGTCCTTGTCCCACACCGCAGGAGCCTCGCTGTTGTCTTCCCACAGCACGGGATGTTTGCCCTCGTCTCCCAGAGCAGCGGGAAGTTCACTGTCATCTCCCGACACTGAGGGACGTTCACCATCGTCCCCTGGAAGAGCGGGAAGCTCACTGCTGCCTTCCTCCTCTTTGGCCTCCTCTTTGGAAGCAGAGGGAGCCAGAGGAGGTGCTGGTGCTGCTTTTGTGCCCTGTGGACAGAAAGAAAAGGAGAAAACTCCCAGGGATCCCTTTGCTGCTGCAAGGACACTGACAGGAACTTTCCTTCAGCCTCCCAGGCTGGCACTCGGCTGCCACATGCCGAGCTCACAACTTGCTGCACAGTTCCAAACACCAAAGGTTCCTTTCCCACTCACCGAAGGAGGAGCTGCTCGGGATCCACTCATGAGGTGCCCTGCAACGGGAGAGGGAACATGAACCAGATGCTGTCAGGAAAAAAACTGCCTGTGGTGGGAAATGCCCCAGAGCAAGGCAACCCCGAGAGAGCATTTTGCTTTCACAACATCCCTCCAGGAGCCACAGTCCCTTCACACAGCAAGAGAACAGCACAAAATACTGGGCTGGGTCAGCTCTTGGCTGGACAGGCAGTTCCAGGCTCTGCTGCCACAGACTCCCCGCTTGAGGGAACAGAACCCCCCAGGGCTCATTGCAAATGCTGTGCACGCCCCGCTGGCTGCAGACGCCCCCTTTTCCAGCTGCAGCTGCTGCCAGGAGCTCTCCCAAAGCAATGGTGTCTTCATGGCAATTTGGTTACAAAGTCAGCTCAGGCCCAGAGGAAGAACAGCAAGCACACAGCAAGCCCAAAGCCACAGCACCAAGGGAAAACCTCGACTTACGTGCCAAGTGGGTTAAAAAATACCCTGCATACGCCACAGAGTACAGCGTGCAAACTGCAGCAGCCACGTGCTGGATCATTTTGGCTGCGCTGCACACGTCTGCAGACTGTAGCCCTGCAAGCACAGAAGGACACCCGTCAGGGGTGGGCTGGCTGCTGAGAATGCCTCGGGCAGGAGGATCCTCCGGCAACGAGCAGTGCCCAGAGCCACTCTGGACACTGAGGCCTCTGTTTGCCACAGCAACGGGAACACCTCGGGGACGTGGCAGTGCTCCTGTGACATCACAGCAGCAGCTCACGCAGAAACCGCCTGGAAGGTTCTCCTGTGTCACAAAGGAGCACAAAGAACCCTCCCAGGGCACAGCCTGTTGCCCAAAGGATCCAGGAGGAACTTTGAAAATGCAGCAAACAAGGACACCCCATAGCCCAGTGTCACGATCCGCTTATTGCGGGGTGTCGTGATGGTTCTTTTCACCGATCCCAAAAGTACAAAAGGCAAACAACAAGGGACTATCAGTTAATCACAACAAATGCACCTTTATTAGGGGCCAAAACAGTATATGCGATAGTGGGGATCAGAAAGGAGATAAAATAATAGAGAGGGAGAGAGAAGAGGGGGATGGGAATAGCTACCAACACAGGCGAGATCCTCAGTGGTCCGGACGATGGGGATCCGTCTGTCGTGTCGGGGGAGTCTCTGAAGTTCTGGTCGACTCGGGGGTCCAGTTATAGTCCACAGAGGAAAGAGGGGGGAACAAGTGTAACAATGAAAGTCCATTGTAATCGCCACGAGGGAACAGGTGAGTCCACAGAAACCACCAAAGCAAGGCGAATAAAATAAAGAATAAGTCCATTGAAATTACTGAAGGGAAACAGGTCATGTCATTAGTGGTCAGACCACCAATTTCCCCTCCTCCCTATAGTAGGGGTCTCAGTCTCAGTCCTTGGGAGGAGGGTTCTCATTCTTTATTTGTCACAGTGGTAACGAGGCAGATGAGGGGTCTTCAATGAAGGACCACGGGAATCCCCCCAAAAGTTCCTTGGGCTTAAGAACGGATATTAGAAGCAGGCCGCGCATCAGGCTGTCCCGTGCTGGGTCCATGTCAGGTCTTTGCCAAGTCCTTGCCAACTCCTTGCCAAGTTCTTGCCAGGCCTTGTTTGGAACAGCTAGCATGATGGTTCAGTGGTTCCACCTGCACTGTGTCCTGTTCTAAGTCGGAACTGCAGCGGGGGAAGGGATTCTTTCTCGTGGCAATCGGAAGGCAGAATGGAGAACAAGGGGCTTCAGACGGGCTCTTACACCACCCGGTGACTGACGATTGCCCTCGAAAGATCTTCATCAGCAGGATTCCATGGGGTCGTTGTGGAGTCTTCCGGACTCGTCAAGTGTCGGCAGCACATCCCAGGGAGAAGAGAAGAGAAAAAGGAAAGGAAAGAGAAAACAGGAAAACTAAAACAATCACAACATATTAGTAAGCAAACTATAATTAAATAATAAGCAAAATACAATAAGTATTAATTAAATCAATAATAGTTAAACAATAAATTGTTTAGATAATAACCAGTATTAATCAATTAAACGATAAATTGATCAAAAAGTAAACCAGTATAATCAATATTAAACAATAAGGTAATATATCTAGTATAATCGACATTACTCAGTACAATTTTATAATCAATAAACAAATAATTAAAACAGTGATTAGAACAAATCATAGGAGAAAATTATGTAAAACATATCTTCTAACCTTATAATCTCCTTGTGTCTACAGTCCTGGGAACATCTATAGTGTAAAGGATGCAATGATAGGGAATATCAAATGTACTGAGGCATCACTTATGGTCAACACAAATGCTGTGGCTATGTTTGTGATGGGGTTATAAGTAAAATTCACTAAATTCCACCAGGACTGGAAATCCCTTTCAAAATCAGTGGCACTGTCCCAGACTATTTTCCTAATTTCAGTAGGAAAAGTGCCTTCTTCACCTTCTCTTATAATTGAGGCAGCAACTGACTGCATCCATAATTGAGCCTGGATACAGCTAAGAGCTAAGGAAACATTGCTTTGTGTGGCATTAAGTGCATCAATTATCAATTTGCTATCATTCACATTTATCTTTTCCCAATTTGGTAAAATATTTGATAGCAACCACTGATGTGTTCCCAAGGCCGATAAGGACGATTGCAGTGGTTGTTGTATTTTGGTTAAATCTTTAGTCGTAGAAGTCAGTTTATTCATTAATACTTCTGAATCTATACTATTTAGGATTCCCAATCCCGTTCCCACAACACCAGTTATGTCTCTTGGCACCCGGTTTTTAGGAGGGTTCCACTGTCGCAGCCAGGTTGTCCAGCCCTGAAAAGAGGTTTGCAAAAAGGGTGAACAAGCTGGTTGTATTTCTGAGACATTATTTTGCATCAGCAATTTAACTTGTTTAAGAGACCATGCCGGATTAAATAATATCTGTTGTTGGCCGGTTTTCCTGATTATATATGGTCCAACTTCAAAAATTTTCGGGGTAAGCATAACTGGTGGTTGAGCTCGAGTGGTGGTGGTGGTGGTGGTGGTATAAACCGTAGTGGATTGGGCTACAGCATTTATTATGAACTTAAAAGAAAGCCCTTCGGTGTTTTTTCCCCATAAGCAAACCACTTCTGCAGTCTGTGTTAATGTAAAATTGTGCCAACAATCCTGTATGCTTGGGTGCGTGCAGACTTTTTCCTGCTTGTCTGTTTGACCTATTTGAACACTGATTGAGGTTGCCTTACTATAAGCAGTTTTGTTAACCATTCGGCATCCTATGCTAATTTTCTCCCCCATTATCCCTTGAAGCTGCCAGGTTTTGTATTCTTTCCATTCTTGCCTGGTGTATATGTGATTATTATGCATGACAAGAGTTATTAGATTTAAATCTTTTACATTTCCCATGTATCCGGAAAAATAAACAAAAGCTTGGGACCAAGGTCCTTCGGTAAAGGGGCTTTCCGTCCATTGGGGTATGACTATTATATTATTATTGGTTGTAGCATTAATCTTAAATTTGTAAACCAGGCCTTGCAAACTAAATGGGTTAGTCAAGTTGTTTTGCCAGCTACATGTCACATAAGTGGTTTTAGCTAAAGTAAAGCTATACCAGCAATCAACAGATTCATTTTTGCAGTCTTTTGTAATTGCAATATTGTTAGTTCGGCGAACTGTGGTATAATTACCAATATATTCTTGACGGCAGCATAGGGTAAGGGGAAATATTTTGGCACACTCCCATTTCTTGGTAGGGCATAATTTTGCTGAAGGGATTTTCAAATAATTTTTTCCTCCTGGCTCCATAAAATTTCCGGCAATTGTGATAGAGGAAGCTTTCTCATGTAGAGATCCTTCCACTTTTCTGCATGCTACCACAATAGTCTCACCAATCGTTCCAGTTAGGGTTCTGGTCCATTCCTTCTGATCCCATCCCCACTCATTTGGACGATATACCTTAGAGTTATGTAGCACAATAGTTGCCAGACTCGGGTGACGACCTTTAGGATATGATCCTAGGGCATTAGTGTGCTCGATGGTAGCTTCAGACCACGGCCACTCAGCAGGGTTCTGGCCAGAGAGTTGTGGTAAGATGCAGAAAAGTATCACCAATTTTATCATGGCTCAGATGATGTTGTCCCTCGAGGTTCTTCTGTAAAGGTAAACACAACAGAAAAGTTCTGCCACTATATGGCAGAAAAGGTTAGAATGATGGAATTATCCAGCGTGTATTTATCCTGTGCTCCTTTCCCAGAGCATCGGAAGCTACCCATGCATATTTATTCAGAGGAGTTTTCAACACAAGTGGTACCTCCCCTACTGTAGGGAGGTCTACCAAAACAGGTTGTCCAGGATAATGAGCAGGGTTTGTGGAATTGTCAGGTCCTTCCAGCATGGAATGATGCTTGGAGCTGTTGGACAAAAAGCAGTGATCTTGGGACACCCATTTACTCCCTATCTGTCATTTACACCTTTGACAGCTTCCCATAATCGGAGGTCCCAATTTCCTTCCTGTGGTTTTAAGAGTCGCTTTAAAAGACCATTAGTCCTTTCTACAATCCCGTTAGCTTAAGGATAGTAAGGGGTGTGAAAAATCCATTTGATTCCTTCACCTTTTGCCCAGTCCTGTACAACTCTAGCAGTGAAATGAGACCCGTTATCAGACTGAATTTCCTGTGGCTTTGGGAAAGTTCCAAACCACCCCTGTAAAGCTTTGACAGTATTGTCCCCAGTAGCTCTTTTAAAAGCATCAGCTTGAACTAACCCAGACACAATCTCTACTCCTACTAACACAAAATGTTTTCCTCCTGATTTCTTAAAGGGACCAATATAATCTACCTGCCATGCGTCCCACAAGCCTTTGCCTTTCCTCAAATGCAAAGGGTCATCTTCTAAAGGGTGTCTTTCCAGTCGCTTGCGACACTGCTCACAGGCTGATATGCACGTTTTACACATTTCTCTAGTAACGGGCCAACCCCGGGCATGAGCTTCCTGGTATAAATCTTTTGCACCTGTGTGCTGCCTTTTTACATGCAGCCATTCTAACAATTGATTCCATTCCTCTGTAATTTGCTCCTTTTTCAGGGGACTAAGCCTTGCTAGCTCATCAGCTTTATTCCATTCTCCTGCTGGATTCCCATCTGTTTGATGAGAGGCTACCCAGCCTACTGCAAAGTTCCCCTGACTTGCAATATTTAATATTTCTTGCCACTTTTCCTTTTGCCATACCGGAATTCTGTTGACTTCCCAATCGTTTTGCTGCCAAAAAGGAAGCCATTCAGTACAACCTTTGTATACAGCATAAGAGTCAGTGTAAATGCAGACCAAAGAGGAATTTTGTGCTTCTCGTTGGAAAACACTCCAGACAGCTACCAGCTCCCCAACCTGTGCACTACCTTCGCCTTCTGTAATTATTTGCTCACCAGAGGAAATGTGAAGGGCTGCTGCTTTATACTTCCACATTTTGCCTTCCCTTTTAGCAGAAGCATCAGTAAACCAAGAATTTGCTGATTGTTCAGGAGAGAAAGGAGGGGCCACTTTGATTACAGAGACTGGTTTATCTTGGCCACTATCCAACTCCTCAGTTTCTTGGATTGCTAAATTTTTTACAGCTCCTTCTGTAATTGTAAAAATATTACAGTAATGTTCGATTTGAGCATACCACTTCCTAACTGAGGCCCTCTGAGCCACCCCGTCAGGAGGGGGGGTTCCACTAGTGACTGTCTTAATAACCTTGAAGGGGCCCCTTAGCACAATAGGTTGTTGACGTGCTATTTTTTCCACTTCAATGAGAGGCAAACTAACCACAAACAGCCCCTTTTCCCAGGTAGTGTATCTTTTCTCAGCATCTCTGAAACCACGAGAATAGAAGCCCACAGGCCTTGTTGGACCCTCAGGTCCCCTCTGCCATATGTGTACTGACAGCCCTGAGGCAGCGAATCCCCATTCTACCTGAAAGGGATCTGTAGGATGGATGGGACCCAATGTTTGATGAGCTGTTGCCTCAAAAATCAGTAATTGCAATGCTTCTTCCTGAGAAGGAGTCCAATCCCATTTTACCCCTTTCCTCAGCAAGTCATAAAGAGGCCTAGCAATTATCGAGAAATCTGGAATGTGTTTTCTCCAGAACACTAATAGTCCCAGAGCCTGTTGGAGATCCTTTCTAGTGTGAGGCATTTTAATCTGATCTAAAGAAGTCAAGGTGTCTGGTGGAATACATGTCATGCCCCCTTTCCACCAAATTCCCAAGAACTTTACTTCTTGGGAGGGCTTTTGAATTTTTTCCGGGGGAATCTGTAAATCGAGACTCTCTAAATGAGAGATTATTTTCTGTTGAGTCTCTCCTACTGCTTCAATTTCATCCCCTCCCACCAAAATGTCATCAATGTATTGGTAAACAGCTACATCATCAGGTTTGGATATCTTTTCTATTTCTTTAGCTAGTGCATGGTGGGCTAGAGTGGGGGAATGCTTGTATCCTTGGGGAAGCCTAGTGAAAGTGTATTGCTGTCCTTCCCGCGTAAAAGTGAAACGGTCCCTATCTTCTGGCTGTATAGGTATCATAAAAAACATGTCTTTGACATCTATAGTTGCCATAATAGGATGAGCTTTTTCTTGAATTGATATTATCAACTCGGCTAAATTCGGGACCGCTGCTGTGAGAGGGTCTGTGTTGGCATTAAGCCTGCGGAAATCAACTGTTAGCCTCCATTTCCCATTGGATTTACGCACTGGCCAGACAGGCGAGTTGAAAGCAGAATGTGTGTTAATTATTACTCCCTGGTCTCGCAAATCCTGTATAACTGGTTTGATACCTTCTCTGGCACCAGAAGGTAGAGGATATTGTTTTACATTTGTTATTTTACTATATGGTAGAGAAGGTGCGGTTTGAAGCAACCTAATATTTAAAGGTGTAGCGCCAAAACACCACAAAGATCCTTCTGAGTCCTCCCATTGTCTCCCAGCAAGAACATCCATCCCTAGTAAATTGTTTGGAATGTTCCCAATTACCATTTTGACAACTAATTGATTCTCATCTCCAGGAAGTGTGAGTTTGACCAAGGCTACATTCATAGATTCTGACTTTCCTAGGGCATTTAGAACACAGTATTGTCTCTTAGTTGGAACAACTCCACTCCTCTGAGCATCTTTTTCTGTTAATGCAGAAATTTGTGCCCCAGTGTCAATCAAAAATGTTACAAGAGCACGTTTGGGACCCGTAACAGCTGTAATTAAAATATCTCCTAAATTATTTTTAGTGAGCATTCTCAAGTATACCCATGCTCTGTCCTTTCGCTCACCTGTAAAGGACGGAGAAGTTAGTTTCCCTGAAACTGTGTCAGCTCATTTCCCGAATTCTGAGGAGGGGGCTGAGAGAGAAATGGCCCGCTGACTGGGTTTTGAGAGAGGAGTTGGGAAAAGGTTACTGTTTCTGTGTTTCGGAGGAGATGCTGAGGGAGGGTTGGTTCCTTGCCCGTGTTCTGAGGAGGGAGGGGAAGGAGAGGCGGAGGAAGAGTTGGCTCCTTGCCCATGTTTTGAGGAGGTTTGGGTGCCGTGGGTTGGATTGGCGGATTTGATTTTCGATGGCGCCAATTAGTTATTAATTTCTGTAATTTATCAAGGGGCAAGCCATCCATTATATCTCTGGGGACTCCTTTTTGGACTCCTAACGACCACCAATGCTGGCGGTTAGGGCTTTGTTTTCCCTTTTCTGAATTTTTACCATAAGGAATCCCAATGGACCGAACTCCTTTTGTTTTCTCTGGTTTTTCTTCCAGGGTTTTTACTGGTCCATATTTTCAACAGTAATTAATCAAATCTTCTTCAACTTCACCCCATGTCCAGACTTTATGACTACTGGCAGGCGAGCTGCATTTTGAAGCTGCGGCTTGTAAGGATGAATGGGATGGGGTAAAGTTGGGATCAGTAGATCCAGTGCAATCAGTGGGATTACCCAGGAATCTGTCCAGTCTTTCCACAGGGCTTAATGTCATAATAGTTTTTTGTAAGGTAATGGCAGTAGTTTCTGGAAGCTCACGAATTAAAGGGGTCATTATTTCGGGCTTCACAGGTAATTGCATTGGGGATTCAAAGCCAGGAATTAACTTCTTCTCATGAATCATTTGCAGGCAAGCGGCTTTATGCACACTTTCGAAGAGTTGGTCAGGGGTACTAATTATAGCTATGGGATCTCCCCTTTCTAAGGGGCTCGTTCCCCCGGCCCAAAAAGCCTCACACTGTGTCAGGGACCATGTGTCACGTTTTTCTCCCGTTGTTAGGAAGACACCATGTCCCCAATACCCACTGGCTTCTTGTTCAGTTAATTTAATTTGATCACCACCAGTGAGGGACACCTGGAAAACATATTCTGTTTCTGATTCGTGTGGGAGGCGTCCGTATTCCTTTTTAAGCTTAGCTAACTCAGTGGCAGTGTATGGTATGTGTTTGGTTGTGATGTGAGGTTCGAGATCATCATCACTGAGATAATTATACTCTGTTTTAATTAGGGGTCTCAAGTGATGGCAGCAATGTTCCCCACAATTATTTGCTGCTTCAAGTTCCTTTTGGGGGTAAATCTGTCTAATGTGAGTAGTTTCCTTCTCCTCTGTTTCTGTAGGGGAATCAGCATTGTGTGATTTGTTAACATGTTCTTCTGTTAAGGCAGCTTGCAATGCATAAGTCACATTTCTTGCTTCATGTAACTGTTTTTGTAAAATTTCTACTAAGTTTTGAAGGGAGTCTATTATTATTTCTTGCTCACTTCTTCGTTGTGAGCGAGTTTCTACGGCTGCCTTAAGACAAGCTCCCAAAACTGAGCATAAGATGGTTTTATTCTTGCCCAGTTTGAACTTTGTATCATGTTGTAAAGAACACACTCTATCAACTACATTATCCAAATTAAACCAATTATTTTGTGCCCATTCCTCTCCTCCTGGAGAAGGTTTGGCATTATATTTAGCTAGTAGAGCATAAAGCCCAACTTTAGCTTTATCATTAAGGTTATCACTCATTTTGTGAAGGGACCAAAACCACAACAGGGAGGTACAAACTTAAGTTCCACAAACCACACAGCCCTCGCTGTGTCGCCCTTCGCTTTCCTGGGTGGGTGAAGGGACAATAATGTGCCTGGGAGGCTCTGCTTAGTTTCTTCAAGTTGTCCCTTCCTTCCCAGAACAGATACACACAACAACAATAATAAAACAACAACAAAACACAGTGTCCCACCTTTTGCACTAAGGGATCTTATGTGAATTTCCAAAGACAGTGTGGGTGCTTTTTCATCTGCAACCCTCCTGTCTAGACAGAAATCCTGTCCGTGACGCCAATTTAATGTCACGATCCGCTTTTTGCGGGGTGTCGTGATGGTTCTTTTCACCGATCCCAAAAGTACAAAAAGGCAAACAACAAGGGACTATCAGTTAATCACAACAAATGCACCTTTATTAGGGGCCAAAACAGTATATGCGATAGTGGGGATCAGAAAGGAGATAAAATAATAGAGAGAGAGAGAGAAGAGGGGGATGGGAATAGCTACCAACACAGGCGAGATCCTCAGTGGTCCGGACGATGGGGATCCGTCTGTCGTGTCGGGGGAGTCTCCGAAGTTCTGGTCGACTCGGGGGTCCAGTTATAGTCCACAGAGGAAAGAGGGGGGAACAAGTGTAACAATGAAAGTCCATTGTAATCGCCACGAGGGAACAGGTGAGTCCACAGAAACCACCAAAGCAAGGCGAATAAAATAAAGAATAAGTCCATTGAAATTACTGAAGGGAAACAGGTCATGTCATTAGTGGTCAGACCACCAATTTCCCCTCCTCCCTATAGTAGGGGTCTCAGTCTCAGTCCTTGGGAGGAGGGTTCTCATTCTTTATTTGTCACAGTGGTAACGAGGCAGATGAGGGGTCTTCAATGAAGGACCACGGGAGTCCCCCCAAAAGTTCCTTGGGCTTAAGAACGGAGATTAGAAGCAGGCCGCGCATCAGGCTGTCCCATGCTGGGTCCATGTCAGGTCTTTGCCAAGTCCTTGCCAACTCCTTGCCAAGTTCTTGCCAGGCCTTGTTTGGAACAGCTAGCATGATGGTTCAGTGGTTCCACCTGCACTGTGTCCTGTTCTAAGTCGGAACTGCAGCGGGGGAAGGGATTCTTTCTCGTGGCAATCTGAAGGCAGAATGGAGAACAAGGGGCTTCAGACGGGCTCTTACAAGCACCAGCCCCAGAGCGGCCGCGCTGCGCTGGCAGCACCAGTCCGGAGCAGCGCGGGCCCAGCAGCGCCGCACGCTCTCATTGGCTCCGAGCACTTTTGGGCACCGATTGTCGAGGCTCTGCCACACAACCGATGGCTCATCGACTCCTCCAGCAGGATCTCCGAGGCTTTTCCTCCTCCTCCATCCAGCCACACCCAGGGAATGACAAATCCTGCTTTGGGGAAAACTAAGGTGGGAGGGCCTTGGAGTAGAGGCTCCTCACTGCCCAAGTCCATCCCTAGAAGTCAGCAGGAGTCTTGTGTCCATGGAAATCTCCACTATATCAAGGTTCAGCCCAAAACAACTCTCCCAGGATTTCCCTATCTCTGATCTCTCCACTTTTGGGGTGCCAGAGGTTTCCTTTCCCTGGGATGATGGGGGTCCAATGGCTCCAGGGGTTCCCCCTTCTCTGGCGTCCTGCTTAGGGATGATCCAGGGGCTGTTAGGGGTCCATGGGGTCCCTTCTCCCCTGATGCTCTACTTTGAGATCCCAGGGGTCCCTCCTCTCCAGGCTCCCCCCCTTTCCAGCCAGCCGGGGGTCCCCCAGCTCCAGGATCACCCCTCTCTACTCTCCCCACTCTGAGGGTCCCAGGAGTTCCCCTCCTCTGCTCCCCCGGGGGTCCCCAGGACCAATGTCCTCCCCCTGGTGACCCTGGGCAATGGCCACGTGTACTCCCAAAGATCCCCCCAAGGTGCTCAGCTCTGGGGTCCTGCAAGATCCAAACCTACACACACACACACACGGAGAAAAAACCCTCCCAGGGTTTATTTGGGCCTCCCAGATGATATTTGGGGCTCAATTCCACAATCTGCAAGCTCCAAACACACCCCAGTAAAAAAACCCTCACAGGGACCCCCCGATAGATTTGGGACGAGCTCCCCCTCCCCTCTCACCTGCAGGATGAGCTGGGGGCGATGGTCCTGGGGCCAAGGGTACTGCGGCCACAGGGGGCACTGGAACCTCCTGTTTCTCCTCCTTTTCCTGCTCCTGCTCCTCCTCTTCCTGCTCCTCCCTTTCCTCTCTCCCTCCTCCTCCTCCTTCCTCATCCCACCACCTGCCCAGTTCCTGCCTTCTCTATATTTAGAGTGGAGAACCTTTTTTGTTTTTAGAACGAGAACAATGATCCCAGAGGGAACACGGCTTGCTGATTTTAGCCAGAAGTGTCAGTGACTAAAGGTCATGTTTGCTCTGCTTTGGTGCCATCCTTGTTCCTCCTCAGTGTTCAGGTTGGGCTATGGGGTGTCCTTGTTTGCTGCATTTTCAGAGCTCCTCCTGGATCCTTTGGGCAACAGGGTGTGCCCTGGGAGGGTTCTTTGTGCTCCTTTGTGACACAGGAGAACCTTCCAGGCGGTTTCTGCGTGAGCTGCTGCTGTGATGTCACAGGAGCACTGCCACGTCCCCGAGGTGTTCCCGTTGCTGTGGCACACGGAGGCCTCAGTGTCCAGAGTGGCTCTGGGCACTGCTCGTTGCCGGAGGATCCTCCTGCCCGAGGCATTCTCAGCAGCAAGCCCAGCCCTGACGGGTGTCCTTCTGTGCTTGCAGGGCTACAGTCTGCAGACGTGTGCAGCGCAGCCAAAATGATCCAGCACGTGGCTGCTGCAGTTTGCACGCTGTACTCTGTGGTGTATGCGGGGTATTTTTTAACCCACTTGGCACGTAAGTCGAGGTTTTCCCTCGGTGCTGTGGCTTTGGGCTTGCTGTGTGCTTGCTGTTCTTCCTCTGGGCCTGAGCTGACTTTGGAACCAAATTGCCATGAAGACACCATTGCTTTGGGAGAGCTCCTGGCAGCAGCTGCAGCTGGAAAAGGGGGTGTCTACAGCCAGCGGGGCGTGCTCAGCATTTGCAATGAGCCCTGGGGAGTTCTGTTCCCTCAAGCAGGGAGTCTGTGGCAGCAGAGCCTGGAACTGCCTGTCCAGCCAAGAGCTGACCCAGCCCAGTATTTTGTGCTGTTCTCTTGCTGTGTGAAGGGACTGTGGCTCCTGGAGGGACGCTGTGAAAGCAAAATGCTCTCTCGGGGTTGCCTTGCTCCGGGGCATTTCCCACCACAGGCAGTTGTTTTCCTGACAGCATCTGGTTCATGTTCCCTCTCCCGTTGCAGGGCACCTCATGAGTGGATCCCGCGCAGCTCCTCCTTCGGTGAGTGGGAAAGGAACCTTTGGTGTTTGGAATTGTGCAGCAAGTTGTGAGCTCGGCATGTGGCAGCCGAGTGCCAGCCTGGGAGGCTGAAGGAAAGTTCCTGTCAGTGTCCTAGCAGCAGCAAAGGGATACCTGGGAGTTTTCTCCTTTTCTGCTGAAGAGCTTTTGAAGAGCTGCAGGTCTGGTTTTGCAGGCAGAGCATTGCTTGCTGGCTCTAGCCATGGTGGAATATGGAATTCCCAAGAATAAGGGGCAATGTCGACTTTAGCCCATTGTTAGTTTGAACAGCTCCGAACCCAATTTCTGCTTAGTGCAGCTGGATGTGCAGCTGAGGGTAAATAAGGTGATAACTGAAACAGAACTTCCCGTCCCTCACGCTGCCGTCTGTCCACAGGGCACAAAAGCAGCACCAGCACCTCCTCTGGCTCCCTCTGCTTCCAAAGAGGAGGCCAAAGAGGAGGAAGGCAGCAGTGAGCTTCCCGCTCTTCCGGGGGACGATGGTGAACGTCCCTCAGTGCCGGGAGATGACAGTGAACTTCCCGCTGCTCTGGGAGACGAGGGCGAACATCCCGCGCTGTGGGAACACAATGGCGAGGCTCCTGCGGTTTGGGACAAGGACAGTGGACATCTCCTGGCGTGGAAGGAGGACAGAGGACATCTTGTGTCTTGGGAAGAGGAGGGTGAACTTCTCCCAGCATGGGAAGCGGACAGTGAACGTCCCCTGGCTTGGAGAGATGATGGCGAACCTGCAGCATTTTGGGAAGAGGACGGAGAAGCTCCCTGTGCTTGGGAGGAGGACACTGAACCTCCCTCGGCTGTGGGATCCTGGGCTGAACATTCTGACAGCAGCACAGCCCTGCAGCCAGAGGGGAGAGGGGAGTGGTGCCTGATGCAGCTGAGTACGTCTGCTCTGTTCCTGTGTGCCAGAGCAGGGTGCTGTGTGTGTGTCTCGGCATCAGCTGCACCCAGTGCTGCTCTGCAGCTGAATGTGCCAGGGTCATTTC
The DNA here is from genome assembly GCF_031753505.1 of Anomalospiza imberbis. Taxonomy (NCBI): domain Eukaryota; kingdom Metazoa; phylum Chordata; class Aves; order Passeriformes; family Viduidae; genus Anomalospiza; species Anomalospiza imberbis. The sequence continues at coordinate 804,045 of NC_089716.1, read as the reverse complement.
TTGTCCTTCCCCAGCTGAGACCAAGGGGCTGACGGCCCCAGGGAGGGGGGCTGCATTCTGGCTCTGCTGCAAGGCGGGGTCTCACTCTGGGAGGGAGCGTCTTCCACGTGGTTTCTTTCAGGGAACACCGTGAGCCTGGCGGAGCCTGCCGAGAAATACCTGGAAGTGGAGCAGATTGGCCAAGGGTAAGTGCACGGCAGTTACTTCTGCACAAGCAGGCCCAGGTGTTGTGCTGGTGCAGGATCAAGTGAGAAGTCAGGAGAGCTCCAAACACCTCCAGACACTGGGGCGCCATCCTGCTGTCCCTCAGTCCTGATCAGAATTGATACCTGTGCTCAGAAGGCACCGTCAAAGGCCCCTGAGGCTGGCAGTGTCCTGCCTGCAGCAAGGAGCAGGACCTGGAAGATCTTCTGTCCCTGGAACTGGATTGCCTAAAAGAGCCACTCACCATCTGGTGACTGTCAGAAAACAGTTCTCAAGGAGATTTCTTTCAAATATTTTGCTTCAAAAAATATCCTCCGGTCAGGATTATCAACCTAATGGTTTAGAAACAGAAACCAGAGCTGAACTAATAAGTGCTCTATTCTAGCACAGGTAGTAGAGCCCAGACATTCAGTAACAGACACAGAGCTGATGCACTCTGGGGGAAAATGCATCACCTGCCTGATGGCAGGGCCCTTGTGGATCCTGCAGGTCTTAGGCAGGAAATGGGAAAGGATGGAATGCATTCTTTTCCAGTTCTTTAGACACCCATTGCTCACTTCAGGTTTTGAACTAAAGCAGTGCAGCATGGACATTTGGGATTTGCTCCAGCCCAATTCCTTGGTGTTGGGTCTCAGTTTTCTCTGGCACACCTTGCATGGCAGAGGGCTGGTGGCTGCTGCGCTGTTGTTGGAAGGGTCGATGCCCCCAGGTGTTTGTGGACGCTGCAGGCAGCAGAGATCTCCTGTCTGGGCTGGCTTTCCCTGCCAGGGCCTAAAGCGCTGCTTCTTTCTTCTCTGCTGTTTTGTCTCCAGGGCTTTTGGAACCGTTTCTAAAGGACTCGATAGGGCCACTGGAGGAGAGGTCAGTGTCAACACGCCCAGCACGTCTGGCAGCTCTCCAGGGCTCTCCCCTCTGCTGGCAGCTGTGGCTGCAGCTTTGGGGGCCAGCAGAGCTTTCCTGCACAGGCTGCTCCTCTGCAGGCAGAGCCGTGTCAGCCTGCAGAGCACAGCTGGGACAGACTTGGTCCTTCTGAAGTGCCCAAAGGAATGCAAGCAGGGCAGCGGTGTCTGTCAGAGCAGGACACGCTGGCTTGGTCTTCATATCTAAAAGTGGGAATGCATCAGTGCTGGAGACTGAGGCCCAATTTATCTTCACCCCAGCCTCAGACAGGAACACTATTTAGCAGTTTTCCATCCTGCCTTTCATCTTCAAAGGGTACCTCAAGGCCTAATGAGGGAGAGATCCTGCTTGGGCTCAGTTTGGGGTTTTAGTTCCACTGCAGCTGTTCACAGAGAGAGGGAGAGAAATGAGAAGATGGATGTCCAGAGCAAAGCTCTCTCCTAAACCCTGCAGTTGTGTTTGGCTCTGGGATCAGTGACAGCCTGTGACAGGGATCACCTGAACAATGGATGTGTGTGTTTGCTTTGTTGTGCAATCCCAACCAGAGCAGTTGCATCTGAAATCATGACCCAATCCCATAGAACTGCTAAAGGGTTCCCGGCTGTTTTGCTCTGTTTGCACAGAACCAGAATTACCTCCTGCTTGCAAAATGTGTTTGAACAATAATGAGAGTGTTGAGGCCATTTGAGAAGACTGTAGGTGCAGAGAATGTGGTTAGAGCTTGGAGGCTGACAGCTGAGGGGCCATTTCTGCAGAGCCTGCAAGGGCAAATGTCTCTGGCCATGTGTCCTGTAAGCAGCCCCCAGCGAGCAGAGCAATGGGCTGTGGGAATGGCACTTGCTGAGCTCTGGTGTCCCATCCCAAGGCAGTTTGGCACAGCCCGGCTCGGTCGCCCCAAAAAGACTCGCTCCGTGTTTGCTGCGGCCTCCTGCCACAGACTCCTCCAGTTAAAGGTCTGCAATGTCCCTTCAGGTGGCCATAAAGAAAATGAGTCTGAGAGGGCAGAACAGGGAACGAGCTGTGAATGAGCTCCTGCTCCTGAAGAACAAGAAGAACCCCAACATTGTCAGCTCTTTGGACAGGTGAGTGCTTCAGGCCTTATCCCGTGCCCGGGCCCTGCCTTAACCTTTCCTGCCATCCGTAGTCTGTAGCCTGATTTGAAAATGCCTGACCCAGCCGTATCCTCCCAAAACAACAGCCTGGCAGTTCGCTCCCTCCATGTGCTTTTGTTGCTTTGGTTTGGTTTTTCCTTCAAGCTGACCCTGTTTTCTGTGTCTTACAACAAGTGCTGGTAAACCACAGCAGAAATTATTTCCCTTGGCTTCTTCTTCCCAGCCCTTTCCCATTGCTGCAGATGCCAGGAAGACCAGGTTCTTGTTCCCAGAAATGCCTCGTTTGCCCATTTGTCACTGGCCTTGCCTGTTTCTGAAGGGACTTTCTGAAAGGTTTTCTGACCCCTTTTGTCCCAAGTGCTGCCCGGCCTCCTCCCCTGGATAACCCTGGGAGCTGTGTTGCCTTGTTCTGCAGGGAAGGGTGGAACTGATGAGTTCAGAAGCTGAACCAGCTGGGGGCCAGTGTTGTGGTTCCACATTGATCTGGGCCTTTGCTAAACTGCATTTTTCACCTGCTTGCCATCTCAGGCCTCTCCTTTCTCACAGGGGTCTCCTCCTTTGGACTGTGCAGATCCCAAGGGCTGTGCAGTCTGGCAGGAATGTCTCTCCATCGGATTCTGTCCTCATTGACAAGTGACCTGGCAACAAAACTCCACTCCAGGCTTTTCCATGGGGGAATTGAGCACTGCACATTGGTCTCCATGCCACTGCTTTCCTCTTCCAGCTTCCTTGTTGATGGAGATCTCTGGCTGGTGATGGAATACATGGATGGAGGAACTTTGCAGGACGTTGTCAGACAGACACGCATGGCTGAAGGAGAGATGGCAGCTGTCAGTCGGGAGGTGAGGGATCCTGCCTGTGACTGCCATGCCTTGGACACGATGGTCCTTCCCAGCAGGGTGTGAGAGCAGGAGTGGCTGCATGCTCAGGGCTTTGTTTCTCTGTTGTTTTTATGAGCTGGAGAAGAAAGAGCCCCTGCAGTGAATGGCCTGCCGGCAGCACTGCACTTCTACTTTGTTCTTGTTCTCTTTCCTGCTGTTGTGGCACTCTCTGTCTGTTTTGGATTTGATGTGCTGTTCTCAGCTTTGCCCTGAACCGTTTGCCTGGAGCTTGTCTGCACTGCACTCCTGGCCTGTCACAGCAAAGTCGCTGCTGGCAGAATTCTAAACTGTCCTTTCATGTGTGATATATTCCAGCCATTGGTTTTTACCCTCGTGTTTCTTGTTCTCTCTCAGTGTCTGCAGGGCCTGCATTTCCTCCATTCGAACCGGGTGATCCACAGAGATCTGAAGAGCTCCAACATCCTTCTGGGAATGGATGGCTCTGTCAAGCTGGGTGGGTGTTCCTGGCCAGGCACGGCGCTCCTGGGGTGCGGCTGTGGGGCTGCTTCCCAGTGATGGCCAGAGCCACACAAGGGCTGCTGGGGGCACTGCCCGGCCCCTGCTGCCAGCTGAGAGCGGCTGCCCCTGCAGAGAGCTCAGGAGAGGAGCAGGCTGTCAGGAGTGCCTTTGCTCTGGGAATGGCCCTCCCAGAGGGAGCAGGAGTTGGGATCTAAAGCTGCAAGGGAATCAGTAACAGCAACTGCATGAAAGCTGAGGGTTTCTTTAAGGGTCCAGTTCAGTTCCATCTTTCCTTGGCTACAGCCCTGAGGACTTTCCCAGCTGACTTCACTGATGCATTCTCAGACTGAGAGCGGGGAGTCTTTGTGCTTAGTTTCCTCATTCCAGCTGCCTTTGACAGTGTTTGTTTCTGTCCTCAGCTGATTTTGGCCTCAGCGCTCAGCTCAGCCCTGAGCAGGACCAGCGCAGCTCCATGGTGGGCACTGCTCACTGGATGGCCCCAGAAGTTGTCACCAGTTCTCCTTACGGCCCCAAGGTGGACATCTGGTCCTTCGGCATTGTGACCATCGAGATGGTGGAAGGAGAACCTCCTTACTTCAAGGAAACGAGGGCCATGGTAAGAGGCCAATTCTCCCGTGGTTGCAGAGGCCTGTGAGCACAGGGTGACCCTGCACTGGGAGCAGCAGCTGGAGGTTTCTGCACATGGGGAAGGGAATTCCCAGAGGACTGGAGTCTCAACACAGACACATATTCTACAGTCTCCAGACACAATTTGCTTTGGGATTTACGTTGTTGCAGTTCTTCTGGCTGTGAGGATGACCTGAAAATGTGAAGCAAGTGCACCAGCTCTTTACAATGGCTGAGGCAGCACCAGGGTTTGGGTTTTTTGGTTGGCATAGAAAAATGAGCTGTGAGCAGCATCTCTGCCAGGGAGGAAAGGGCCCCTGGAGCTGGGGCTGGGAAGCCGGGGTCGATGTGAGCACTTGTGGGTGGGAAGGAAGCTGGCAGAGCGCTGAGTTTGCTTTTCCTGCAGGCCCGCGCTCTGATCCGGCAGAACGGGACCCCGCAGCTGCAGGAGCCCAGGCGCCTGTCGGCTCTGCTGCGGGACTTCCTCGAGTGCAGCCTGGAGCCGGACGAGGAGCGGCGCTGGTCTGCCCAGGAGCTGCTGCAGGTGAATGCCAAGCGGCTGCAGGGGAAGCAGCAGCGCCAGGGAGGGGTTTTCTTGTGGGGCCCCCTCCGATGGTCTCCGGTCTCGCTGCTTTCCACACGCAAAGCAAGCAGAATCCTCGCCTGGTTTGGCTTGGCAGGGGCCTTTCGAGGTCATCTGCACCTGGGGCCCCACAGCGAGCAGGGCCATCTTCAAGCAGCTGAGGTGGCTCAGAGCCCTGCCTGACCTGAGCTTGGATGTTCCCAGGGAGGAGGCACCTCCCACATCTCTGGGCACCTTCTGTCAGTGCTTCCCCACTCTCCTGCTAAAAAATTTCTGCCTCAGACCTAATCTGAGCCTGCTTCCCTCTCCTGAGTTTGAGACCATTTCCCTTTGTCCTGTTGCAACAGAGCCTGTGAGGAAGTTGACTCTGGAAAGTAACGGTTCATTTCTTTCTTTTTTCTCCTTTGGGCAGCACCCATTTTTATCATCAGCCAAGCCTCTCTCCAGCCTGACCCCTCTGATCACCGCAGCAAAGCAACTGAGGCAGCAGCGGAGGAGATGAAGCACTGGAGGACAGCTTTTAGTTACAGTAGTTAGGACAACTAGTTAGTTATGGTAGTTAGCAGTGCTAGTTAGTTATGGTAGTTAGCAGTGCTAGTTGGTTAAGGTAGTTAGGACAGCCTGTTTGTTACGGTTCTTATGACAGCCTGTTTGTTATGGCAGTTTTTTGAATAAAAACTCTCTTAAACCTCAACTCCCTTGACGTGTCCCTTCCTTCTCCCTGTGTGACTCAGCTGCCCGGAGCAATGTGAGGGGAGAGCAGGCCCAGCCTCGCCCAGAGCTGAGCCCCAGCAGAGCCCTGGCAGAGCCCAGAGCAGCCTCGGCATCTGCAGAGTCAGCCTGGAAGGAGGCGCTTGGAGCCTTCTCGGCTGCACCCGACTCTTGGTTACAAACTGTGTGTCAGGGCTCACCCCTAGATTGGGGTGGCCCTGAAAGATGGAAAAGTCTCTCCTCCAACCTGTGTCTTCAAAGAAAGACTCAGTAGTCTTCAGTCCTCCGGTCTCAAGGTAGTTTATTGTGTGTTATCTAAAAGATTTTCTTCCTGAACTGCTGCGGTCCGTTCAGCAGGTCAAAGGCACACACTGACTCCCAGGGGCCTGGTGCCATCTTTTATATCATCCATGACGTGTTGAATGTTTATGGTTTTACCCCAATGCCTATCACCTATATTGAATGGTGACTTTCTACTCTAAACCAATCTGTGAGTGCCAACATCACCATGAACATGGAGGTTAGGAAGGAGAAAGAAGGAGCACAGGGCACGCCCAAGTCCCTTCATCTTAGAACTTCTGACCCCCATGTACAAAACTCAGACCCCTCTGTACAAGGCCTAAAACCCCCCTGTACAGCACTCAAAAGTTCTTCCTTTCACTTTGTGACTACTTCTACAATGATATCTAAATTTTGTGATTTCTTGTTCTTCCTGCAAGGTTGGTAAATTGTTCCACGGGTCAGATTCAAAGCCACAGGGGTTTCCAGCTGCATGCCAGGGTCTCAAATGCTTCTGACCTGTGCCCGGAACATCCAAAAGTGTGCAAGGGACATTCTGGGTTCCAACAAGAACAAGATAATGAGAAGTCAATGAAGAGCCTTGAATGCAGCTTTCCCCACGCCTCCCTCCTTCCAGCTGCACCTCCTCCCCCGGCAGTGCAGGAGACAGGGAATGGGGCCGTGCTCAGTTCATCCCCCGTGGCTTCTCCCTCTGCCCAGGGACAGGAGTCGTTCCCCTGCTGCAGCCTGCGGTCTCTCCCACCGGAGACTTCTCCAGGAACTTCTCCAACCGGAGTCCATCCCCTGGGGCACAGCCCCCCTCCAAGTGCTGCAGCGTGGGTCACTGTGCCACGGGGTCAGTGCTTCCAGGACAGGCTGCTCCAGCGGGGGCCCCTCTGTCCACGGGGTCACAGCCTCCTCTCAGGCATCCCCGTGCTCCAGCGTGGCTCCTCCAGGGGCTGCAGGGGGACCTCTGCATCCCCATGGATCTGCAGGGGCATCTCTGCAGCCCCATGGATCTGCAGGGGGGTCTCTGCAGCCGCATGGATCTCTGCATCCAGCAATGCCATCTTTGGAGGCACCAGGAATAGGCTGAGCTCTGCCCGAAGCTCTTCTCACATTCCCCACACCCTTCCCGCCACAGGGAGGGTTTTACCTCCTCACAGCTCCCCGGGCTGGGTTTGCAGCCCCTCCTCGTGTGGGATCTCTGGGGCTTTTCCTCCCCGTTGCATTCCTGCACCGTGGAGCCGTTCCAAATGGTCTCTTCCACGAGGTTCTCTGGCAGGGATTTGTTCTCCCTGATCCCTGTCCACAGCTCAGTGACTGGGGCAGGAAGGACAAGGAGAGTTAGAAACAGGGAGAAGGGAAAAGGAAAAGCCAGGAGAGGAAGGAAGAAGAAAGAACGAGGGAGGAAGGAGATGGGAAAAAACGTAGATGGATGAAGGAGAGAATGAGGAGAGGAAGCAGGGCAGAGAAGAAGCTGGGATTTGCCTCCGTGCCAGAGGGAAGGGGAAGGAGATCCCCACAATCCATCCCTGGCAGGACGGCGTCAGCAGCGAGGTTGTCCTGCAGCCAGGGGCGATGCTGGGCTGGGAGATGGAGCAGGAGAGAGGGGCAAAGGGGCAGTGACTTCCTCCTCACCTGCCTGGCTGTCCCAGTCTGTAGCGTCCTGGCGCTACCGAGGCCCTTGGAGCGTCCGGCACTGATGAGCCCGAAGCTCACGGCGACTTTATAAAGCTGACAAAGTAGGCAGGATGGGTCTTTGTAGGATCTCCAGCAAACTGGTTTATTGGAACAGGAACAGGGCACAGAGCTGAACAGGGACCAGGGACAAAGACAGGCTGCAAGCTGAGGGCACAGGGGGTTTTTATATGGGGTAGTGAGGGTGGAGCTGAGGGTCAGGGTCCAATGGATATGGGGGAAAATGGTGCAAAGGAGGGGTTAAGGGTTGTGTCAGCTAATAGGGAAACAGAGGCAGGGAAATGCAGTAAACTTGGGCCAGTGGAGGGACAGAGAGAGGAGAAAATTCTGGGGACTAACCAAAATAGGTGACAGGGGTTGAACTGGGGTAATTAGGCCAACGGGCCAATGGGGTAACATAACTTTACAGAAATCAGCATGTGCCTGCAAAGATCTATGGGAGAAGCAAGCTTCTCCCCATAACCTTAAAATCTATTCTTGTTTGGGACCAGTCCTCCACAGCTGAGGGACTGAGATTCTGATGGTAGGCTCCTGGGCCTCCACACCACTGCATCTTCCTTTTCCTTGTTTTCATTGCAGCGTCATTCTCCTCCACCCAGATGAAATTGAGGATTGGCAATGGCTTGCAAGAAAGCAAGGGGTGAGTACCTTGGGTTTGGTGAGAAATGAGCCTCATGCTTTAGAATTTTTAAAACTTTAAGAAGGGATAATTAGATGCAAATCAATAACAGCTCTGGGTGTTTGGCAATGGCCAGAGGCACACTGGTTAACCATAGCAACTCTTCTTATCTACTTTTTCCATTTTATTGTTCAAAAACATATTCATAAAGATTATACATATTCAAATGTTTCTTTGAACTCGTTTACTTGTTCCAGGAACTCTTGAAGTTGGTTTGAGCCCCAGGCTGCCTTTCTAGAGTACGTGCAGGAATTGTGGATTGTTGTTCTGAGGGTTGTGTGTCACTTCCTCACAACAGCCCCCGATCCCTGGTTTCAGCTGTGAGTCTGCAGGCCCCAAGTTGGGCAACTCCCTGGGGGCTCCCCTGGCAGGGGAGACCCGCCTGGAGCAGTTCTGTGTCAGGAAGGAGAGACACATTGGACTTTTTTGGTCTTCAGCTTCTGTTTATTGTTACCTTATCAAAACTTCAGCACACTGTCTGCACCAGACTCTGCGTTCAGGAAAAACAGCACAAAAATGGCCAACAAATCTTGTTACAAGGCCTTTTGAGTCTAATCAAAAACTACGCTACCCAATTAAGATGTGACATGTTGTTTTGTGTTTTTATACCCCTGTAACTGTTCTGTAATGGTTTGCCCCTTCACCCCCATTTTCTCCCCATGGTTTCACCCCGAGCTTTCAGCCTTTCCCTCAATGCCAATCTCCCTGAAAATGCTCAGTCATTCCCCTGTCCCCTCCCTGGCACCCTGTGCATCACTTGGTTCCCCATCCCGCTCTCCCAGAATCTTCCACCTTGGGCAGAGTGAGTGGACCGAGGGCCAGGGGTCGCTCCCTTAAACTTCCCCCATTGGTTTGTGTGTCTGTCTGTCCCTCCGCCTTCCACTCCCCCAAATCCCCCCATTGGGTGGTGGGGGTCCCTTCCCCCTGGTCACCATCCTGGTACTTAAGACAATTGTGAGAGCCTCGAGAGCACTTTCGGCTATTGGGACAATGGCATTCGTAGCTCCTCAGAGCTTGGATTAAACTTGAGACTTTTTCCCGGCCTTGAGTCGACTCCCTCATTATCTCCTCGGACGCTGCCTCTTCTCCTTACAAGGCAGACAGAGAAGCGCTCTGTCTTAGCCACTCCCCGAATCTTCTCGAGAAACAGGGGCGTGTCCCCCGCAGCTGACTGTGCCTCGGTGGGGCAGGCGAAGCCAGGAAGCTTCAGGGTAGGCACGGCGGCAGTGATACCTAAATTATTTTCCTTTTGTCCCAGAAATGCAAGATGTTATTCATTTCCCATCTGTGAGCAGTTTCTTCTTACCTTTTCTACCTGCTCCTTATCTCTTATCTTCTTATCTTTCCCTCCCCCGGGAGGATATCTGTTGTTAATGGCCCATTCAATGTCACTGCATGACTGTTGAAATTACATCATCCCATTGTGGGATGCTCTGCCCAGAGGGAGGAGACAAGCATTTCCTGACTGAATATAATCTGGGCAGTTTACCACTGGGAACAGCTGGGGTTTCTCCAGTGCACCGTCAGAGGAAGATTACACCCTTCTACAAGACCTGACAGAACCACATCGGCCACTTTGGGAAGACTGAGGCCATTCCAGTCTGGACTCCCACCACCACCAGCGTGTCAGGTTGTATTCTGACTCTGTCAGTGGTTGTTTTCTTTCCTTTTGTATTATTGCATGTATTTAGTTTTTTTTTCTTTCTATTCCTAATAAATTGTATTTCTGACTTGAAGTCTCTCACTGGTTTTCCTCTTCAAACCAGAACACCAGTCTAACCCAATAACTGACCCCCAAAGACCCGCAATGCAGATTTTTCTACCCAATTACAAGATACCACCTAACCCAAGAAGAAAAAGGAAGAAGAAGAAAGAAGAAGGGAACTCAAGACGACACCCTATATCCTCCATCTTGAACCCATCTATAACATACTAAAAATCCTAAAACCTAAATGTCTCACCCATGTGACATACTCCACTACTCTCTACAATTCTCTACAATCTCTTTCACACTTTTGTGGTTTCTAGTTTACCTTGAGGCTTTGGAAGTTTTCTCCATGAATGAGGGTCAAAGTCAGTGCTGCCCTGGAGGTCAGGACACCCCAGAGTAGACAGAGAAATATTCCCAGTGCCCTGGGTTTCCACATCAGCAGGCGACAGTTATTGACAGTCGAAGGGTCAGCGGCAGGGGTCCTCATCACACCCGTTCCTTAAATGTTATCTGGCCATGCAGACGGTTTTAGCTACTTCCACAAGTACTTTAAATCAACATTAGCTGTTTCACAAATATCTCTGAGTTATTCTTGTCAGTTAGTTACAAAAATAAAAGCATTAGTTATTATTTCACAATTGCAGCTACTTCTGCAAAAGTTAACATTCGAATGCAAAACACGTAGCATCCACTTCAATACGTTGCAAAAGCCAAAACTATAATGTATGTTTTTCACACTGACCACAAACTAAAATATCATCCATGAATGATGTTCTGAGGATATGAGCGACACAGGGGACAGCGCACTGGCCACAAAGAGCCGACAAGTTGTACGACAGCAAAAGCAGTTAAAAGTGATTACAAACTGTCCTATATCAAAATCAGCTCATGTTTCATGTTGTGATTAGGAATTAGTTGCAGAAGTCAACAAAAAATAGCAAAAGCCACCAACTACATAGTTCTTTATAACAAACCCAGGGCAGGTTTTTCCCTTACATGGAGCACTTGGGCCTTCCCCGGGCCCCTTCTGCCCTCTTGCAGAGCCGGTGGCATTTTCCACCACCCACAGTTTGTAACCAAGAGTCGGGTGCAGCCGAGAAGGCTCCAAGCGCCTCCTTCCAGGCTGACTCTGCAGATGCCGAGGCTGCTCTGGGCTCTGCCAGGGCTCTGCTGGGGCTCAGCTCTGGGCGAGGCTGGGCCCGCTCTCCCCTCACATTGCTCCGGGCAGCTGAGTCACACAGGGAGAAGGAAGGGACACGTCAAGGGAGTTGAGGTTTAAGAGAGTTTTTATTCAAAAAACTGCCATAACAAACAGGCTGTCATAAGAGCCGTAACAAACAGGCTGTCCTAACTACCTTAACCAACTAGCACTACTAACTACCATAACTAACTGGCACTGCTAACTACCATAACTAACTAGTTGTCCTAACTAACTACAGTAATTAAAATCTGTCCTCCAGTGCTTCATCACCTCCTCTGCTGCCTCAGTTGCTTTGCTGCGGTGATCAGAGGGGTCAGGCTGGAGAGAGGCTTGGCTGATGATAAAAATGGGTGCTGCCCAAAGGAGAAAAAAGAAAGAAATGAACCGTTACTTTCCAGAGTCAACTTCCTCACAGGCTCTGTTGCAACAGGACAAAGGGAAATGGTCTGAAACTCAGGAGGGGGAAGCAGGCTCAGATGAGATCTAAGGCAGAATTTTTTTAGCGGGAGAGTGGGGAAGCACTGACAGAAGGTGCCCAGAGATGTGGGAGGTGCCTCCTCCCTGGGAACATCCAAGCTCAGGTCAGGCAGGGCTCTGAGCCACCTGAGCTGCTTGAAGATGGCCCTGCTCGCTGTGGGGCCCCAGGTGCAGATGACCTCGAAAGGCCCCTGCCAAGCCAAACCAGGCGAGGATTCTGCTTGCTTTGCGTGTGGAAAGCAGCGAGACCGGAGACCATCGGAGGGGGCCCCACAAGAAAACCCCTCCCTGGCGCTGCTGCTTCCCCTGCAGCCGCTTGGCATTCACCTGCAGCAGCTCCTGGGCAGACCAGCGCCGCTCCTCGTCCGGCTCCAGGCTGCACTCGAGGAAGTCTCGCAGCAGAGCCGACAGGCGCCTGGGCTCCTGCAGCTGCGGGGTCCCGTTCTGCCGGATCAGAGCGCGAGCCTGCAGGAAAAGCAAACTCAGCGCTCTGCCAGCTTCCTTCCCACCCACAAGTGCTCACATTGACCCCGGCTTCCCAGCCCCAGCTCCAGGGGCCCTTTCCTCCCTGGCAGAGATGCTGCTCACAGCTCATTTTTCTATGCCAACCAAAAAACCCAAACCCTGGTGCTGCCTCAGCCATTGTAAAGAGCTGGTGCACTTGCTTCACATTTTCAGGTCATCCTCACAGCCAGAAGAACTGCAACAACGTAAATCCCAAAGCAAATTGTGTCTGGAGACTGTAGAATATGTGTCTGTGTTGAGACTCCAGTCCTCTGGGAATTCCCTTCCCCATGTGCAGAAACCTCCAGCTGCTGCTCCCAGTGCAGGCTCACCCTGTGCTCACAGGCCTCTGCAACCACGGGAGAATTGGCCTCTTACCATGGCCCTCGTTTCCTTGAAGTAAGGAGGTTCTCCTTCCACCATCTCGATGGTCACAATGCCGAAGGACCAGATGTCCACCTTGGGGCCGTAAGGAGAACTGGTGACAACTTCTGGGGCCATCCAGTGAGCAGTGCCCACCATGGAGCTGCGCTGGTCCTGCTCAGGGCTGAGCTGAGCGCTAAGGCCAAAATCAGCTGAGGACAGAAACAAACACTGTCAAAGGCAGCTGGAATGAGGAAACCAAGCACAAAGACTCCCCGCTCTCAGTCTGAGAATGCAGCAGTGAATTCAGCTGGAAAAGTCCTCAGGGCTGTAGCCAAGGAAAGATGGAACTGAACTGGACCCTTAAAGAAACCCTCAGCTTTCGTGCAGTTGCTTTTACTGATTCCCTTGCAGCTTTAGATTCCAACTCCTGCCCCTCTGGTAGGGCCATTCCCAGAGCAAAGGCACCCCTGACAGCCTGCTCCTCTCCTGAGCTCTCTGCAGGGGCAGCCGCTCTCAGCTGGCAGCAGGGGCCGGGCAGTGCCCCCAGCAGCCCTTGTGGGGCTCTGGCCGTCACTGGGAAGCAGCCCCACAGCCGCACCCCGGGAGCGCCGTGCCTGGCCAGGAACACCCACCCAGCTTGACAGAGCTGTCCATTCCCAGAAGGATGTTGGAGCTCTTCAGATCTCTGTGGATCACCCGGTTCGAATGGAGGAAATGCAGGCCCTGCAGACACTGAGAGAGAACAAGAAACACGAGGGTAAAAACCAATGGCTGGAATATATCACACATGAAAGGACAGTTTAGAATTCTGCCAGCAGCGACTTTGCTGTGACAGGCCAGGAGTGCAGTGCAGACAAGCTCCAGGCAAACGGTTCAAGGCAAAGCTGAGAACAGCACATCAAATCCAAAACAGACAGAGAGTGCCACAACAGCAGGAAAGAGAACAAGAACAAAGTAGAAGTGCAGTGCTGCCGGCAGGCCATTCACTGCAGGGGCTCTTTCTTCTCCAGCTCATAAAAACAACAGAGAAACAAAGCCCTGAGCCTGGAGCCACTCCTGCTCTCACGCCCTGCTGGGAAGGACCATCGTGTCCAAGGCATGGCAGTCACAGGCAGGATCCCTCACCTCCCGACTGACAGCTGCCATCTCTCCTTCAGCCATGCGTGTCTGTCTGACAACGTCCTGCAAAGTTCCTCCATCCATGTATTCCATCACCAGCCAGAGATCTCCATCAACAAGGAAGCTGGAAGAGGAAAGCAGTGGCATGGAGACCAATGTGCAACGCTCAATTCCCCCATGGAAAAGCCTGGAGTGAAGTTTTATTGCCAGGTCACTTGTCAATGAGGACAGTATCCGATGGAGAGACATTCCTGCCAGGCTGCACAGCCCTTGGGATCTGCACAGTCTAAAGGAGGAGGCCCCTGTGAGAAAGGAGAGGCCTGAGATGGCAAGCAGGTGAAAAATGCAGTTTAGCAAAGGCCCAGATCAATGTGGACCCACAACACTGGCCCCCAGCTGGTTCAGCTTCTGAACTCAGCAGTTCCACCCTTCCCTGCAGAACAAGGCAACACAGCTCCCAGGGTTATCCAGGGGAGGAGGCCGGGCAGCACCTGGGACAAAAGGGGTCAGAAAACCTTTCAGAAAGTCCCTTCAGAAACAGGCAAGGCCAGTGACAAATGGGCAAACGAGGCATTTCTGGGAACAAGAACCTGCTCTTCCTGGCATCTGCTGGCAGCAATGGGAAAGGGCTGGGAAGAAGAAGCCAAGGGAAATAATTTCTGCTGTGGTTTATCAGCACTTGTTGTAAGACACAGAAAACAGGGTCAGCTTGAAGGAAAAACCAAACCAAAGCAACAAAAGCACACGGAGGGAGTGAACTGCCAGGCTGTTGTTTTGGGAAGATACGGCTGGGTCAGGCATTTTCAAAACAGGCTACAGACTACGGATGGCAGGAAAGGTTAAGGCAGGGCCCGGGCACGGGATAAGGCCTGAAGCACTCACCTGTCCAAAGAGCTGACAATGTTGGGGTTCTTCTTGTTCTTCAGGAGCAGGAGCTCATTCACAGCTCGTTCCCTGTTCTGCCCTCTCAGACTCATTTTCTTTATGGCCACCTGAAGGGACATTGCAGACCTTTCACTGGAGGAGTCTGTGGCAGGAGGCCGCAGCAAACACAGAGCGAGTCTTTTTGGGGCGATGGAGCCGGGCTGCGCCAGACTGCCTTGGGATGGGACACCAGAGCTCAGCAAGTGCCATTCCCACAGCCCATTGCTCTGCTCGCTGGGGGCTGCTTACAGGACACATGGCCAGAGACATTTGGCCTTGCAAACCCTGCAGAAATGGCCCCTCAGCTGTCAGCCTCCAAGCTCTAACCACATTCTCTGCACCTACAGTCTTCTCAAATGGCCTCAACACTCTCATTATTGTTCAAACACACTTTGCAAGCAGGAGGTAATTCTGGTTCTGTGCAAACAGAGTGAAACTGCCGGGAACCCTTAAGTAGTTCTATGGGATTGGGTCATGATTTCAGATGCAACTGCTCTGGTTGGGATTGCACAACAAAGCAAACACACACATCCATTGCCCTCCTTGCATTCCTGTGGGCACTTCAGAAGGACCAAGTCTGTCCCAGCTGTGCTCTGCAGGCAGAGGAGCAGCCTGTGCAGGAAAGCTCTGCTGGCCCCCAAAGCTGCAGCCACAGCTCCCAGCAGAGGGGAGAGCCCTGGAGAGCTGCCAGACGTGCTGGGCGTGTTGAGACTGACCTCTCCTCCAGTGGCCCTGTCGAGTCCTTTAGAAACGGTTCCGAAAGCCCTGGACACCAAACAGCAGAGAAGAAAGAAGCAGCGCTTTAGGTCCTGGCAGTGAAAGCCAGCCCAGACAGGAGATCTCTGCTGCCTGCAGCGTTCACAAACACCTGGGGGCATTGACCCTTCCAACAACAGCGCAGCAGCCACCAGCCCTCTGCCATGCAAGGTGTGCCAGAGAAAACTGAGACCCGACACCAAGGAATTGGGCTGGAGCAAACCCCAAATGCCCACGCTGAACTGCTTTAGTTCAAAACCTGAAGTGAGCAATGGGTGTCTAAAGAACTGGAAAAGAATGCATTCCATCCTTTTCCATTTCCTGCCTAAGCAATCCAATTCCAGGGATAGAAGATCTTCCAGGTCCTGCTCCTTGCTGCAGGCAGGACACTGCCAGCCTCAGGGGCCTTTGACGGTGCCTTCTGAGCACAGGTATCAATTCTGATCAGGACTGAGGGACAGCAGGATGGCGCCCCAGTGTCTGGAGGTGTTTGGAGCTCTCCTGACTTCTCACTTGATCCTGCACCAGCACAACACCTGGGCCTGCTTGTGCAGAAGTAACTGCCGTGCACTTACCCTTGGCCAATCTGCTCCACTTCCAGGTATTTCTCGGCAGGCTCCGCCAGGCTCACAGTGTTCCCTGAAAGAAACCACGTGGAAGACGCTCCCTCCCAGAGTGAGACCCCGCCTTGCAGCAGAGCCAGAATGCAGCCCCCCTCCCTGGGGCCGTCAGCCCCTTGGTCTCAGCTGGGGAAGGACAAGAAATGACCCTGGCACATTCAGCTGCAGAGCAGCACTGGGTGCAGCTGATGCCGAGACACACACACAGCACCCTGCTCTGGCACACAGGAACACAGCAGACGTACTCAGCTGCATCAGGCACCACTCCCCTCTCCCCTCTGGCTGCAGGGCTGTGCTGCTGACAGAATGTTCAGCCCAGGATCCCACAGCCGAGGGAGGTTCAGTGTCCTCTTCCCAAGCACAGGGAGCTTCTCCGTCCTCTTCCCAAAATGCTGCAGGTTCGCCATCATCATTCCAAGCCGGGCGACGTTCACTGTCCTCTTCCCATGTTGGGGGAAGTTCCCCCTTCTCTTCCCAAGACACAGGATGTCCTCTGTCCTCCTTCCATGCCGGGAGATGTCCACTGTCCTTGTCCCACACCGCAGGAGCCTCGCCGTTGTGTTCCCACAGCGCGGGATGTTCGCCCTCGTCTCCCAGAACAGCGGGAAGTTCACTGTCATCTCCCAGCACTGAGGGACGTCCACCATCGTCCCCTGGAACAGCGGGAAGCTCACTGCGGCCTTCCTCCTCTTTGGCCACTTCTTTGGAAGCAGAGGGAGCCATAGGAGGTTCTGGTGCTGCTTTTGTGCCCTGTGGACAGAAAGAAAAGGAGAAAACTCCCAGGGATCCCTTTGCTGCTGCAAGGACACTGGCAGGAACTTTCCTTCAGCCTCCCAGGCCGGCACTCAGCTGCCACATGCCGAGCTCACAACTTGCTGCACAATTCCAAACACCAAAGGTTCCTTTCCCACTCACTGAAGGAGGAGCGGTGCGGGATCCACTCATGAGGTGCCCTGCAACGGGAGAGGGAACATGAACCAGATGCTGTCAGGAAAACAACTGCCTGTGGTGGGAAATGCCCCGGAGCAAGGCAACCCCGAGAGAGCATTTTGCTTTTACAGCGTCCCTCCAGGAGCCACAGTCCCTTCACACAGCAAGAGAACAGCACAAAATACTGGGCTGGGTCAGCTCTTGGCTGGACAGGCAGTTCCAGGTTCTGCTGCCACCGACTCCCCGCTTGAGGGAACAGAACCCCCCAGGGCTCATTGCAAATGCTGCGCACGCCCCGCTGGCTGCAGACACCCCCTTTTCCAGCTGCAGCTGCTGCCAGGAGCTCTCCCAAAGCAATGGTGTCTTCATGGCAATTTGGTCACAAAGACAGCTCAGGCCCAGAGGAAGAACAGCAAGCACACAGCAAGCCCAAAGCCACAGCACCGAGGGAAAACCTCGACTTACGTGCCAAGTGGGTTAAAAAATACCCCGCATACGCCACAGAGTACAGCGTGCAAACTGCAGCAGCCACGTGCTGGTCATTTTGGCTGCGCTGCACACGTCTGCAGACTGTAGCCCTGCACGCACAGAAGGACACCCGTCAGGGGTGGGCTGGCTGCTGAGAATGCCTCGGGCAGGAGGATCCTCCGGCAACGAGCAGTGCCCAGAGCCACTCTGGACACTGAGGCCTCCGTGTGCCACAGCAACGGGAACACCTTGGGGACGTGGCAGTGCTCCTGTGACATCACAGCAGCAGCTCATGCAGAAACCGCCTGGAAGGTTCTCCTGTGTCACAAAGGAGCACAAAGAGCCCTCCCAGGGCACAGCCTGTTGCCCAAAGGATCCAGGAGGAGCTCTGAAAATGCAGCAAACAAGGACACCCCATAGCCCAGCCTGAACACTGAGGAGGAACAAGGACGGCACCAAAGCAGAGGAAACATGACCTTTAGTCACTGACACTTCTGGCTAAAACCAGCAAGCCGTGTTCCATCTGGGATCTTTGTTCTCGTTCTAAAAACAAAAAAGGTTCTCCACTCTAAATATAGAGAAGGCAGGAACTGGGCAGGAGGTGGGATGAGGAAGGAGGAGGAGGAGGGAGAGAGGAAAAGGAGGAGCAGGAAGAGGAGGAGCAGGAGCAGGAAAAGGAGGAGAAACAGGAGGTTTCAGTGCCCCCTGTGGCCGCAGCACTCTTGGCCCCAGGACCATCGCCCCCAGCTCATCCTGCAGGTGAGAGGGGAGGGGGAGCTCGTCCCAAATCTATCGGGGGGTCCCTGAGAGGGTTTTTTTATTGGGGTGTATTTGGAGCTTGCAGATTGTGGAATTGAGCCCCAAATATCGTCTGGGAGGCCCAAATAGACCGTGGGAGTTTTATTTCTCTGTGTGTGTGTGTGTGTGTAGGTTTGGATCTTGCAGGACCCCAGAGCTGAGCCCCTTGGGGGGATCTTTGGGAGTCCACGTGGCCATTGCCCAGGGCCACCAGGGGGAGGACATTGGTCCTGGGGACCCCCGGGGGAGCAGAGAAGGGGCAACCCCTGCGACCCCCGGAATGGAGAGAGAAGAGAGGGGTGATCCTGGAGCTGGGGGAACCCCGGCTGGCTGGAAAGTGGGGGAGCCTGGAGAGGAGGGACCCCTGGGACCCCTGGGATATCAAAGTAGAGCATCAAGGCAGAAGGGACCCCATGGACCCCCAAAAGACCCTGGATCATCCCTAAGCAGGACGCCAAAGAAGGGGGAACCCCTGGAGCCATTGGACCCCCATCATCCCAGGGAAAGGAAACCTCTGGAACGCCAAAAGTGGAGAGATCAGAGATTGGGAACTCCTGGGAGAGTTGTTTTGGGCTGAACCTTGATATAGTGGAGATTTCCATGGACACAAGACTCCTGCTGAGTTCCAGGGATGGTCTTGGGCAGTGAGGAGCCTCTACTCCAAGGCGCTCCCACCTTGGTTTTCCCCAAAGCAGGATTTGTCATTCCCAGGCTGTGGCTGGATGGAGAAGGAGGAAAAGCCCTGGAGATCCTGCAGGAGGAGGGGCTGCAAACCCAGCCCAGGGAGCTGTTGGGATTAAAGAGCTCCCCTGAGCCAGGAACGTGGCCGGAGATCCAGCTGGAGCTCGGAGCTGGTGGAGAACCCTCATGGCAGGGAGAAGCCCCACAAGTGCTTGGAATGTGGGCAGGGTTTCAGCTGGAGCCCCACCCTGATGGAACACCACAACATCCACACTGGGGAGAGGCCCTGTGAGTGTGGGGAGTGTGGGGAGAGCTTCAGTGGGACCTCTGACCTCACCGAGCACCACAGGATCCACACTGGGGAACGGCCCTATGAGTGCTTGGAATGTCAGAAGAGCTTCAGGTGCAATTCAGGGATCGTCACTCACCAGCACTTCCACACCAGGGAGAGGCCCTGTGAGTGCCCCGAGTGCAGGAAGAGCTTCGTGCGCTGCTCCAGCTCCATCCCCCATGGGAGGATCCACGTTGGATGATCCCCAGTGAGCCCCGTTGGGCAGAGCCCCGGTGACCCCGCTCTGGGTGATCCCGGTTGGGTGGGGGGAAGGTGTTGGAGAGATTTCTTTCCCCTCTGCTTGTCCTGGTGTGATTTGGTTGGTAATAAATTCCCTCCCTGTGTACGGGCCGGGTCTGTTGTGCCCGTGCCGGATTTGCTGAGGGATCTCTCCCGCTCCTTGTTCCCAGGCAGGAACCCTCGGTTCCATTTTCTGTCCCTGTGCGGCTGCGGGGGGCAGGGACAGAGCGGCTCTGGGGGGTGCCTGGCATGGGGCCAGCGTCACCCCTCGCCACGGGCACCCCTGAGACCCCGCGCAGCCGGGCACACATTTCTGGGCACAGCTGAGCTCCCAGCTGCGCAGCGCCCCAAGGCTCCCCGTGCCTGGAAAAGCCCCAGCCGGGGCTGCAGCGTCCCGGAACCGCTCAGCCAATCCAAACGCAGCCAAAACGCGCTGCAGCCAATGGGAGCGCGAGGAGTTGAGGAGTCATCGGTTGTGTGGCAGAGCCTCGGCAATCGGTGCCCAAAAGTGCTCGGAGCCAATGAGAGCGCGCGGCGCTGCTGAGCCCGCGCTGCTCCGGACTGGTGCTGCCAGCGCAGCGCGGCCGCTCTGGGGCCGGTGCTCCCTGGGCGGCGCTGGCCATGGGGCGAGTGGCGGCAGCTGGGGCCGTACTGGTGGCACTGGTGGTGCTGGGAGCCCCCCCGGCTGCGGGCGCGGAGCTCTCGGGAGAGCGGGGGGGGCGGGAGGCGGTGGGACAGGGGGGAGAATGGGGAAAAGGGGGCGGTGGGAGCCCGAAATTGCAGGGGCAGGAGGAGGAGGGGACCCCGAAAGGAAGAGCGGGAGGGGCTGAGGATTGGGGGCAGGTGAGGAAGGGTCGGGAGAGGGTGGGAAAATGGGGAAAAGGGGAGGGTAGGACCCCAAAACTGAGCGGGAAGCGGGGCTTGGCTTTTGGGAAATTGTGTTTAAAAGGTTGGGAAAGAGGAAAAGGAGTAAATGGCACCCCAAAACTCATCTGGGGAGAGGCTGAAAGTCGGAGGGGAGAGGATGTGGAAGGGCAAATGGGGGAAGAATGGAAAAGAGGAAGTGGCAGCTCGGGCAGGAGGGATCCATGGGTGCCCTGGGGCACAGGGGGTGCGGAGTGGGGATCCGGGGTGGATCCCGGAGCTCTGGGGCTGCTGGGGGGGCACCCCCGGACCTGTGTCCTGCACACACAGGGATGTTCCAGTACGTGGGAAAGTCCGAGTGTCACTTCATGAACGGCACGGAGAAGGTGAGGTACCTGAGCAGGTTCATCTACAATCGGGAGCAGTACGCGATGTTCGACTGCGACGTGGGGCACTTTTGGGGGTTCACCCCCTATGGGGAGACAGCAGCCAGGTATTGGAACAGCGACCCAGACGTTATGGAGCAAAAAAGGGCTGCGGCGGACTGGCTGTGCCGGTACAACCACGAGTATCTCAGCCCGTTCCTCACGGAGCGCCGAGGTGAGCGCGGGGCAGAGCGTGTCCCCTCGGGCCCTGCCCTGGCAATGACCCTGGAGCCCCTCAAAACCTCCCTGGAATCGGCCCAGAGCCCTCAGCCCTCCTTGTGCCCATCCCCGAGACCTTGTGTCCCTGCCACTGACCCCCGTGGCTCTCCCAGTCCATCCCAGTCTCTCCCAGTGCCTCCCGGCTGTCCATCTCAGCCTAGCGTGGTGCTGCCGCCCCTCAGCCAATCAGAGCGCGTGTCTCTGATGACTCATCAGTTGCCAGGCAGACCCGCAGCGCCGAGTGCCCCGCACTGGACTCGGCCTCCCAGTGCCGCGCACTTCGTTCCCAGTTCCTCCCAGTGCCGCCCCAGTCCCTCCCAGTCCATTCCCAGTTCATTCCCAGTTCACTCCTAGACCTCCATCCTCCCTCCCAGTGCCCCCCATCCCCTCCCATCTCGCTGAGTGCTGCCCCAGTCCTTCCCAGTCCATTCCCAGTCCTTCCCAGTCCATTCCCAATCCCTCCCAAGGCCACCCCATCCCTCCCCTCTCTCTCCCAGTTCCCCCCAGCTGACCCCCGTCGGTTCCCGCTCTCTCCCAGTGCCCCCCAGCGTATCCATCTCGCTGGTGCCCTCGATCTCCCAGCCCAGGGCTGCTCCGTGATGGATTTCTACCCTGCCCACACCCAGCTGAGGTGGTTCCAGGGCCAGCAGGAGCTCTCTGTGGTGGCCACCGACATGGTCCCCAACAAGGACTGGACCTACCAGCTCCTGGTGCTGCCGGAAACACCCCCCTGGCACGGGCTCACCTGCAGCTGCCAAGTGGAGCACGTCAGCCTGAAGCACCCCCTGAGCTGGCATTGGGGTACAGGGGAGGAATTGGGGGCGCTGAGAGAGCCACTGGGATGTGCTGGGAGCAACTGGGAGGGAATTGGAGACAGCCTGGTTTCAGCTGGGAGAGGGGCTTGGGGGAGTGGAAGGGCTGAGAAGTGGTTTGAAGGATGCTGGGGATGGTGGGATGGGGTTCTGGGGGTCCTGCTGGACACTGGGAGGGAGTTTGGGGGTGCTGGGTATGACTGGGAAGGATTGGAGTGAGTCCAGAGGAGCTGGAAGGAGATTGGGGATGGAAAAGCAGAGGTTGGGATGAGGTTGGTTGTGCTGGGAAGAGACTAGGAGGGGTCAGGGTGAGTCCTGGTGAGGCTGGGAAGGGACTGGGAGAGGGTTTGGGGTGTCTGAGAGGTTTTGGGGGGTCCATACCCCTGCAGACCCCCCAGAGATGCCACTGGATGCCGCCCACAGCAAGATGCTGGCAGGGATCGGGGGCTCCGAGTTAGGCTTCGTCTTCCTGGTGCTGGGGCTCAGCTTCTAGGAGCATGTGTGCTCCTTCCCCGGGGCCCCCAGCCCGGTGTCACCCCCTTTTCTCTGCACACAGAGCTCCTGAGCCGCCGCCGGCTGCAGCCCCTCCCCGTGGTCTCGGGCCCGGCCGGGACCCCCCGCTCCATCCCCACGCTGATTTTGGGGGGGTCGTGTGTCCCCCCAGCCCTGCTGTCACTCTGCCCCTGCCCGCCTGCTCCCAGTCTTCCCAGTAAAGCTTCCCAGTTAAACCCAGCCCAGGTTATGGGGGGCAGTGGGGAGGGACTTGGGGGGACCCCACGCGGGGGCCGGGACTGGGCAGGGAGGGTGGGGTCCAGGTGGGGAACACTGGGTGCTGCGGGTCTGCCCGGCAACTGGTGAGTCATCAGCCCCGCTCGCTCTGATTGGCTGACTCTTGTCCATCGCGTTCTCTCATTGGCTGAGGAGAGGCCCGGGACTGGAGAGAAGCAACGGCAGAGATCCCGCCCCGAGCACCGGCACGGGGACAACAGACCCAGCCTGGGCACACGGAGGGAATTTATTACCAACCAAACACAGCAGCACAAGGAGAAGGGAAAGAAATCCCTCCAACACCTTCCCCCCACCCAACGGGGATCACCCACAACAGGGCTTATCCACGATGGAGAGACGGGGACAGCCGAGTTTAGACCAGAAGCCAATTTCATTGAGGGTACCAGGGGTTTATACAGGGTTTTACTTGTGTGGTGCTCAGATAGGGCTCGATGTTTGCTAACAATTTCCCATTGGTTACACATTCTTCATGACATCACGGCACCTGGGAACATTATCTTATCACAAAGTCTCACAACAGGTTGCTTGGTCACTTCTTGCCCAGGGAGACTTAAACTGTGTCTGTGTCTCCCACAGTTGCTGCTCAGTCAGGCCTCAGATATTGGCCCCTTTATCAGCTCCAATGTTTTCCTCTCTGTTTTATTCCCCATTCCGGGGCACCAGGGCTCTGCCCAATGGGGGTCACTGGGGATCATCCAGCCCGGATCCTCCCATGGGGGATGGAGCTGGAGAAGACCATGAAGCTCTGCCCTCACTCCAAGCTCTTCCCCCACTCGGGGCACCCCCAGGGCTTCCCTTAGTGGTGCCTCCGTTGGTGTTGGGTCCGGTCTGAGCTCTGTGAGAAGCTCTTCCCACACTCCCCACACTCATAGGGCCTCTCCCCGCTGTGGATGCGCTGGTGCCTGGTGAGGTGGGAGTTTCGCCTGAAGCCCTTCCCGCAGTCGGGGCAGCGGAAGGGCCTCTCCTCTGTGTGAATCCGCTCATGTAGGAGGAGATCGGACCTGGTGTGAAACCTCTTCCCACACTGGGGACACTCGTAGGGCCTCTCCCGGGTGTGGATGCGCTGGTGTCTTCTCAGGTCTGAGCTCCGTCCAAAGCTCTTCCCACATTCCAAGCAGGTGTAGTTCCGTTCCCCAGTGTGGATCCTCTGGTGCCGGATCAGGTCAGAGCTGTCCCTGAAACCCTTCCCACACTCCCCACACTCGTAGGGCTGTTCCACAGAGTGGATCCTGTGGTGCCGGATCAGGTTGGAGCTCTGTCTGAAGCTCTTCCCACACTCCCCACACTCGTAGGGCCGTTCCCCAGTGTGGATCCTCTGGTGCTGGATCAGGCTGGAACTTCGGCTGAAACCCTGCACACATTCCAAGCACTTGTGGGGCTTCTCCCTGCCATGAGGCTTCTCCACCACCTCTGAGCTCCGGCTGGATCTCCGGCCGCCTTCCTGGCTCAGGGGGGCGCTTTCCTCCCCACAGCTCCCTGGGCTGGGTTTGCAGCCCCTCCTCCTGCAGGATCTCCGGGGCTTTTCCTCCTCCTCCATCCAGCCACACCCTGAGAATGACAAAGCCTGGTTTGGGGAAAAAACAAGAGGAGAGCAACTTGGACTGGAGGTTCCTCCCTGCCCAGGTCCATCCCTAGAATTCAGCAGGAGTCTTGTGTCCATGGAAATCTCCACTATATCAAGGTTCAGCCCAAAACAACTCTCCCAGGAGTTCCCTGTCTCTGATCTCTCCACTTTTGGCTTTCCAGAGGTTTCCTTCCCTTGGGATGATGGGGGTCCAATGGTTCCAGGGGTTCCCCCTTCTCTGGCGTCCTGCTTAGGGATGATCCAGGAGCTTTTGGGGGTCCATGGGGTCCCTTCTGCCCTGATGCTCTACTTTGATGTCCCAGGGGTCCCAGGGGTCCCTCCTCTCTAGGCTCCCCCCCTTTCCAGCCAGCCGGGGGTCCCCCAGCTCCAGGATCACCCCTCTCTGCTCCCCCCACTCCGGGGGTCCCAGGGGTTCCCCTCCTCTGCTCCCCCGGATGTCCCCAGAACCAATGTCCTCCCCCTGGTGACCCTGGGCAATGGCCACGTGGACTCCCAAAGATCCCCCCAAGGGGCTCAGCTTTGGGGTCCTGCAAGATCCAAACCTACACACACACACACACGGAGAAAAAACCCTCCCAGGGTTTATTTGGGCCTCCCAGACGATATTTGGGGCTCAATTCCACAATCTGCAAGCTCCAAACACACCCCAATAAAAAAACCCTCTCAGGGACCCCCCGACAGATTTTGGATGACCTCCCCCTCCCCTCCCACATGCAGGATGAGCTGGGGGCGATGGTCCCGGGGCCAAGGGTGCTGCGGCCACAGGGGGCACTGGAACCTCCTGTTTCTCCTCCTTTTCCTGCTCCTGCTCCTCCTCTTCCTGCTCCTCCTCTTCCTGCTCCTACTTTTCCCCTCTCCCTCCTCCTCCTTCCTCATTCCACCTCCTGCCCAGTTCCTGCCTTCTCTATATTTAGAGTGGAGAACCTTGCTTGTTTTTAGAATGAGAACAAAGATCCCAGATGGAACACGGCTTGCTGGTTTTAGCCAGAAGTGTCAGTGACTAAAGGTCATGTTTCCTCTGCTTTGGTGCCGTCCTTGTTCCTCCTCAGTGTTCAGGCTGGGCTATGGGGTGTCCTTGTTTGCTGCATTTTCAGAGCTCCTCCTGGATCCTTTGGGCAACAGGCTGTGCCCTGGGAGGGTTCTTTGTGCTCCTTTGTGACACAGGAGAACCTTCCAGGCGGTTTCTGCGTGAGCTGCTGCTGTGATGTCACAGGAGCACTGCCACGTCCCCGAGGTGTTCCCGTTGCTGTGGCACACGGAGGCCTCAGTGTCCAGAGTGGCTCTGGGCACTGCTCGTTGCCGGAGGATCCTCCTGCCCGAGGCATTCTCAGCAGCCAGCCCAGCCCTGACGGGTGTCCTTCTGTGCTTGCAGGGCTACAGTCTGCAGACGTGTGCAGCACAGCCAAAATGATCCAGCACGTGGCTGCTGCAGTTTGCACGCTGTACTCTGTGGCGTATGCGGGGTATTTTTTAACCCACTTGGCACGTAAGTCGAGGTTTTCCCTCGGTGCTGTGGCTTTGGGCTTGCTGTGTGCTTGCTGTTCTTCCTCTGGGCCTGAGCTGACTTTGTAACCAAATTGCCATGAAGACACCATTGCTCTGGGAGAGGTCCTGGCAGCAGCTGCAGCTGGAAAAGGGGGTGTCTGCAGCCAGCAGGGCGTGCACAGCATTTGCAATGAGCCCTGGGGGGTTCTGTTCCCTCAAGCGGGGAGTCTGTGGCAGCAGAGCCTGGAACTGCCTGTCCAGCCAAGAGCTGACCCAGCCCAGTATTTTGTGCTGTTCTCTTGCTGTGGGAAGGGACTGTGGCTCCTGGAGGGACGCTGTGAAAGCAAAATGCTCTCTCGGGGTTGCCTTGCTCTGGGGCATTTCCCACCACAGGCAGTTGTTTTCCTGACAGCATCTGGTTCATGTTCCCTCTCCCGTTGCAGGGCACCTCATGAGTGGATCCCGAGCAGCTCCTCCTTCGGTGAGTGGGAAAGGAACCTTTGGTGTTTGGAATTGTGCAGCAAGTTGTGAGCTCGGCATGTGGCAGCCGAGTGCCAGCCTGGGAGGCTGAAGGAAAGTTCCTGCCAGTGTCCTTGCAGCAGCAAAGGGATCCCTGGGAGTTTTCTCCTTTTCTGCTGAAGAGCTTATGAAGAGCTGCAGGTCTGGTTTTGCAGGCAGAGCATTGCTTGCTGGCTCAAGCCATGGTGGAATATGGAATTCCCAAGAATAAGGGGCAATGTGGACTTTAGCCCATTGTTAGTTTGAACAGCTCCGAACCCAATTTCTGCTTAGTGCAGCTGGATGTGCAGCTGAGGGTAAATAAGGTGATAACTGATGCAGAACTTCCCGTCCCTCACGCTGCCGTCTGTCCACAGGGCACAAAAGCGGCACCAGCACCTGCTCTGGCTCCCTCTGCTTCCAAAGAGGAGGCCAAAGAGGAGGAAGGCAGTAGTGAGCTTCCCGCTGTTCCGGGGGACGATGGTGAACATCCCTCAGTGCCGGGATATGACAATGAACTTCCCGCTGCTCTGGGAGACGAGGGCGAATATCCTGCGCTGTGGGAACACAACGGCGAGGCTCCTGCGGTGTGGGACAAGGACAGTGGACATCTCCCGGCGTGGGAGGAGGACAGAGGACATCCTGTGTCTTGGGAAGAGGAGGGTGAACTTCTCGCAGCATGGGAAGTGGACAGTGAAGGTCCCCGGGCTTGGAAAGATGATGGCGAACCTGCAGCGTTTTGGGAAGAGGACGGAGAAGCTCCCTGTGCTTGGGAAGAGGACACTGAACCTCCCTCGGCTGTGGGATCCTGGGCTGAACATTCTGACAGCAGCACAGCCCTGCAGCCAGAGGGGAGAGGGGAGTGGTGCCTGATGCAGCTGAGTACGTCTGCTCTGTTCCTGTGTGCCAGAGCAGGGTGCTGTGTGTGTGTCTCGGCATCAGCTGCACCCAGTGCTGCTCTGCAGCTGAATGTGCCAGGGTCATTTCTTGTCCTTCCCCAGCTGAGACCAAGGGGCTGACGGCCCCAGGGAGGGGGGCTGCATTCTGGCTCTGCTGCAAGGCGGGGTCTCACTCTGGGAGGGAGCATCTTCCACGTGGTTTCTTTCAGGGAACACCGTGAGCCTGGCGGAGCCTGCCGAGAAATACCTGGAAGTGGAGCAGATTGGCCAAGGGTAAGTGCACGGCAGTTACTTCTGCACAAGCAGGCCCAGGTGTTGTGCTGGTGCAGGATCAAGTGAGAAGTCAGGAGAGCTCCAAACACCTCCAGACACTGGGGCGCCATCCTGCTGTCCCTCAGTCCTGATCAGAATTGATACCTGTGCTCAGAAGGCACCGTCAAAGGCCCCTGAGGCTGGCAGTGTCCTGCCTGCAGCAAGGAGCAGGACCTGGAAGATCTTCTGTCCCTGGAATTTGATTGCCTAGGCAGGAAACGGAAAAGGATGGAATGCATTCTTTTCCAGTTCTTTAGATACCCATTGCTCACTTCAGGTTTTGAAGTAAAGCAGTGCAGCGTGGACATTTGGGATTTGCTCCAGCCCAATTCCTTGGTGTCGGGTCTCAGTTTTCTCTGGCACACCTTGCATGGCAGAGGGCTGGTGGCTGCTGCACTGTTGTTGGAAGGGTCGATGCCCCCAGGTGTTTGTGAACGCTGCAGGCAGCAGAGATCTCCTGTCTGGGCTGGCATTCACTGCCAGGGCCTAAAGCGCTGCTTCTTTCTTCTCTGCTGTTTTGTCTCCAGGGCTTTCGGAACCGTTTCTAAAGGACTCAACAGGGCCACTGGAGGAGAGGTCAGTGTCAACACGCCCAGCACGTCTGGCAGCTCTCCAGGGCTCTCCCCTCTGCTGGGAGCTGTGGCTGCAGCTTTGGGGGCCAGCAGAGCTTTCCTGCACAGGCTGCTCCTCTGCAGGCAGAGCTGTGTCTGCCTGCAGAGCACAGCTGGGACAGACTTGGTCCTTCTGAAGTGCCCAAAGGAATGCAAGGAGGGCAGCGGTGTCTGTCAGAGCAGGACACGCTGGCTTGGTCTTCATATCTAAAAGTGGGAATGCATCAGTGCTGGAGACTGAGGCCCAATTTATCTTCACCCCAGCCTCAGACAGGATTACTATTTAGCAGTTTTTCCATCCTGCCTTTCATCTTCAAAGGATACCTCAAGGCCTAAAGAGGGAGAGATCCTGCTTGGGCTCAGTTTGGGGTATTAGTTCCACTGCAGCTGTTCACAGAGAGAGAGGGAGAGAAATGAGAAGATGGATGTCCAGAGCAAAGCTCTCTCCTAAACGCTGCAGTTGTGTTTGGCTCTGGGATCAGTGACAGCCTGTGACAGGGATCACCTGAGCAATGGATGTGTGTGTTTGCTTTGTTGTGCAATCCTAACCAGAGCAGTTGCATCTGAAATCATGACCCAATCCCATAGAACTGCTAAAGGGTTCCCAGCTGTTTTGCTCTGTTTGCACAGAACCAGAATTACCTCCTGCTTGCAAAATGTGTTTGAATAATAATGAATGTTGAGGCGATTTGAGAAAACTGTAGGTGCAGAGAATGTGGTTAGAGCTTGGAGGCTGACAGCTGAGGGGCCATTTCTGCAGAGCTTGCAAGGCCAAATGTCTCTGGCCATGTGTCCTGTAAGCAGCCCCCAGCGAGCAGAGCAATGGGCTGTGGGAATGGCACTTGCTGAGCTCTGGTGTCCCATCCCAAGACAGTCTGGCGCAGCCCGGCTCCGTCGCTCCAAAAAGACTCGCTCCGTGTTTGCTGCGGCCTCCTGCCACAGACTCCTCCAGTTAAAGGTCTGCAATGTCCCTTCAGGTGGCCATAAAGAAAATGAGTCTGAGAGGGCAGAACAGGGAACGAGCTGTGAATGAGCTCCTGCTCCTGAAGAACAAGAAGAACCCCAACATTGTCAGCTCTTTGGACAGGTGAGTGCTTCAGGCCTTATCCCGTGCCCGGGCCCTGCCTTAACCTTTCCTGCCATCCGTAGTCTGTAGCCTGATTTGAAAATGCCTGACCCAGCCGTATCTTCCCAAAACAACAGCCTGGCAGTTCGCTCCCTCCATGTGCTTTTGTTGCTTTGGTTTGGTTTTCCCTTCAAGTTGACCCTGTTTCCTGTGTCTTACAGCAAGTGCTGGTAAACCACAGCAGAAATTATTTCCCTTGGCTTCTTCTTCCCAGCCCTTTCCCATTGCTGCAGATGCCAGGAAGACCAGGTTCTTGTTCCCAGAAATGCCTCGTTTGCCCATTTGTCACTGGCCTTGCCTGTTTCTGAAGGGACTTTCTGAAAGGTTTTCTGACCCCTTTTGTCCCAAGTGCTGCCCAGCCTCCTCCCCTGGATAACCATGGGAGCTGTGTTGCCTTGTTCTGCAGGGAAGGGTGGAACTGATGAGTTCAGAAGCTGAACCAGCTGGGGGCCAGTGTTGTGGTTCCACATTGATCTGGGCCTTTGCTAAACTGCATTTTTCACCTGCTGGACATCTCAGGCCTCTCCTTTCTCACAGGGGTCGCCTCCTTTAGACTGTGCAGATCCCAAGGGCTGTGCAGCCTGGCAGGAATGTCTCTCCATCGGATTCTGTCCTCATTGACAAGTGACCTGGCAACAAAACTCCACTCCAGGCTTTTCCATGGGGGAACTGAGCACTGCTCATTGGTCTCCATGCCACTGCTTTCCTCTTCCAGCTTCCTTGTTGATGGAGATCTCTGGCTGGTGATGGAATACATGGATGGAGGAACTTTGCAGGACGTTGTCAGACAGACACGCATGGCTGAAGGAGAGATAGCAGCCGTCAGTCGGGAGGTGAGGGATCCTGCCTGTGACTGCCATGCCTCGGACACGATGGTCCTTCCCAAGAGGGCGTGAGAGCAGGAGTGGCTCCATGCTCAGGGCTTTGTTTCTCTGTTGTTTTTATGAGCTGGAGAAGAAAGAGCCCCTGCAGTGAACGGCCTGCCAGCAGCACTGCACTTCTACTCTGTTCTTGCTCTCTTTCCTGCTGTTGTGGCACTCTCTGTCTGTTTTGGATTTGATGTGCTGTTCTCAGCTTTGCCTTGAACCGTTTGCCTGGAGCTTGTCTGCACTGCACTCCTGGCCTGTCACAGCAAAGTCGCTGCTGGCAGAATTCTAAACTGTCCTTTCTTGTGTGATATATTCCGGCCATTGGTTTTTACCCTCGTGTTTCTTGTTCTCTCTCAGTGTCTGCAGAGCCTGCATTTCCTCCATTCGAACCGGGTGATCCACAGAGATCTGAAGAGCTCCAACATCCTTCTGGGAATGGACGGCTCTGTCAAGCTGGGTGGGTGTTCCTGGCCAGGCACGGCGCTCCCGGGGTGCAACTGTGGGGCTGCTTCCCAGTGACGGCCAGAGCCCCACAAGGGCTGCTGGGGGCACTGCCCGGCCCCTGCTGCCAGCTGAGAGCGGCTGCCCCTGCAGAGAGCTCAGGAGAGGAGCAGGCTGTCAGGGGTGCCTTTGCTCTGGCAATGGCCCTCCCAGAGGGGCAGGAGTTGGAATCTAAATCTGCAAGGGAATCAGTAAAAGTGACTGCACGAAAGCTGAGGGTTTCTTTAAGGGTCCAGTTCAGTTCCATCTTTCCTTGGCTACAGCCCTGAGGACTTTTCCAGCTGACTTCACTGCTGCATTCTCAGACTGAGAGCGGGGAGTCTTTGTGCTTGGTTTCCTCATTCCAGCTGCCTTTGACAGTGTTTGCTTCTGTCCTCAGCTGATTTTGGCCTCAGCGCTCAGCTCAGCCCTGAGCAGGACCAGCGCAGCTCCATGGTGGGCACTGCTCACTGGATGGCCCCAGAAGTTGTCACCAGTTCTCCTTACGGCCCCAAGGTGGACATCTGGTCCTTTGGAATTGTGACCATCGAGATGGTGGAAGGAGAACCTCCTTACTTCAAGGAAACGAGGGCCATGGTAAGAGGCCAATTCTCCCGTGGTTGCAGAGGCCTGTGAGCACAGGGTGACCCTGCACTGGGAGCAGCAGCTGGAGGTTTCTGCACATGGGGAAGGGAATTCCCAGAGGACTGGAGTCTCAACACAGACACATATTCTGCAGTCTCCAGACACAATTTGCTTTGGGATTTACGTTGTTGCAGTTCTTCTGGCTGTGAGGATGACCTGAAAATGTGAAGCAAGTGCACCAGCTCTTTACAATGGCTGTGGCAGCACCAGGGTTTGGGTTTTTTGGTTGGCATAGAAAAATGAGCTGTGAGCAGCATCTCTGCCAGGGAGGAAAGTGCCCCTGGAGCTGGGGCTGGGAAGCCGGGGTCGATGTGAGCACTTGTGGGTGGGAAGGAAGCTGGCAGAGCGCTGAGTTTGCTTTTCCTGCAGGCTCGCGCTCTGATCCGGCAGAACGGGACCCCGCAGCTGCAGGAGCCCAGGCGCCTGTCGGCTCTGCTGCGGGACTTCCTCGAGTGCAGCCTGGAGCCGGACGAGGAGCGGCGCTGGTCTGCCCAGGAGCTGCTGCAGGTGAATGCCAAGCGGCTGCAGGGGAAGCAGCAGCGCCAGGGAGGGGTTTTCTTGTGGGGCCCCCTCCGATGGTCTCCGGTCTCGCTGCTTTCCACACGCAAAGCAAGCAGAATCCTCGCCTGGTTTGGCTTGGCAGGGGCCTTTCGAGGTCATCTGCACCTGGGGCCCCACAGCGAGCAGGGCCATCTTCAAGCAGCTCAGGTGGCTCAGAGCCCTGCCTGACCTGAGCTTGGATGTTCCCAGGGAGGAGGCACCTCCCACATCTCTGGGCACCTTCTGTCAGTGCTTCCCCACTCTCCTGCTAAAAAAATTCTGCCTCAGACCTAATCTGAGCCTGCTTCCCCCTCCTGAGTTTCAGACCATTTCCCTTTGTCCTGTTGCAACAGAGCCTGTGAGGAAGTTGACTCTGGAAAGTAACGGTTCATTTCTTTCTTTTTTCTTCTTTGGGCAGCACCCATTTTTATCATCAGCCAAGCCTCTCTCCAGCCTGACCCCTCTGATCACCGCAGCAAAGGAACTGAGGGAGCAATGGAGGAGATGAAGCACTGGAGGACAGCATTTAGTTACAGTAGTTAGTTAGGACAACTAGTTAGTTATGGTAGTTAGCAGTGCCAGTTAGTTATGGTAGTTAGTAGTGCTAGTTAGTTGTGTTAGTTAGGACTGCCTGTTTGTTACGGTTCTTATGACAGCCTGTTTGGTATGGCAGTTTTTTGAATAAAAACTCTCTTAAACCTCAACTCCCTTGACGTGTCCCTTCCTTGTCCCTGTGTGACTAAGCTGCCCGGAGCAATGTGAGGGGAGAGCGGGCCCAGCCTCGCCCAGAGCTGAGCCCCAGCAGAGCCCTGGCAGAGCCCAGAGCAGCCTCGGCATCTGCAGAGTCAGCCTGGAAGGAGGCGCTTGGAGCCTTCTCAGCTGCACCTGACTCTTGGTTACAAACTGAGCCCCGAGCCCCCGCAGAACCCGGCGCGGCTCCCACCTGCGCCGGGGCCGCCTCCGAGCTCCGCCAATGCCGCCTCCCCGCGCTCCGGCCGCTGCCGCCGCTCCCGGGCCCGCACAGACGCTCCGCCAATGGCGCCGCTGCCGAGCCAGGGCCGCCCTCAGGCCGCCAGCGGGGCCGTGCTTCGCCCCGCTCTCACCAATCAGCGCGCCAGAACCGCGACTGACGGCAGCAGCGGCCAATGGCAGCGAGGGGCGGGCTCTGCACACGGCACAGCCTCGCCCCGCGCTCTCAGGGCCCCCCGGGCTGTGGGAGGGCAAAGCCGGAGATGAGGAACAGCCCTGGAACGGGCCCGGGCCCGGGCCGGCATCGATCTGCAGCACCAACAAACTGCTCCGCACCTCCCGACACGGCTTTCCCGGCCCTGCGCCTTCGCCTTCGCTGCCTCCGGCTCTGCGGCAAGCCCAGCAGCCCCACTTCTCCTGCCCCCTAATTCGGAGCATCAGCGCATCGCTTTGATTTCCCCCAAAAAGGGAAAACCGCCCCAAAGCCCTGTGGGGGAGTGGGGGAGGGGAGAGATTTCTGGCACAAAACTCCAAAAGCTCCGAGCAGGACAATGAGAAGTCAGTGAAGAGCCTTGAATCCAGCTTTCCCCACGCCTCCCTCCTTCCAGCTGCACCTCTTCCTCCTCCTTCATCCCTGCCCTGCCCTTCCCTCCCTCCTCCTCCTTTAACAGGAGCAGCGACACCCTCGGTGCCCCGTTCCCGCAGCCCTGGCAGCCCGCGGAAGTAGCGGGTATGGAGCCGGGACAGGTCGGGATAAGCTGGGATCAAACTGGGAGAGACTGGAATCCTGCAGGGAGTGAGAGAAAGTTACCAGGCTCATACTGTAACGAACTGGGCTCGTACTGGGAGAAGCCACTGCCGGCCCCGGGACCACCCAAAAACATCTCCCGGGGACCCCCCGATGTCCCCCGAGGGCCAGCTGCGGCTCGGCTTTGGAGCCCTGCCAGCTCCAAACATCCCCCCCAAAAAACCCCAACCCAGGCACCCCCCGGGATATTTGGGCCGAGCTCCCCCTCCCCGGGCACCTGCGGGATTGGGGGCGATGCTCCCGGGGCTGCGGCGACTTCTGGCAGCGCCACGGCCCCGCGATTCCTTCTCTCCTCTCCTCCGGCTGCTCCCGGCTGCCGCTGCGCCTCTTCCTCCCTCCCTCCTCCTCCTCCCCCGTTCCCGAAGGCCGAACCGTGAGGGGAAAGGGGCGGGGAAAGGGCGGGAACCGTGAGGGGAAAGGGGCGGGGAAAGGGCGGGAACCGTGAGGGGAAAGGGGCGGGGAAAGGGCGGGAACCGTGAGGGGAAAGGGGCGGGGAAAGGGCGGGAACCGTGAGGGGAAAGGGGCGGGGAAAGGGCGGGAACCGTGAGGGGAGGGGGCGGGAAAGGGCGGGAACCGTAAAGGGAAAGGGGCGGGGAAAGGGCGGGAACCGTGAGGGGAAAGGGGCGGGGAAAGGGCGGGAACCGTGAGGGGAAAGGGGCGGGGCCAGGCCAAGGGCGGGAACCGTGAGGGGAAAGGGGCGTGGCCAGGCCAAGGGCGGGAACTGTGAGGGGACACTCTGTGAGGCGGCGCTCTGCAGACAGAACTGCCACGGACTGAAAATGAACGGCAAAGAAATCAGTAAGTCTGAAAGTTTTATTTGCTATCAGATACATCCCAGCCACCCATCCCCACACAGTCCCCATGTCACCGCTCCAAACTGGGATCCCACTTCTCCTAATCTCCTCCCAACCCCATCTCACTCTGGAGGTTGTGGAATCGAGTGAGTTTTGGGTGGGATTGAGATTTTTGAGGTGGGAACAAGCAAATTGAGGTGGGATTGAGCCTTTATGGGTTAAAATTCAGTGGTTTTCAGTGGCATGTGAGTGGTTTTGAGGGGAAAGATCGATGCCTCTTGGCTTTTGGAGTGCAGTTAAATTGAGAAGAGAAAAAAATTAAGGTCAATAGGAAAGGAGAAGCAGCCGGGTGTGTTCCCAACGTGGATCACAGGGAATGTGGGTCACCAGGGCTGTGCCCAATGTGGGTCCTCCAGTGGGGGATGGAGTTTAGCTCTTCTCACATTGGGGCACTCGCAGCGCTTCCATTACCGGTGGCTCCGTTGGTGTTTGGTCAAGGTAGAGCTGCTGGAGAAGCTCTTCCCACACTGGGGACACTCGTAGGGCCCCTCCCCGGTGTGGATGCGCTGGTGTCTGATGAGGTGGGACTTCTGCCTGAATCCCTTCCCGCAGTCGGGGCAGCAGAAGGGCCTCTCCTCTGTGTGAACCAGATAGTGCATGAGGAGATGGGAGCTGGTCTGAAACCTCTTCCCACACTTGGAACACTCGTAGGGCCTCTTCCCAGTGTGGATCCTCTGGTACACGTTCAGGCTGTAGCTCTGGCTAAAGCTCTTCCCACACTTGGAACACTCGTAGGGCCTCTCCCCAGTGTGGATCCTCTGGTGCTTCATCAGGTGGGAGCTCCGCCTGAAGCTCTTCCCACACTTCCTACACTCGTAGGGCCTCTCCCCACTGTGGATCCTCTGGTGCCTGATCAGGTGTGAGCTCCTCCTGAAGTTCTTCCCACACTCTGAGCACGTGTGGGGCTTCTCCCCATCATGGAGCTGCTCATGGACCACCAGCTCCGAGCTCTGGCTCGATCTCCGGCTGCCTCCCTGGCCCAGGGTGGGTCTTTCCTCCTCAGATCCCCGCGATCTGCGTTTGCAGCCTGTCCTCGTGCGGCATCTCCAGGGCTTTTCCTTCCCGCTGGGTTCCTGTGTCGTGGAGCCGCTCAAATCAGCCTCTTCCACGAGGTTCTGCTGCAGGGATTTGTCCTCCCTGCTCTCCATCCTCAGCTCCTGCTCTGGGGGAGCAAAGACAAGGACAGGGTCTTCCTCTTCCTCGCCGCCTCCCAGGGGCTGGGAATGGGAAATCCTGGTCTGGGGAAAACAAGGGATGAGCACCTTGAGTCTGAAGGTCCCTCTGCCCGAGTCCATCTCTAGAAGTCCCTGGCCACCTGGGCTCCATAAAAACCTCCCAAACACCAAGATTCAGCCCTGAAAAAGCCTCCCAGGAGTTCCCCGTCCCTGCTCCCTCCCCTTTGCTGTTTGGGGCTCCCCCCCGTCCCAGCTGCTGGGGGTCACGCTTGGATTGGGGGTCCCCCTTCTCCTCGCTGCCCGCCCTCCCCAGGCTGTTGGGAGTCCCAGCAATCCCAAAAGCTCCCCCCTCTTGGCTCTCCCCATTTAGGGCTGCCGGGGCTTTTTGGGCTCCCGGGCTCCCCTCTCCAGGCTCTTGAGGGTCCCGCTGATGGCGGCACTCCCCCCTCTCTGGGCTCCCCACTTTGGGCTCCTGGGGGACACAGGGCTCTGCTCCTCCAGGCTGCCTCTGCCGGCAGCTGCCACCGGGACCCCCAATGTCCCCTTCATCCCTGCCCTTCCCTCCCTCCTCTTCTCCCCCCCTCCTCCTCTTCCCTAACCCCGCCTGATTCTCCTCTTCCTTCCCCCCTTCTCCTTCTCCCTAACCCCCCCTCGCCTTCTCCTCCTTCATCCCTCCCCTTCCATCCCTCCTCCTCCTCTTCCCCCTCCCTTTTCTCATCTCCTTCTGTTTCCAGCCCTACTCGCTCTCCTTCTTCACCCCTCCTCTTCCATGCGATCCCAGTTTGTACTGGGATTTGTATGCTCCGTGTCTGTAGGATCCCATTCCATATCATCTCAGTCCTGTTTATCCCAGTCTCTATGGTCCTGATCCATGTGGTCCCAGTCTGTGCAGTCCCACTCTGTGCAGTCCCAGTCTGTAGGATCCCAGTCCGTTATCCCAGTCTGGGTGGTCCCACTCCATAGGATCGCATTCCACAGGGTCCCAGTCCCTGTTTTATCCCAGTCCATAGGATCCCAGTTCCATATAATCCCAGTCCAGTTTATCCCAGTCCATAGGATTCAGGTCCATAGGATCCCAGTCCGGGCTATCCCAGTCCAGATTATCCCAGTTCATAGGATCCCAGTCTGGGCTATCCCAGTCCAGTTTATCCCAGTCCATAGGGTCCCAGGCCCTATTCGATCCCATTCCCTGTTTTATCCCAGTTCCATATAACCCCAGTCCAGTTTATCCCAGTCCATAGGATTCCAGTCCATATTTGATCCCATTCCCTGTTTTATCCCAGTTCCATATAATCCCAGTCCAGTTTATCCCAGTCCAGTTTATCCCATTCCATAGGATCCCCGTCCCTATTTGATCCCATTCCCTGTTTTATCCCAGTTCCATATAATCTCTCCAGTCTCTCAGGCATCATGGGGAACTGGGATAACTGGGGAGCACGGGATAATGGGGAAACTGGGAAAATGGAGGAGAAACTGGGGTAACTGGGAGAGTGGGATAATGGGGAACTGGGATAATGGGGGAGAAACTGGGATAACTGGGAGAGTGGGATAATGGGGAACTGGGATAATTGGGGGAACTGGGATAACTGGGATAATGGGGAACTGGGATAATGGGGGGAACTGAGATAATGGGAGTACTGGGATAATGGGGGGAACTGGGATAACTGGGGAACTGGGACAATGGGGAATTGGGATAATGGGGGGAACTGGGATAATGGGGAACTGGGATAATGGGAGTACTGGGATAAATGGGAGAGTGGGTTAGGGAAACTGGGATAACTGGGATAATGGGGAACTGGGATAATGGGAGTACTGGGATAACTGGGAGAGTGGGATAATGGGGAACTGGGATAACTGGGATAATGGGAGTACTGGGATAACTGGGAGAGTGGGATAATGTGGGACTGGGATAACTGGGATAATGGGGAACTGGGATAACTGGGAGAGTGGGATAATGGGGAACTGGGATAAGGGGGAACTGGGATGATGGGAGTACTGGGATGTCACCTGAGGACACAAGGAAAAACGACGCACCACAGCTTTGGTCACCATGAAGAGACTAATTTATTTTTTCTGACTCCAATCATTTATAGTTCTCAAAAGGTGCCAGTGGATTGGAAGGTGAACGTGCCACCTCTCCAACGACACTGGACAAACTACCAGTCTATCAAATTTCTCCACCTCTATGAAAGAATGCAAAACAATAGGTTGTTTACAGAAAGTTGCATGAGAAAGTTCTCTACAAGAATGTAAATTCAGAAGGCTTTAGAAAATCCTAAGAAATCAGGGCGACATCTCACCCTTCTCAGTTTAAAAAAAGAAAATGGAAAAAGAAAAATGAACAGTGTTCAGTGTCCATTCATGGAGGAATCATCAGAGTGATCACTCGTGTTGTCTGCATCCGAGTCATCACTCAGCGATTCACCCACTTGATGCCTTTCAGGTTGGTCACGGTTTCCATGTTGCCCGTCGGCCGGATTCTGTCTCTGTGGTCGCAGGTCAGGGCGAACACACTTTGAAGGTACCCATCGTGCCCCAGTATCTGTGGACACACAAGCATACCCGCGCCCCGAAGCGATAAGGTCATAAGGACCTTCCCACTGTTTGGTGACTAAATTCCGCACTCGAACCTTTGCTCGAGGCTGATGTGCCTCGTCCGCAGCCTGCAACGAAAAATGATGGTTCAAAATGACAGGGTTATTTGAGTTCTGTTGCACTGTAAGATGATTGATGGTGTACAATGCTTTTTCCAACCGACTGTGCGGGGTTTCACCCTGCATTCCCCTTTTCTGTTTTTGAAGAACCCGCTTCAGGGTACCATGAGCGCGTTCTACAATAGCTTGACCAGTTGGAGAATGAGGGATACCAAACTTGTGTGACACACCCCACAACTGCAGGAACTGCCGCACCTTTTCTGATGAGTAAGCAGGACCATTGTCGGTTTTCACAGCAGAAGGTACCCCCAGGACGGCAAAAGCCTGCCACCAGTGGGCAATGACATCGCGGGCTTTCTCTCCAGTGTGAGCAGAAGCCCACATTGCAGAAGAGAACGTGTCCACCGTGACATGCACATACTTAAGCCGGCCAAACTCGGCAATCTGGGTGACATCAGTCTGCCAAAGCTCCAAAGCCCTAAGGCCTCTGGGGTTTACCCCTGTTGGTAAAGGTGGAGCAAGCGCATGGCAGTCGTCACAGGACTCGACAATGTCCCGAGCCTCCGTTGGCGTCAGCTGAAACTGCTTCTGCAAGGTATGTGCGTTCTGATGGAAAAACCCGTGCGATGCCTTGGCCTGCGCGAGTGTATCAGGCTGAGGTGCTACCCACGCCGGGTTAGCCAACCTGTCAGCCCTCGCGTTACCTTCTGCCACAAATCCTGGCAAGTTGGTGTGACTCCTCACATGCAAAACATAAAATGGATGAACCCGGGCCTGAATGGCACACCACAATGTCTTCAGTAAATGAAACAAGGCAGGATTACTGACCTCCTTCAACACTGAATGACCCAATCGCTGTGCAATGTCAGCCACATAGGCGGAATCCGTGACCAAATTGAAAGGTCCCTGGGAAAATCTCTCAAATGCCATAACAGCAGCCCTTAATTCAACCAATTGGGCTGATCCATCCTGATGACCTCCTAGAACCTGCCATTCAGATCCATCCTGCCAGGTAGCAATGGCCTTTCCAGTCTTCCCCGAGCCATCAGTAAAGACAGTGGGCCCTTGCACAGGTTCCTGACTATTTTTGGGCCGCAAAGAAATTTGTGTGGATTTCGCCACCTGCAGTAGCTTGTGGCTGGGCAGATGATAATTGATCTGCCCTGAAAAGTTTTCCAGAGCACATTGCAGGGATACGCTATGTGCAAGGCTCCAGTCAAAATCCTCCCGGGATACCGGGAGTATGATCTTTGCGGGATCTGCGCCCATCAATTGCAAACACCGTTGCCGGCATTTGATTATTAAGCGAGCAAGCAACTCAGCCAATTCAGTTGCTGTCTTCTGCGGCCGATGGGGCAGGAAAACCCATTCCAAGATGTGCAAAGGATCAGACCATTTGTCACTCCACTGGCCAATGATACCTGTGGGATGCGAATCTGGAATGGTAACGAATACAGTGACATCAACGGAGAAATCAATGCGATAAACTTGGCGGGCAGAAACAGCCCGCTGAACCTCCTCCAGCACCCGACATGCCTCAGGGGTCAACGTGCGAGGTGACTTTAGATCAGAGTCTCCTTTCAACAAATCATACAGAGGAGACAGCTGTGCGTCGGTTAGTCCCAGGTACGGACATAACCAAGTGATGACACCCATCAACTTCTGGGCATCATTCAGTGTCTTCACCGAATGCACAAATTGCACCTCCTGGTGTTGGATTGTCCGTTCCAGAATTTTGACCCCCAAATACTTCCAAGGAGGTTGTCGCTGAACCTTTTCTGGAGCCACCTGCAGTCCATGCTCATGCAAAGCATCGAGCAACCGAGGCTGAATCCTCAGCAGCTCATCCTGGGTAGAAGCAGCCACCAAAATGTCGTCCATATAATGATACAGACGTGCACCAGGAAACTGATTGCGAACTCCAGACAAGGCACGAGCCACATACCATTGACATATGGCAGGGGAATTACGCATCCCCTGGGGCAAGACCCTCCATTGATATCGCTGTGCGGGCTCAGCATTGTCGATTGCTGGCACCGAAAAGGCAAATTTTGGTCTGTCATCAGGATGCAAAGGAATTGTAAAGAAACAATCCTTCAAATCCACGATGAAGATTGGCCAGTCTGCAGGAAGCATGGTAGGCGATGGCATGCCTGCCTGCAAAGTTCCCATACTTTCCATCATGGCATTGACCTTTCGGAGGTCTTGCAACAACCTCCATTTCCCAGATTTCTTCTTGATGCAGAAAACAGGAGTGTTCCAGGGACTGGTAGAAGGCTCCAGATGACCCTGGTCCAACTGCTCCTGCACCAAATCCCGAAGGGCGCTCAATTTATCGTGAGGGAGGGGCCACTGGTTCTCCCAAACAGGTGTGTCCACCAGCCACCGTATAGGAGGCGTGGGACACTCTGCGCCCTTCGTCGCAGTGGCCCCCATCAAAAACCCGTCCCGATGCGCACCCCCCATGCAGACAGAACATCCCTTCCCCAGAGGTTAGCAGGAGTAGAAGTAACATGTGGCCTAACCCAGGCCGTCTGTCCCTCTGGGTTTGTGATCAGCACAGACCGCTGGCTCACGTAACATCGTGCCGTCCCCCCCAGTCCTGCGACGGATGTCTCCACGGGACTCAGAGGCCAGTCCGGAGGCCAGGTGGCAAGGGAGAGAACTGTGACGTCAGCACCGCTATTGAGAAGCCCGCGGAGGTGAATCTCCGATGGGGTTGCACCGGGGATGGACAGAGTACATGACATCTCGGGACGGTCTTTGGTCAGGACAGCGGTCCAGTGAATTTGAGGCGGCCCAGTAGACCCAAAACCGCTGACTCCACACGACCGGCCAGCTGTCCTGCGAATAGAAGACTTAAAAGGTACAAGTTGAACAAGCCGTGTCCCTTTCGGGATCGTGACTGGGGGGGGTGGGTGTGGAAACCATTGCACAAATCTGCCCTGTGAAGTCCGCATCAATGAGACCCAGGTGCACAATGATGCCCTGAAGGGTGGCACTAGACCTTCCCATAAGGAAAGCACTCATGCCTTCACCCAAAGGACCAAAAGCATCCAGAGGAACCTTGTGTATTTGACTAGATTCTAACACAACTGTTGCTGCTGTGCAGACATCCACACCTGCTGATCCACGGGTGCTGGCTGCAAGCTGGCTGGGCAAACCTCCATGGGCTCCGGGGTCTGGAGAGGAACTTGTGTCTGGGCGCGCTTCCCCTTTGCGCTCTGCTTCCTGTTTCCTGGGCCCGGCAGCGCCTGGCCATTAACATGAACAGTTGCCTTACAGGCGTATGACATATGGTCGGGCCTTCCACACCGGCCACACAAGAACATGGGAAATTTTCCCTTCTGCACTTTCTTTCCCTGTTTGGTGCTGGCCCGAGCAGTCCCCCCGCTGTTGTTGCCAACCCTGCGGCACCGCCCAGACCGGCTGCGCAACAGTAGTCCAGGCAGCTGTCCTTTGAACCCGTACCAGGAAGAGCCCCTATGACTCTCCTACAGTCTGCGTTACAGTTGCTCCTGGCCAGGTTCGCAAGCACAATTCTCCTCGCCTCAGGATCTGCTAACTGCCTCTCCACAGAGGCAGTCAGTCTCCCTGCAAATTTCATGAAAGGCTCATCTACCCCTTGGACAATGGTTGCAAACGGCTGCAGAGGAGCAGCCATTTCCAGGGTCTGAACCAGTGCTGCCAAGCCTAGCGTCTGGCACTGGTCAAGCACAAGGGGATCATATCCAGCTGAGGATCAACATAATTGCCTGTGCCCAGCAACATATCAGTGCCAACCGCACTCCTGGGATCCTGTGGCCCCCGCGTAGCATTCTTTTGCACTGCGCTGGCTACCAAACGAGCCCACTTGTCCTCAAAAACATCAAACTGCACAGGGTCAAAAAGAGCATGTGCCACAGAACGGATGTCGGAAGGTGTCAGCATCTCAGCAACAAGCATGCGAAGCGTCTGCATAACTTCAGCAGAACCAACACCATGCTGGGCAACGGTATCACGGACTTCCTTCAGTGTCTTAAACGGTAAAGGTTGATGTGTGTTGTGAGTAACACCCCTAAGCACAGGGAAAGCCTGGGGACCCCTTGTCAAGGTCGCATCACCCGCCGCGTCCCGTCCCGTGGGCTCCACAGGAACAACGGCAGCCGCCTGACTGCGAGGCAGTGCAGCATCACTTGACACCACACTCCCCGCAGCATCAGCAGAGCCAGAGGAGCCTCCCCCACGATCCTGCAGGCGCTGCGAGGAGGAAGAGTCGCACATCTCCTCAGCCTTATCTAGGACCTCCTGCCAAAACCGCCCGTGGTCCTTGGGACGCACGGTCACCTGGCAGGGGGGGAGGGTCCACAGGGCCGATGGAGAGGATCCGCGGCCACGGGAACCCACCGGTCTCCCACCGGCCGCGTCAGCAGTCGCGCTAAAGCTAAACACCTCAGCGTCGCGCTGTACCGCAACCTCAGCCCCCGCGGCAGGCGGGGAAGGCGGAGCCGAAGAACCAGCCGGCAGCTCGGCGGTGCCGTCCGCCGCAGCGCTGGCAGAGGGCACCGCGGCGGACACAGGCTGC
Source organism: Anomalospiza imberbis (assembly GCF_031753505.1). NCBI lineage: Eukaryota > Metazoa > Chordata > Aves > Passeriformes > Viduidae > Anomalospiza > Anomalospiza imberbis. The sequence continues at coordinate 761,600 of NC_089716.1, read as the reverse complement.
GGCGCGGAACGCAGACCCGGCGCGGCGCCCCCCTCCCCCGGCGCGGGGGAGGGATGGGGCACAGAGAGAGACGCGGTGTGCGGAGTCACGTTATCGCGGGCTGACACAAGGGAGTCCGGCACGGCCCCAAGGAGCGTCGCACCCGTGCCGCGCAGCCGCGCAGCGGGCACCGCCCCCGCCGGGCGGAGCGGGGCGGGCTGCCCGCCCGCTGGGCCGGGGCCCGAAGGAACAGCGACCAGCGCCCCGCCTCCGGCGGCTCCCACTGCCGCCGCACGCCCAGCAGGCTGCGCAGGCTCAGGCATGGGAGACGACCTTCCCCCAGAAGACGAGCCCGAGATGGAAACGGGCGAACCCGCTCTCGCTGCCCCCAGGGGATATGTCGTAGAAACACCGCAATTTGGACAAAGTGTTGTCACCGAATCAGACGCAATCAGAGGCGAGGACTGATCCACAGGCCCCTCTTCGCCCCCGAGCGCTGGGAAGGCACAAAGAGAGGGCGATTTCTCCCCCGACTCACTACATCTGCGGCGCGGGGCAGGGCGAGGCGGCCCGGCCGGCCCCACCGGCTCACTGCGCCTGCAACGCGGAGCGGGGCGAGGCGGCCGAGCCGGCTCCACCGACAGCTCGCTTAAGGCCAGCGGGCTGGGAGCCCGATCCACCTCAGAGGAGGAACCACCTGCCAGCTCATCGTCTCGGGGAGAAGGGGAAGCACCCGCATCCTGCATAAACTCAAAGTCCCCGTCGTCCACGTCCGAGACAGACGGTTCCCCCAAAGAGCTCCGAGAGCTACCAAATTCAGATCCCGGCCAAGCCGCGTCCACTATTTTCCATTGCACCAGCAGTGGTCCAACGTCCACAGAGCAGTTATTAAACAGGGCGTCCATGAGTCTGACCCCCAACTGAGACAACACTTCCCGGGACATCACCTCCCTAAAGTCAGAAAAGAACCCCTGCTGCCTTGCCCACAGAAACAGCCTTTCAAAATCACTCCAGGAGACGGAAACACAACTCCTCTCCAGGCCATTCCTCCAGAGATCCAACATCAGAGATTCCATCCCGAAACCGATAGAGGTTTCCATCACTAACACAGCAGGCAAAACGCCACAGATCGGGGGGGGGGGTAAGCTCACTCTCACCCGACCTAAGCTGTAGTACACACCGGCGGCCACTAGATGTCACCAGAGGACACAAGGAAAAACGACGCACCACAGCTTTGGTCACCATGAAGAAACTAATTTATTTTTTCTGACTCCAATCATTTATAGTTCTCAAAAGGTGCCAGTGGATTGGAGGGTGAACGTGCCACCTCTCCAATGACACTGGACAAACTACCAGTCTATCAAATTTCTCCACCTCTATGAAAGAATGCAAAACAATAGGTTGTTTACAGAAAGTTGCATGAGAAAGTTCTCTACAAGAATGTAAATTCAGAAGACTTTAGAAAATCCTAAGAAATCAGGGCGACACTGCCACTTCCGCTTTTCCACCCTTCCCCCATTTGCCCTTCCACATCCTCTCCCCTTCCACCTCCAACCTTTTCCCAACTCACTTTTCGGATCCCATTCTCCTCTTTCCCACCCTTTCCCACCCTGTTCTAACAATTCCCAGCCCCACTTCCCGCTCAGTTTTGGGGTCCTACCCTCCTATTTTCCCCACTTTCCCACCCTCTCCCACCCCTTCCTCACCTGCCCCCAATCCTCAGCCCCTCCCGCTCTTCCTTTCGGGGTCCCCTCCTCCTCCTGCCCCTGCAATTTCGGGCTCCCACCGCCCCCTTTTCCCCATTCTCCCCCCGTCCCACCGCCTCCCGCCCCCCCCGCTCTCCCGAGAGCTCCGCGCCCGCAGCCGGGGGGGCTCCCAGCACCACCAGTGCCACCAGTACGGCCCCAGCTGCCGCCACTCGCCCCATGGCCAGCGCCGCCCAGGGAGCACCAGCCCCAGAGCGGCCGCGCTGCGCTGGCAGCACCAGTCCGGAGCAGCGCGGGCTCAGCAGCGCCGCGCGCTCTCATTAGCTCCGAGCACTTTTGGGCACCGATTGCCGAGGCTCTGCCACACAACCGATGACTCCTCAACTCCTCGCGCTCCCATTGGCTGCAGCGCGTTTTGGCTGCGTTTGGATTGGCTGAGCGGTTCCGGGACGCTGCAGCCCCGGCTGGGGCTTTTCCAGGCACGGGGAGCCTTGGGGCGCTGCGCAGCTGGGAGCTCAGCTGTGCCCACAAATGTGTGCCCGGCTGCGCGGGGTCTCAGGGGTGCCCGTGGCGAGGGGTGACGCTGGCCCCATGCCAGGCACCCCCCAGAGCCGCTCTGTCCCTGCCCCCCGCAGCCGCAAAGGGACAGAAAATGGAACCGAGGGTTCCTGCCTGGGGACAAGGAGCGGGAGAGATCCCTCAGCAAATCCGGCACGGGCACAACAGACCCGGCCCGGGCACAGGGAGGGAATTTATTACCAACCAAATCACACCAGGACAAGGAGAGGGGAAAGAAATCTCTCCAACACCTTCCCCACACCCAACCGGGATCACCCAGAACGGGGTCACCAGGGCTCTGCCCAACGGGGCTCATTGGGGATCATCCAACGTGGATCCTCCCATGGGGGATGGAGCTGGAGCAGCGCACGAAGCTCTTCCTGCACTCGGGGCACTCACAGGGCCTCTCCCTGGTGTGGAAGTGCTGGTGAGTGACGATCTCTGAATTCCACCTGAAGCTCTTCTGACATTCCAAGCACTCATAGGGCCGTTCTCCAGTGTGGATCCTGTGGTGCTCGGTGAGGTCAGAGGTCCCACTGAAGCTCTCCCCACACTCCCCACACTCACAGGGCCTCTCCCCAGTGTGGGTGTTCTGGTGTTCCATCAGGGTGGAGCTCCAGCTGAAACCCTGCCCACATTCCAAGCACGTGTGAGGTTTCTCCGTGCCATGAGGCTTCTCCACCAGCTCCGAGCTCCGGCTGGATCTCTGGCCACCTTCCTGGCTCAGGGCGGGGAGCTCTTTCCTCCCTGCAGCTCCCTGGGCTGGATTTGCAGCCTCTCCTCCTGCAGGATCTCCGGGGCTTTTCCTCCTCTTCCATCCAGCCACACCCTGGGAATGACAAATCCTGCTTTGGGGAAAAACAAGGTGGGAGCACCTTGGAATAGAGGCTCCTCACTGCCCAAGTCCATCCCTAGAACTCAGCAGGAGTCTTGTGTCCATGGAAATCTCCACTATATCAAGGTTCAGCCCAAAACAACTCTCCCAGGACTTCCTGATCTCGGATCTCTCCACTTTTGGCGTTCCAGAGGTTTCCTTTCCCTGGGATGATGGGGGTCCAATGGCTCCAGGGATTCCCCCTTCTCCGGCCTCCTGCTTAGGGATGATTCAAGGGCTTTTGGGGGTCCATGGGGTCCCTTCTGCCCTGATGATCTACTTTGAGATCCCAGGGGTCCCAGGGGTCCCTCCTCTCCAGGCTCCCCCCCTTTCCAGCCAGCCGGGGCTCCCCCAGCTCCAGGATCGCCCCTCTCTGCTCCCCCCAATCTGGGGGTCCCAGGGGTTGCCCCTTCTCTGCTGCCCCGGGGGTCCCCAGGACCAATGTCCTCCCCCTGGTGGCCCTGGGCAATGGCCACGTGGACTCCCAAAGATCCCCCCAAGGGGCTCAGCTCTGGGGTCCTGCAAGATCCAAACCTACACACACACACACAGAGAAAAAAAAAATCCTCAGAGGGTTTATGTGGGCCTCCCAGACGATATTTGGGGCTCAATTCCACAATCTGCAAGCTCCAAACACACCCCAATAAAAAAACCCTCTCAGGGACCCCCCGACAGATTTGGGATGAGCTCCTCCTCCCCTCTCACCTGCAGGATGAGCTGGGGGCGATGGTCCCGGGGCCAAGGGTGCTGCGGCCACAGGGGGCACTGGAACCTCCTGTTTCTCCTCCTTTTCCTGCTCCTGCTCCTCCTCTTCCTGCTCCTCCTCTTCCTCTCTCCCTCCTCCTCCTCCTTCCTCATCCCACCTCCTCCCCAATTCCTGCCTTCTCTATATTTAGAGTGGAGAACCTTGCTTGTTTTTAGAACGAGAACAAAGATCCCAGATGGAACAGGGCTTGCTGGTTTTAGCCAGAAGTGTCAGTGACTAAAGGTCATGTTTGCTCTGCTTTGGTGCCGTCCTTGTTCCTCCTCAGTGTTCAGGCTGGGCTATGGGGTGTCCTTGTTTGCTGCATTTTCAGAGCTCCTCCTGGATCCTTTGGGCAACAGGCTGTGCCCTGGGAGGGCTCTTTGTGCTCCTTTGTGACACAGGAGAACCTTCCAGGCGGTTTCTGCGTGAGCTGCTGCTGTGATGTCACAGGAGCACTGCCACGTCCCCGAGGTGTTCCCGTTGCTGTGGCACACGGAGGCCTCAGTGTCCAGAGTGGCTCTGGGCACTGCTCGTTGCTGGAGGATCCTCCTGCCCGAGGCATTCTCAGCAGCCAGCCCAGCCCTGACGGGTGTCCTTCTGTGCTTGCAGGGCTACAGTCTGCAGACGTGTGCAGCGCAGCCAAAATGATCCAGCACGTGGCTGCTGCAGTTTGCACGCTGTACTCTGTGGCGTATGCGGGGTATTTTTTAACCCACTTGGCACGTAAGTCGAGGTTTTCCCTCGGTGCTGTGGCTCTGGGCTTGCTGTGTGCTTGCTGTTCTTCCTCTGGGCCTGAGCTGACTTTGTAACCAAATTGCCATGAAGACACCATTGCTTTGGGAGAGCTCCTGGCAGCAGCTGCAGCTGGAAAAGGGGGTGTCTGCAGCCAGCAGGGCGTGCACAGCATTTGCAATGAGCCCTGGGGGGTTCTGTTCCCTCAAGCGGGGAGTCTGTGGCAGCAGAGCCTGGAACTGCCTGTCCAGCCAAGAGCTGACCCAGCCCAGTATTTTGTGCTGTTCTCTTGCTGTGTGAAGGGACTGTGGCTCCTGGAGGGACGCTGTGAAAGCAAAATGCTCTCTCGGGGTTGCCTTGCTCCGGGGCATTTCCCACCACAGGCAGTTTTTTTCCTGACAGCATCTGGTTCATGTTCCCTCTCCCGTTGCAGGGCACCTCATGAGTGGATCCCGAGCAGCTCCTCCTTCGGTGAGTGCGAAAGGAACCTTTGGTGTTTGGAATTGTGCAGCAAGTTGTGAGCTCGGCATGTGGCAGCCAAGTGCCCGCCTGGGAGGCTGAAGGAAAGTTCCTGCCAGTGTCCTTGCAGCAGCAAAGGGATCCCTGGGAGTTTTCTCCTTTTCTGCTGAAGAGCTTTTGAAGAGCTGCAGGTCTGGTTTTGCAGGCAGAGCATTGCTAGCTGGCTTTACCCATGGTGGAATATGGAATTCCCAACAATAAGGGGCAATGTGGACTTTAGCCCATTGTTAGTTTGAACAGCTCGGAACCCATATTCTGCTTAGTGCAGCTGGATGTGCAGCTGAGGGTAAATAAGGTGATAACTGAGACAGAACTTCCCGTCCCTCACGCTGCCGTCTGTCCACAGGGCACAAAAGCAGCACCAGCACCTCCTCTGGCTCCCTCTGCTTCCAAAGAGGAGGCCAAAGAGGAGGAAGGCAGCAGTGAGCTTCGTGCTGTTCCGGGGGACGATGGTGAACGTCCCTCAGTGCCGGGAGATGACAGTGAACTTCCCGCTGCTCTGGGAGACGAGGGCGAACATCCCGCGCTGTGGGAACACAACGGCGAGGCTCCCGCGGTGTGGGACAAGGACAGCGGACATCTCCCGGTGTGGGAGGAGGACAGAAGACATCCTGTGTCTTGGGAAGAGGAGGGTGAACTTCTCCCAGCATGGGAGGCGGACAGTGAACGTCCCTGGGCTTGGAGAGATGATGGCGAACCTGCAGCGTTTTGGGAAGAGGACGGAGAAGCTCCCTGTGCTTGGGAAGAGGACACTGAACCTCCCTCGGCTGTGGGATCCTGGGCTGAACATTCTGACAGCAGCACAGCCCTGCAGCCAGAGGGGAGAGGGGAGTGGTGCCTGATGCAGCTGAGTACGTCTGCTGTGTTCCTGTGTGCCAGAGCAGGGTGCTGTGTGTGTGTCTCGGCATCAGCTGCACCCAGTGCTGCTCTGCAGCTGAATGTGCCAGGGTCATTTCTTGTCCTTCCCCATCTGAGACCAAGGGGCTGACGGCCCCAGGGAGGGGGGCTGCATTCTGGCTCTGCTGCAAGGCGGGGTCTCACTCTGAGAGGGAGCGTCTTCCACGTGGTTTCTTTCAGGGAACACCGTGAGCCTGGCGGAGCCTGCCGAGAAATACCTGGAAGTGGAGCAGATTGGCCAAGGGTAAGTGCACAGCAGTTACTTCTGCACAAGCAGGCCCAGGTGTTGTGCTGGTGCAGGATCAAGTGAGAAGTCAGGAGAGCTCCAAACACCTCCAGACACTGGGGCGCCATCCTGCTGTCCCTCAGTCCTGATCAGAATTGATACCTGTGCTCAGAAGGCACCGTCAAAGGCCCCTGAGGCTGGCAGTGTCCTGCCTGCAGCAAGGAGCAGGACCTGGAAGATCTTCTGTCCCTGGAATTGGATTGCCTAAAAGAGCCACTCACCATCTGGTGACTGTCAGAAAACAGTTCCCAAGGAGATTTCTTTCAAATATTTTGCTTCAAAAAATATCCTCCGGTCAGGATTAACAACCTAATGGTTTAGAAACAGAAACCAGAGCTGAACTAATAAGTGCTCTATTCTAGCACAGGTAGTAGAGCCCATACATTCAGTAACAGACACAGAGCTGATGCACTCTGGGGGAAAATGCATCACCTGCCTGATGGCAGGGCCCTTGTGGATCCTGCAGGTCTTAGGCAGGAAATGGGAAAGGATGGAATGCATTCTTTTCCAGTTCTTTAGACACCCGTTACTCACTTCAAGTTTTGAACTAAAGCAGTGCAGCGTGGACATTTGGGATTTGCTCCAGCCCAATTCCTTGGTGTTGTGTCTCAGTTTTCTCTGGCACACCTTGCATGGCAGAGGGCTGGTGGCTGCTGCGCTGTTGTTGGAAGGGTCGATGCCCCCAGGTGTTTGTGAATGCTGCAGGCAGCAGAGATCTGTCTGGGCTGGCTTTCACTGCCAGGGCCTAAAGCACTGCTTCTTTCTTCTCTGCTGTTTTGTCTCCAGGGCTTTTGGAACCGTTTCGAAAGGACTCGACAGGGCCACTGGAGGAGAGGTCAGTGTCAACACGCCCAGCACGTCTGGCAGCTCTCCAGGGCTCTCCCCTCTGCTGGGAGCTGTGGCTGCAGCTTTGGGGGCCAGCAGAGCTTTCCTGCACAGGCTGCTCCTCTGCAGGCAGAGCCGTGTCAGCCTGCAGAGCACAGCTGGGACAGGCTTGGTCCTTCTGAAGTGCCCAAAGGAATGCAAGGAGGGCAATGGATGTGTGTGTTTGCTTTGTTGTGCAATCCCAGCCAGAGCAGTTGCATTTGAAATCATGACCAAATCCCATAGAACTGCTAAAGGGTTCCCGGCTGTTTTGCTCTGTTTGCACAGAACCAGAATTACCTCCTGCTTGCAAAGTGTGTTTGAACAATAATGAGAATGTTGAGGCCATTTGAGAAGACTGTAGGTGCAGAGAATGTGGTTAGAGCTTGGAGGCTGACAGCTGAGGGGCCATTTCTGCAGAGCTTGCAAGGCCAAATGTCTCTGGCCGTGTGTCCTGTAAGCAGCCCCCAGCGAGCAGAGCAATGGGCTGTGGGAATGGCACTTGCTGAGCTCTGGTGTCCCATCCCAAGGCAGTTTGGCACAGCCCGGCTCCGTCGCCCCAAAAAGACTCGCTCCGTGTTTGCTGCGGCCTCCTGCCACAGACTCCTCCAGTTAAAGGTCTGCAATGTCCCTTCAGGTGGCCATAAAGAAAATGAGTCTGAGAGGGCAGAACAGGGAACGAGCTGTGAATGAGCTCCTGCTCCTGAAGGACAAGAAGAACCCCAACATTGTCAGCTCTTTCGACAGGTGAGTGCTTCAGGCCTTATCCCGTGCCTGGGCCCTGCCTTAACCTTTCCTGGCATCCGTAGTCTGTAGCCTGATTTGAAAATGCCTGACCCAGCCGTATCTTCCCAAAACAACAGCCTGGCAGTTCGCTCCCTCCGTGTGCTTTTGTTGCTTTGGCTTGGTTTTTCCTTCAAGTTGACCTTGTTTTCTGTGTCTTACAACAAGTGCTGGTAAACCACAGCAGAAATTATTTCCCTTGGCTTCTTCTTCCCAGCCCTTTCCCATTGCTGCAGATGCCAGGAAGACCAGGTTCTTGTTCCCAGAAATGCCTCGTTTGCCCATTTGTCACTGGCCTTGCCTGTTTCTGAAGGGACTTTCTGAAAGGTTTTCTGACCCCTTTTGTCCCAAGTGCTGCCCGGCCTCCTCCCCTGGATAACCCTGGGAGCTGTGTTGCCTTGTTCTGCAGGGAAGGGTGGAACTGATGAGTTCAGAAGCTGAACCAGCTGGGGGCCAGTGTTGTGGTTCCACATTGATCTGGGCCTTTGCTAAACTGCATTTTTCACCTGCTTGCCATCTCAGGGCTCTCCTTTCTCACAGGGGTCTCCTCCTTTAGACTGTGCAGATCCCAAGGGCTGTGCAGCCTGGCAGGAATGTCTCTCCATCGGATTCTGTCCTCATTGACAAGTGACCTGGCAACAAAACTCCACTCCAGGCTTTTCCATGGGGGAATTGAGCACTGCACATTGGTCTCCATGCCACTGCTTTCCTCTTCCAGCTTCCTTGTTGATGGAGATCTCTGGCTGGTGATGGAATACATGGATGGAGGAACTTTGCAGGACGTTGTCAGACAGACACGCATGGCTGAAGGAGAGATGGCAGCTGTCAGTCGGGAGGTGAGGGATCCTGCCTGTGACTGCCATGCCTTGGATACGATGGTCCTTCCCAGCAGGGCGTGAGAGCAGGAGTGGCTGCAGGCTCAGGGCTTTGTTTCTCTGTTGTTTTCATGAGCTGGAGAAGAAAGAGCCCCTGCAGTGAACGGCCTGCCAGCAGCACTGCACTTCTCCTCTGTTCTTGTTCTCTTTCCTGCTGTTGCGGCACTCTCTGTCTCTTTTGGATTTGATGTGCTGTTCTCAGCTTTGCCTTGAACCGTTTGCCTGGAGCTTGTCTGCACTGCACTCCTGGCCTGTCACAGCAAAGTCGCTGCTGGCAGAATTCTAAACTGTCCTTTCTTGTGTGATATATTCCGGCCATTGGTTTTTACCCTCGTGTTTCTTGTTCTCTCTCAGTGTCTGCAGGGCCTGCATTTCCTCCATTCGAACCGGGTGATCCACAGAGATCTGAAGAGCTCCAACATCCTTCTGGGAATGGACGGCTCTGTCAAGCTGGGTGGGTGTTCCTGGCCAGGCACGGCGCTCCCGGGGTGCGGCTGTGGGGCTGCTTCCCAGTGACGGCCAGAGCCACACAAGGGCTGCTGGGGGCACTGCCCGGCCCCTGCTGCCAGCTGAGAGCGGCTGACCCTGCAGAGAGCTCAGGAGAGGAGCAGGCTGTCAGGGGTGCCTTTGCTCTGGGAATGGCCCTCCCAGAGGGGCAGGAGTTGGAATCTAAAGCTGCAAGGGAATCAGTAAAAGTGACTGCACGAAAACTGAGGGTTTCTTTAAGGGTCCAGTTCAGTTCCATCTTTCCTTGCCTACAGCCCTGAGGACTTTTCCAGCTGACTTCACTGCTGCATTCTCAAACTGAGAGCAGGGAGTCTTTGTGCTTGTTTTCCTCATTCCAGCTGCCTTTGACAGTGTTTTTTTCTGTCCTCAGCTGATTTTGGCTTCAGTGCTCAGCTCAGCCCTGAGCAGGACCAGCGCAGCTCCATGGTGGGCACTGCTCACTGGATGGCCCCAGAAGTTGTCACCAGTTCTCCTTACGGCCCCAAGGTGGACATCTGGTCCTTTGGAATTGTGACCATCGAGATGGTGGAAGGAGAACCTCCTTACTTCAAGGAAACGAGGGCCATGGTAAGAGGCCAATTCTCCCATGGTTGCAGAGGCCTGTGAGCACAGGGTGAGCCTGCACTGGGAGCAGCAGCTGGAGGTTTCTGCACATGGGGAAGGGAATTCCCAGAGGACTGGAGTCTCAACACAGACACATATTCTGCAGTCTCCAGACACAATTTGCTTTGGGATTTACGTTGTTGCAGTTCTTCTGGCTGTGAGGACGACCTGAAAATGTGAAGCAAGTGCAACAGCTCTTTACAAAGGCTGTGGCAGCACCAGGGTTTGGGTTTTTTGGTTGGCATAGAAAAATGAGCTGTGAGCAGCATCTCTGCCAGGGAGGAAAGTGCCCCTGGAGCTGGGGCTGGGAAGCCGGGGTCGATGTGAGCACTTGTGGGTGGGAAGGAAGCTGGCAGAGCGCTGAGTTTGCTTTTCCTGCAGGCTCGCGCTCTGATCCGGCAGAACGGGACCCCGCAGCTGCAGGAGCCCAGGCGCCTGTCGGCTCTGCTGCGGGACTTCCTCGAGTGCAGCCTGGAGCCGGACGAGGAGCGGCGCTGGTCTGCCCAGGAGCTGCTGCAGGTGAATGCCAAGCGGCTGCAGGGGAAGCAGCAGCGCCAGGGAGGGGTTTTCTTGTGGGGCCCCCTCCGATGGTCTCCGGTCTCGCTGCTTTCCACACGCAAAGCAAGCAGAATCCTCGCCTGGTTTGGCTTGGCAGGGGCCTTTCGAGGTCATCTGCACCTGGGGCCCCACAGCGAGCAGGGCCATCTTCAAGCAGGTCAGGTGGCTCAGAGCCCTGCTTGACCTGAGCTTGGATGTTCCCAGGGAGGAGGCACCTCCCACATCTCTGGGCACCTTCTGTCACTGCTTCCCCACCCTCCTGCTAAAAAAATTCTGCCTCAGACCTAGTCTGAGCCTGCTTCCCTCTCCTGAGTTTCAGACCATTTCCCTTTGTCCTGTTGCAACAGAGCCTGTGAGGAAGTTGACTCTGGAAAGTAACGGTTCATTTCTTTCTTTTTTCTCCTTTGGGCAGCACCCATTTTTATCATCAGCCAAGCCTCTCTCCAGCCTGACCCCTCTGATCATCACAGCAAAGCAACTGAGGCAGCAGCGGAGGAAATGAAGCACTGGAGGACAGCCTTTAGTCACAGTAGTTAGTTAGGACAGCTAGTTAGTTATGGTAGTTAGCAGTGCTAGTTAGTTATGGTAGTTAGCAGTGCTAGTTGGTTAAGGTAGTTAGGACAGCCTGTTTATTACAGTTCTTATGACAGCCTGTTTGTTATGGCAGTTTTTTGAATAAAAACTCTCTTAAACCTCAACTCCCTTGACGTGTCCCTTCCTTCTCCCTGTGTGACTCAGCTGCCCGGAGCAATGTGAGGTGAGAGCGGGCCCAGCCTCGCCCAGAGCTGAGCCCCAGCAGAGCCCTGGCAGAGCCCAGAGCAGCCTCGGCATCTGCAGAGTCAGCCTGGAAGGAGGCGCTTGGAGCCTTCTCGGCTGCACCCGACTCTTGGTTACAAACTGTGGGTGGTGGAAAATGCCACCGGCTCTGCAAGAGGGCAGAAGGGGCCCGGGGAAGGCCCAAGTGCTCCATGCAAGGGAAAAACCTGCCCTGGGTTTGTTATAAAGAACTATGTAGTTGGTGGCTTTTGCTATTTTGTCTTGACTTCTGCAACTTATTCCTAATCACAACGATTTTGATACAGTACAGTTTGTAATGACTTTTAACTACTTTTGCTGTAGTATAATTTGTCAGCATTTTGTGGCCAGTGCCCTGGCCCCTGTGTCGCTCAAATCCTCAGAACATCATTCATGGATGATATTTTAGTTTGTGGACAGTGTGAAAAACATACATTATAGTTTTGGCTTTTGCAAAGTATTGAAGTGGATGCTACGTGTTGTGCATTAGAATGTTAACTTTTGCAGAAGTAGCTGCAGTTGTGAAATAATAACTAATGCTTTTATTTTTGTAAATTACTGACAAGAATAACTCAGAGATATTTGTGAAAGAGGTAATGTTGATTTAAAGTACTTGTGGAAGTAGCTAAAATCGTCTGCATGGCCAGATAACATTTAAGGAACGGGTGTGATGAGGACCCCTGCCGCTGACCCTTCGACTGTCAATAACTGTCGCCTGCTGATGTGGAAACCCAGGGCTCTGGGAATATTTCTCTGTCTGCTCTGGGGTGTCCTGACCCCCAGGGGAGCACTGACTTTGACCCTCGTTCATGGAGAAAACTTCTAAAGCCTCAAGGTAAACTAGAAACCACAAAAGTGTGAAAGAGATTGTAGAGATTGTAGAGAGTAGTGTAGTATTTCACATGGGTGAGACATTTAGGTTTTAGGATTTTTAGTATGTTATAGATGGGTTCAAGATGGAGGATATAGGGTGTTGTCTTGAGTTCCCTTCTTCTTTGTTCTTCCTCTTTCTTCTTGCCTTTAGCTGGTATCTTGTAATTGGGTAGAAAAATCCACATGAAAAATACGGGTCTTTAGGGCTCAGTTATTGGGTTAGAAAGGAAAATAATTTAGGTGTTCCTACTTAATTGGGTAGCTTAGTTTTTGATTAGACTCAAAAGGCCTTGTAACAAGAGATTGTTAGTCACTTTTGTGCTGTTTTTCCTGCTTGCAGAGTCTGGTGCAGACAGTGTGCTGAAGTTTTGATAAGGTAACAATAAACAGAAGCTGAAGACCAAAGAAGTCCAATGCATCTCTCCTTCCTGACACAGAACTGCTCCAGGAGGGTCTCCCCTGCCAGGGGAGCCCCCAGGGATTTGCCCAACTTGGGACCTGCAGACTCACAGCTGAAACCAGGGATCAGGGGGCTGTTGTGAGGAAGTGACACACAACCCTCAGAACAACAATCCACGATTCCTGCACGTACTCTAGAAAGGCGGCTTGGGGCTCAAACCAACTTAAAGAGTTCCTGGAACAAGTAAACGAGTTCAAAGAAATCTTTCAATGTGTACAATCTTTATCAATATGTTCCAATAAAATGGAAAAAATAGATAAGAAGAGTTGCTATGGCTAACCAGTGTGCCTCTGGCCATTGCCAAACACCCACCACTGTTATTGATTTGTCTCTAATTATGCCTTCTTAAAGTTTTGAAAATTCTAAAGCATGAGGCTCATTTCTCACCAAACCCAAGGTACTCACCCCTTGCTTTCTTGCAAGCCATTGCCAATCCTCAATTTCATCTGGGTGGAGGAGAATGAAAAGGAAAAGGAAGATGCACTGGTGTGGAGGCCCAGGAGCCCACCATAAGAATCTCAGTCCCTCAGCTGTGGAGCAATCTGAAACAGGGACCAATTATAAAAGGGTGGCTGGACAGGAACAAACGCAGATCCCAATCAATGTGGTTAATCCTACGTTCTCCCTTTATTGTTTACAGACAGTAGTTTTTATACACTTCCAGATAGTTTACAATCGTGAGCACACTGTCATTGGCAAGCAAACATTGTTTGTTCCTCTCTTAAGGTGACTAAAGGTTCATACTGCAGACATATACAAAATCACAGCTAGATAGCTCAGTACATTGTATTATACCTTAACATAATTTCTGACTGCGCCACAAACTTATTCTTAACTGCGCCACAGGCTTCAAGGCCTCTGTGGCCCACATCTGAGGCCTAGGCTGGGGTAGGTCAACCTTCATTCCAACCATATAAATCATGAACATCCAGATTGTGACCTCTTTCTCTCAGAAATTGTTCTACACATCTCTCACTCTCTTCCCTCACTCCAAGCTCTTCCCTCACTCGGGGCACTCCCAGGGCTTCCCTTACTGGTGCCACCGTTGGTGTCTGGTCAAGTTTGAGCTCGTGGAGAAGCTCTTCCCACACTCCCCACACTCATAGGGCCTCTCCCCGGTGTGGATGCGCCGATGCACAGAGAGGTTGGCATTTTGGTTGAAGCCCTTCCCGCAGTCAGGGCAGCGGAAGGGCCTCTCATCTGTGTGAATCCGCTCATGTGTGAGGAGATTGGAGCTGGTGTGAAACCTCTTCCCACACTGGGGACACTCGTAGGGCCTCTCCCCACTGTGGATGCGCTGGTGTCTTCTCAGTTTGGAGCTCCACCCAAAGCTCTTCCCACATTCCAAGCAGGTGTAGGGCCATTCCCCAGTGTGGATCAGCTGGTGCTGGATCAGGTCAGAGCTCTCTCTGAAGCTCTTCCCACACTTCCCACACTCGTAGGGCCGCTCCCCAGTATGGATGCGCTGGTGTCTTCCTAGGGCAGAGCTCCACCCAAAGCTCATCCCACATTCCAAGCAGGTGTATGGCAGCTCCCTGGTATGGATCACCTGGTGCTGGATCAGGTTGGAGCTCTGGCTGAATCTCTTCCCACACTCCCCACACTCGTAGGGCCGTTCCCCAGTGTGGATCCTCTGGTGGCGGATCAGGTGAGAGCTCCGGCGGAATCCCTTCCCACACTCCCCACACTCATAGGGCCGTTCCCCAGTGTGGATCCTCTGGTGCCGGATCAGGCTGCAGCTCTGGCTGAAGCCCTGACCACACTCCAAGCACTTTTGGGGCTTCTCCCTGCCATGAGGCTTCTCCACCAGCTCCGAGCTCCAGCTGGATCTCCGGCCACCTTCCTGGCTCAGGGGGCTCTTTCCTCCCAGCAGCTCCCTGGGCTGGGTTTGCAGCCCCTCCTCCGGCAGGATCTCTGGGGCTTTTCCTCCTCCTCCATCCAGCCACACCCTGGGAATGACAAATCCTGCTTTGGGGAAAAAAACAAGAGAAGAGCAACTTGGACTGGAGGTTCCTCCCTGCCCAAGTTCATCTAAAGAAGTCATTGGTAGGTTTTTGTATGTAAGAACCTCCAAAACACCAAGATTGAGCCCACAAATCCTGCAAACTTCAAGACACAGATCAAAAACTCCCCAAACCTCACAAGTCAGCAAAAACCTCCTCCAAAAGATAAAGATTCAGCTGCCACATAAAACCAAAGCACCAACATTTAGCCCAAGCAAGCTCAGAAACACCAAGATTCACCCCGTGAAAATCCTGGATCCCCCTCCACAGTCACCTGCTGCATGTGGGGGGAGCAGCGCTCCTGGGGCTGGGGGGAGGCTGTAGATACAGGGAGGGGTGGAACCTTGTGCTGCTTCCTGTTTCTGCTCCTCCTCCTGTGTCTCTGCTCTTCCTCACACTCCTCTTCCTCCTGCTATTCCTCCTTCTCCTGCACAATCCCACCTTCTCCTGCCACGTCCATCCTTTGATCATTTTGTTCCTCAACCCTGCTTCTCCTTCCCTTCTCCTTCTGCCCCCAGGCCCAGCACCCACTGCCGGCTCCCTCTTCCCCCCAGACCCACAGCATCCCAGCGCAGGGGCAGGGATGGAGCTGGGGCAGGTCGGGCTGGGGCAGCGCTGGGCTCTCGGCCGCTTCCGCCCGCACTCGGTGCCCACTGCAGACGCTCCCGCCAGGACAGCGCGGGGGGGCCCGGCCTTGGCGCTGCCCCACTCCCACCTCCCCAAATTCTCCTCGCGGGGGCGATGGGGCCGAGGGGGGGGCGCAGGTGGGGTCCAGGAGGGGAACACTGGGAGCTGAGAGTCTGCCTGGCAACTGGTGAGTCATCAGCGCCCTGCGCTCTGATTGGCTGAGCTCTGCCTGAGGGCTGGGGCTGCAGCAAAGAGGGGACACCCTGCTCCAGGGGGGATGTCCCGAAAACGGGGGACCCCCATGAAAGGAACAAGAGGAAAGTGTCTTTACAAACAGATGCTGTGAATCTGCTCCGAGATAGGGACAGGCACCTGTACATAAGGAAGTGACAGGAGAAGCCATCGGTTTCAGGAAATGTTATCAACTGATGACACAGACTGCTGCGCAGCCAAGGTCCTGCTCAATTCATGAACTTCCAGAAGAACAACAAAGACTTAACAGAGCCAGGAATATCGTCTGCTATACAATACTGGGGTGCATAAGAAGGGGGTATGTAGCAGGTGGATTGGGAAGTCTGCACCTCTCAAGTACTTCAGCCAGTGGGGAAAGGGAGAGGGAGATGTGGCCAGGAGAATTGGGATGAAAAGGAGGCTGTGTGCTCAAACAACTGCAGAGATCCCATGGGGAATGTCCCATGGCCTCTCCCATTTCTAGGAATGAAATTACTTTTACAGGACTCCTCTGTCTGCTTTGTGGACAGAAACCTCTGCTGATGTCAATTTTCCCACACACCCTGGGGCTCATCCAGAATTCCTTCCACCGTCCTGGGCTGTGAGCAGGGAGTGCAGCTGAAGGTGCCTCACCCACTTTGGGTGATCGGCTCCCTTGGCTGGCGGCGGCACCGGGGATCGATTGGGGACCCGGGAGTGACCAGGAGACAGACGAGGGACACATCAGGAGGGTCTGTGAAGAGTCAGCAGGGAGAGAGCACTGAAAATCTCAGCAGTGACTGCACTGGGATCTTCGGGGAGTGAACATGGCAGGGCACCCAGGGAGGAGAGAAAAGGGAAAGCCAGGCAGGGGTCCTGGCCAAAGGGATGATGATCCCAAAATGTCTCTGAAGGGTCCCTTGGGAGAATGTTGAGGTAGTTTGCACATTCCCCCAGAGGTAATTAAGGACATGGACACCCAGGGGGGCAATAAGGGAAGTGGAGAAGGGATTTGGACAACAGGGGATGGATGGTGTTGGTGTGCTGGGAAGGGATCGGGTGAAGGGCAGTGTGCAGCAATATGGTGAAGGCAAGAAGCAGCAGGAGGAATCTATGTGGTAAGAGAAAGGATGATGGAAAAGAGAAGGAAGAGAAAAATACTCAGGATTGGGATGGTTTTCAGCACTGTTTTATCCTCAGAATTTGCCAGCTGATCCAGATCCTTTCCATCCCGGGATTCCAGGAGAGGAAAAGAAGGAGGTCAGGATGCCAGGGGGTTTCTCTGTGGTGGGCAGCGGCAGCACCGGGCGCAGAGGTGCGGGACCGGGAGCACGGGCTGGGGGCCTGTGGGGAGCTGCGGGGCCGGGCCGGGGCTGTGGGGCAGACGGGGCTCAGCGCCGGGCACTGCCTGACCCCACCAGCCCCAGGAGCCTGCGGGACGCCCCGGCCGCTGCCCGGCCCCGTGGAGCTGCCGGCCCTGCCCGCCGGGAGGGCCGCCTTTGGACACTGCGGCAGGACAGGGACCGGCTCTGGGATACGGGCTGGGGAGGGGACCCTGAGCACAAGGAGGAAAACAAAGCAACGTCTGGGAAATGCAGATTGTACATGGAAGGATCAGGATTTTCTATTAAGCATTTGCTTTGGGTCGCTGGAGAAAGGAAAGACTTTGCACAAAGCTCAGCAGCTCTCAGAGGATGAGCACCCACAGGCAGTGAGCGCGGCTGCAGGAGTGGCAGAAGAAGGCCCTGGAGCACTTGGGCACAAAGGCACAGCAGCTGAAGGCAAGAAGGGATGAGCAAAAGGCCAAGCTGAAGGCAAAGGCCATGGCACAGCTCCTACAGCCCCTCAGGGATCAACCCCAGGGCCCAAGGGGGCCCCGGCACCCAGGGGACGGGGTCGGCCACAAGCACCTGGCAGAGGCATTGCCCTCCTGGCCAGGGGAGAGCCCACCCAAACAGCCCCTGGGAAGGAGTCAGGGCTCCAGCTGCAAGGCACAGGGACACTGGAAGCAGAGACAGCAGCACCCTCAGGAGGAGCAAGCCTACCCCTGGATGGACATGGATTGTCAGGGCTGTCACAGCTCCCATCCCACCGGGGACCCACCACACTGGAGCCCTGGAGAACATTCAGGCTGGGTCTGCATCGAGAGGAGGCCACTCCTGATGGACACAGGGTCCTCTCCATCCATTCTGAATCTTAGACCTAACTTGGGAATATTGTAAAGGAATGTTTTAATTATTAGGGAATAAATGGGAAAGCTGAGCTGGTATGATTTGTCCAATCACTATTAGGAGCTGTGGGGGATAGGTTTGAAATAAATTAATTTCTTTTTCTTCCTAGTAATATTGATGCGTCAGCTGTGGCTCTTCCAGTCTCAGTAAAGAAACTGGAATTGTAGGTGATTGTAGGTGAATGTTAAACAGGGCCATGCCAAAGGAATTCTTGGGCCAAAATGTTGAACCCAGTGGCCAGAGTGGCCTCATTGTCTGCAGAATTGTGCAGACACAGCTTTAAGGGGAACCCAGGCCCAAAACCTGATGACAACAGGATCTCCAACTGTTCCAGTCTGCCATCAAGTTAAAGCTTTGATAACCAAAAGAGCCTCTAAATGGATGAGCAGTGCTCAGTTATTACAGTATGAAACTTGTTCAGTGGCACAGGAGGATTTAGAACTGAGGGCAGGGGAAGGGTTTAACCCAGCCTCCTGTTTGAACAGCCCACAGAGGGGCTGGGAAGAAACCCAGGACTGCATTCAAGTGACAGAGCTCCAGACACAGCCTGGGAGAAACTGATGAGACATTCCCTGGCCTGAGGGAGAAAATGTGTTCCTGGATGGCTCTTCAAGGGCAGCAGAAGGGAAAAGAGCTACAAGACACGCTGTTATTAAGGAAGGGAATCAGACAAAGCCCAGGTTACCACCCCATGGTCAGCTCAACCGGCACAGCTGTGTGTGCTTGTAAGAGCCTGGCACTGAAATGCCCTGAGCAGGAAGGCTTCAATATCTTCTGCTGACACCATGTCACCTAACAGGGGGGCAAAAGCAATTCTGATTGCTCAGCAACCACTAGATCACTTATACAGGTATTTCTAAAAGAAATAATTCCAGTTAAAGGGATTGTGGAAGCAACAGACTCAGACAGCAGAACTCATTTTACAGGAAAGATCCTCCAGGAGGTTATGGAAGCTTTAGGAATACAATGGGACCTCCATAACCCCTGCACCGCCAGAGCTCAGGCTGGGTACAAAGAATGAATGGGGAAAGAAAGAGACACCTTTGGAAGCTGGGGATAGAAACCAAGATGCCATGAGTACGGCTTTTGCCGTTGGCTTTGGCAAGAAGAAGAGCCAGACCCAGGGCAGATATTCAATTCTCTCCCTTGCAATTGATCTTGGGAATTCCTTACCCTGGTAATTCTCCACCCCGTGCAGGGTGGGGATAAGGGATGGACATTTAAAGCAGTCTGTGGCCAGAGTCCTGTCTCTTGTGAAATCTCTCCCACAGGAAGCTGGGCTGGCACAGAGCCTGCCTTGGCACTTTGCTGTTCCCAACATCCAAGCAGGACATCGGGCCCTGCCTAAGGAGGCCAAAGCAGCACCACTGGTGGCCAAGTGGCGTGGGCCATGCCAAGTGTCCCTGAGGCCAGAAACAGCCCCCAGCACAGCTGAGCACGGGGGGACCCCTCAGCCTGGGCTCCAGGGCTCTGAAGCCCCGGAGATTTGCACTTCCCGCCTGCAGCAGGAGCATGGGAGGCCCCCACGGAGCCTGCACTGAAGGCAGCGCAGCAGCAGCCAGGGCTCCACAGCGGGGCAAGCCCCTGGGCCTGCCCACACATCCTCTGCTCAAATCCTCTGCCTGGGCACCCTCCTTTGGCATCTCCAGCCACCGGGGCCAATCCTTGCTGCCACTGCTGCAGCTTCAGTGCTTTCTGGGCCTGCACTGCCACAGCTGCTGGCGAAGACAACGGCACAATTCCACTCTGGGTCTCAGTCACACTCACACACTGCGCTGCCTGGGATTGCACTGATGGAAAATACACCAGGTCATAGACTTGAACATTTCTAACATTTTATTTCTCTACTCAGCCTTGGTTTGCCTTGGCCTCGGGGAAAGAAATGGTAAAGGTTTTTTTAAGGGATGTTCCACCACTCAGTGGAGATGAGTTTAACATCTCAACACTCTGGGAATGGCCCAAAAGATTCCCACAAAGATAACGCCCAGCAGCAAACAGCAACCAACACCTACCCCAGACACTGCCCCCGGCAGAGCTGGAGACACCTGCTCTGGAAAAGGCTGAGAAGGAAATCCAGCAGTTCCGACCTGATGAACAGCAGAAGCCAAGAAATCCGGGTCCAATAGGAACCCAAATATTAAAAACTGCACAACTTGAAACTACAGAACATTAAACCAATGGATTTAGATTGGTTCAGACTGTATCATGTTTGGGAATGATCTAGTCAAACCCACGTGTCATGGAACGATTTTCTCTGCACACCCGGGCTATGTGGGGATGGAATGATTTCTGTTGCAGATCCTGGCCAGAATCAAGGAATGCCTTGACTCTAACACTAAACATATTGGTGGAGTTTTTCTATTTCCTGAACTTTCAGTGCAAAATTTATAGCAGAAGAGTATTTTTTGTAATTATCCTACTTCTATATTGCTGGTTAGGCTTGGGTCAGGAATGAGAGAATGAGTTTTTACTCCGAGGAGCAGTAGAAAAAACTTAATTGGCTTGGAATACTCTTGTGTATGTTTTTGTGGGAGATACCAAAATTTTGGTCTGGGTTTTTCGTCGTTCATTTTTAGGCTGCATTTTGCAAAACGATAAGAGATTTAAAGGTGACCCTTTCACTCATAAACAGTAAATAGATGATTTGAAAGAAAAAATAAAAAAAGTAGCAGGTTCTGAGGGGGCACAGGAGAGGCCGCTGGAGGCTGCTCTGGAAGAGAAGCTGCATTCCAGGCAGCCAGCAGAGGAGCTTTAGAAATGCAAATTAACACTGCTGGGGCAAAGTGGGGACAATGGACCTGGCTCTTCTTGCCTGGGGCAGGAATTGGGCTGATTCCCTCTGCCCCTCACCCCAAGCTCTGCCTGCCTGCACAGATGGAATCTGCACAGCTGAAAGCAGAGCCCATGGTGAGGATCTCTGACTCTGCAACAGAAATGGGTGAAGCTGCAAAGGGAAACAGCAAATGGAGAATGTTGTGAAAACCTCACTAAAATAAGGGGGGATCATCCCTGTGCCCACTCCAACATGTGCTGGCACTGTCTATGCTATACAGGGAGTATCAGAGCACTGGGGTTTTTGCTATAACAAGTTCAGGGAAATCAGTTGGAATTCAAGTATTTGATGATGTAATTAGACAAAAGCATTCAATTGATGCAGCCCCGGCTGGAGGGAGCGCCCAAAATTGGGGAAAAGATGAACGGCCACCAGAACAAATCCTACAACACCACGGACCAGCCCCTGGGAACCCGAACCAATTCATATCAGGAGACACAGAACCCATTTATCATTTCAATGGCATCATTAGATTACAAGCTGTCCTCGAAATAAGAACTAACCAGACACCTCCAGCTCCTGACCTTCCTGCCGACCCATCCACTGAAATGAGGAACACAACATTTCCCAGGGGATGGGATCATATAATCTGTAAGCAGAAAAAGGCGGACTTTGTGGAAAACTAAATGACTCCAACTGCTGTTGGCAAAGAGACGACAAAGGAAAAGCAGTGAAAAAAGATAACAAAGGAAATAGGAGAGCAGTTTATGTATTGGTCCAAACATGGAAAGGATGGGAATGGGACACGGTTTTGTGGCTCCCTGGCACACCATGGGTTAAACGAATGCTGCTTCTCCTCTTCTGTGCTACAGCAACTCTCATCTTTTTACCATGCTCCACACCTTGGGAGTGCAACTCATCCAGCAGCTGAGCCAGGGGATGCAGGTGGCAGCCAGGCCTCCTGATCCAGAAACGGCTACAAAAGGACAGGGAATGAGGGCACCGAGAATAATCCCAAAACCAAAGAGGACCCGGGAAGAACAAAACAGAGTCAATGAGTGAATCTGCCTGGAGATAGGGCCAGCGACTTGGAGATGAGGAAGTAACGGGAGAAACCATCAGTTCCAATAAATGTTACAAATGGACCCAGACAGCTGCTCAAAGTCCCGCTAAACTCCTCAACTTCCCGAAGAACAAAGACCAAACAGAGCCATGAACATCGGCTGTCATCCACAAGGAGGGGTGCATATGAACGAGGACAGGCAGCAGGCGGATCGGGAAGTCTGAACCTTCCAAGTCCCTCAGCCAGTGGGCAAAGGCAGAGGGAGATGCGGCCGGGAAAATGAGCATCCAAAGGAGGCAGCGTGCTACAACAAGGGCAGAGAGCGCATGGCAAATGCCCCACGGCCTCTCCCTCTGCTCAGCAATCGAGTCACTTTGACAGGACTCCTCGGTCTCCTCTGGCCACAGAAACCTCCGGCGACGGGAATTTCCCCGCACGGTCCCGGCCACGGGGCAGCCACCTCTGTCCCAGCCACAGCAACCGGGACGAGCCAGCGCTGCTCCGGCAGCGGCTCCTGCCCAGGCAGCGGCGGGAAGGAGACCGCGGGCAGCCGCTCCCGCAGCGCCCTCAGCCCAGGGCCGGCACGGGCCGGACACGGCACCGCCAAGCCGCCGGAGCCCCCTGCCGCCCCCCTCCGCCCGCAGCGAGCCCCGAGCCCCCGCAGAACCCGGCGCGGCTCCCACCTGCGCCGGGGCCGCCTCCGAGCTCCGCCAATGCCGCCTCCCCGCGCTCCGGCCGCTGCCGCCGCTCCCGGGCCCGCACAGACGCTCCGCCAATGGCGCCGCTGCCGAGCCAGGGCCGCCCTCAGGCCGCCAGCGGGGCCGTGCTTCGCCCCGCTCTCACCAATCAGCGCGCCAGAACCGCGACTGACGGCAGCAGCGGCCAATGGCAGCGAGGGGCGGGCTCTGCACACGGCACAGCCTCGCCCCGCGCTCTCAGGGCCCCCCGGGCTGTGGGAGGGCAAAGCCGGAGATGAGGAACAGCCCTGGAACGGGCCCGGGCCCGGGCCGGCATCGATCTGCAGCACCGACAAACTGCTCCGCACCTCCCGACACGGCTTTCCCGGCCCTGCGCCTTCGCCTTCGCTGGCTCCGGCTCTGCGGCAAGCCCAGCAGCCCCACTTCTCCTGCCCCCTAATTCGGAGCATCAGCGCATCGCTTTGATTTCCCCCAAAAAGGGAAAACCGCCCCAAAGCCCTGTGGGGGAGTGGGGGAGGGGAGAGATTTCTGGCACAAAACTCCAAAAGCTCCGAGCAGGACAATGAGAAGTCAATGAAGAGCCTTGAATGCAGCTTTCCCCACGCCTCCCTCCTTCCAGCTGCACCTCCTCCCCCGGCAGTGCAGGAGACAGGGAATGGGGCCGTGCTCAGTTTCATCCCCCGTGGCTTCTCCCTCTGCCCAGGGACAGGAGTCGTTCCCCTGCTGCAGCCTGCGCTCTCTCCCACCGGAGACTTCTCCAGGAACTTCTCCAACCGGAGTCCATCCCCTGGGGCACAGCCCCCCTCCAAGTGCTGCAGCGGGAAAAACGCCAGTCACTTGTTTTTACAACTTTTTAAAGTTTAATGATAATGAAATGGTTATAAAAATAGTAATACAATTAGAGTAATAAAAATTCAGAGTTCATGTAATTACAGGACAATTAAAAAAAAAAGAATTACGGACGTCTGGATGCTCTCGGGCACTTAAGCAAGGACAGGCATGTTTTGTGAACAAAGGAATAACTCTTAAGATCCATTCACTGTTGCATATTCATACATACTTCATGGTTATGCATACATTCTATTTAAAATAAGAAACTCTCTCTGGAATATGTCAACTCCTTCTTTTAATCCCCACGGTGTCTTCCAGTCTGAGCAAGGCCTGAAGAAATTACCTTCTTCTGATAAGAAACCCATAAATTCCTCTTCTCTGGAAGATTTGGGTGTTCTGTGACTCCTATCTCGAAGCCAGTATCTCATTATTTTTAAAAAAAACCTACGTACATAGTTTCTATTTTAACTTCTAAAGCTTAATTTTAACTGCAAAACTACATTTACCATTCTATCAAAATGTTAATACAGCACTTCTAATCAATATATTACATATAATATTTGTTGTAGATGTCGGCGAACCCAATGGGAAGAATGATGATGTCTGACTTATTTCAGAAGGCTGAGTGATTTCTTTATTATAATTATGCTATGATACATTAATATGCTATATAAAAGAGGATACTAAAAACTACATGCTGCTTTCTCTAACTGTCATATCTAACTCCCTCACAACTCGTGACCCTGTTCTCCAGAGCCCAGACACAGGTGGATCCGATTTGCCATCAGGCCCAAACAATCCACCGTGATCACACCAGGCATTTGCTCCAGGTAAACAACTCTCCAAACACATTGCACAAGAGAAAAACAAGGCGCAGAAATAGAAATTGTTTTCTCTTTCACTTCTCTCTGTGCACATTTATAAAAATCCTGAGAGAGAGAAATGTGCTTGCCACAAGTATTCAATTTAATATTTCTGAAAAGCCAATCATAAATTATGCATTTTTCACAGAGGACATCCCGAGGCTGCTGCAGGGACAGTGATGTCACTGCTGTGACGTCATCGGGGATGGTGACATCATCAGGGACATCGCTGCTGTCACTTGTCCCCTCTCCCCTCCCCACATGGGATTTGAGACAAATGTGGGGAATTTTCTGGGAAGTTTCATTGAAATTGTCCCAAATGCTGATGGGAATTCCCGGGTGACGTCACTGGGGACACTTGGGGACACTCTGAGGACGCTCTGGGGACACTCATGGAGGCGGGGGCGGGTCAGGGGGTGAATGACCCCCTCGGTGCCTTGCAGCAGAGGCAGCTTTCTGCTGTGGCTGCAGCAGAGCCGGGTTATGAATGACAATGGAATAATTGGCTTCTGCATTTCTGCATTGGCTTCTGCGCGTTGCTATTGATCACAAGGACTTTGCTCTGGTACTTGATATTGACATTGATTATTGATGATTCCTTGTAGCTGCTCGCTGGTACAATAAAATCGATCCGTTTATGTGTGCACCGTGTAACCAATTTAATGCTAGAGTAACAAATAGATATTCTCTCCTAGGCCTTCAAATATTAAAAATAGATGAATATGAAATAGATCAATAACTAATATTGAAATAGAGACTATGCAATGTTAACATGCTTCTGTGTGGCTGACTCGGGTGTAAAACAATTCCATTGTTTCTCCCATCTGTGGACCATCCTCACCAGGTGATAACAGTGACACAAACCTGAGAAGCATTTATGAATTTTTCAGGGGCTCTGAAACAACAGGATGGAACCAGGAGAAGAAATCAAATGTATTGACTTAATCTGCAGAATGTCCTGCAGACAAGTCAGAGGTGAGAACCAAACAAGAGTTCCTGGAACATCCAAAGCTCCCGGGAGTGTTTGAATAATGTCAAAACTCAGGGATGTGTTTGTAGCCCTGCAGTGGAACCGGATCCGAGAACGAAGGGTTAAGTTAAGGGCGGGTTCTTTGGCCGAGCGCCAAAACCCTTTTTTATCCCTTATCGAACTTTTACAAATCTCCAAGAGTGAACTTTGTTTTTCACACCCGGCTGGGGTTTGGGGGCCCCGGGGGGGTCCCCAGGCAGCCCCCGCTGCTGAGCACTGACCCCCCCCTCCCCGGGCACCGGGACCCCCCAAAAACCGCACCCGCACCCCCTTCATTGCCCCCGACCCCCCCTCGAGCACCGACCCCCCCGAGCACCGGGCCCGGACCCCCCTTTGTGCCCCCCACCCATCACGGGGGTTCCGCCCCCTCCCCTTTGAGCCCCCGGAGCCGCGGGACCCCCGGGAGCAGCGCCGGGACCGGGGGGGCCCAGGGATGTGAGCAATGGATTTGTCAGTGTGAAAAATGCAGATTGAATGATCGGCTCTTGGCAAATATTAACTTGGATACTCTGTGTGCTGTGTTGCACAGTTATTTTGTAGAACTGTATTAATCCTTTTGAAGTAGTGTGGGAAATGCAGTTTTGGGTTATGACATAATGTTAAAATAGAAACTATGCGATGTAAGATATTTTTTGTAAGAGCTCAAGGAATGGGTAGGATAATTAAGAAATTCTTCGCACGGAGATAACAGCAAGAGTTACTGCCTCCTTCTGGGAAAAGACAAACATTCTTACACCTCTCCTCTGTCTGTAATGAGCCACCAGGATTGAGGGGAAAAAGCTGACAAAAAGCAGAGAACACCCTTTGTTTGAAAAGAATTTATGCACCGTGGGTGAGATATTTGAATGTGCAACAGGCTATTGCTTTTAAGGGTTAACCCTTTGTTAGCCAGGCATGTTTTTGTGGCTTAGTGCCCAAACCCACCCGGACGTCTGTAATTCTTTGCTTTTTATTGTCCTTTATTGTCCTAACTCTGATTGTCCAAATTGTCATTGCTCTCACTTTCATTCCTGTTTTTATGACTATTTTATTACTATGAAGCTTTTAAAATTTTAAAACAAGAGATTGGCGTTTTTCACAGTCAAGGATTCCCAAAACCTGGCAGAAAGCTCACACAGCCTTGGACTTGTCCGTGCAAAAGCTGAGATTTTATTGTGCCAGCGAGCAGCTGCAAGGAATTATCAATAATCAATATCAGTATTGAGCAGCAGAGCAAAATGCTCGTGGTCAATAGGAACCTGCAAAAGCCAATAGAGAAATGCAAAAGCATTCTGATTGTGCTCAGAATGTCCCCAAGTGTCCCCAGTGATGTCACCCCAGGAATTCCCATCAGCATTTGGGACAATTTTGGTGAAAATTCCCAGAAAATTCCCCAAATGTGTCTCAAATCCTGCGCAGGGAGGGGACAAGTGACAGCAGCGATGTCCCCGATGATGTCATCACTCCGATGACATCACAGCGGTGACATCACTGTCCCTGCAGCAGCCTCGGGATGTCCGCGATGGCTTTTTGGCTCCGCTCAGCCACTGTGTGGCCACTGGGGCCACCGCAGCCACCGGGGGGCTTCACGAGGAGCCTGCAGATGTCCCCAAGTATCCCCAGCAGGTGACGCGTGGCCAGGCGGGCACTGGCCTCCCACAGCCGCTCGGCCATGGCCGCCTTGGCCACCAAGTCCCTGAGGACATCGGGGGACGCCTCATTTGTTCCCTGCAGGATGGCCTCGATGGCCTCGAGCCGGCGACACATCCCCCAGATGAAACACCTGGCTCTTTTCCACGCGGCCAGCAAGTGCTCCAGGGGCCCCAGGGCCACCTCCGAGCACTGTCCCCTTCCGCTGGCCGCCTCCTCCTCGTTGGTGGCCGCAGGCACCCGGACCCCAGGGGCGGCCCCTGCCGAGGCCACCTCCTCCCTGTCCGTCAGTCGCGGTTCTGGCGCGCTGATGGGTGAGAGCGGGGCGAAGCACGGCCCCGCTGGCGGCCTGAGGGCGGCCCTGGCTCGGCAGCGGCGCCATTGGCGGAGCGTCTGTGCGGGCCCGGGAGCGGCGGCAGCGGCCGGAGCGCGGGGAGGCGGCATTGGCGGAGCTCGGAGGCGGCCCCGGCGCAGGTGGGAGCCGCGCCGGGTTCTGCGGGGGCTCGGGGCTCGCTGCGGGCGGAGGGGGCGGCAGGGGGCTCCGGCGGCTTGGCGGTGCCGTGTCCGGCCCGTGCCGGCCCTGGGCTGAGGGCGCTGCGGGAGCGGCTGCCCGCGGTCTCCTTCCCGCCGCTGCCTGGGCAGGAGCCGCTGCCGGAGCAGCGCTGGCTCGTCCCGGTTGCTGTGGCTGGGACGGAGGTGGCTGCCCCGTGGCCGGGACCGTGCGGGGAAATTCCCGTCGCCGGAGGTTTCTGTGGCCAGAGGAGACCGAGGAGTCCTGTCAAAGTGACTCGATTGCTGAGCAGAGGGAGAGGCCGTGGGGCATTTGCCATGTGCTCTCTGCCCTTGTTGTAGCACGCTGCCTCCTTTGGATGCTCATTTTCCCGGCCGCATCTCCCTCTGCCTTTGCCCACTGGCTGAGGGACTTGGAAGGTTCAGACTTCCCGATCCGCCTGCTGCCCGTCCTCGTTCATATGCACCCCTCCTTGTGGATGACAGCCGATATTCATGGCTCTGTTTGGTCTTTGTCCTTCGGGAAGTTGAGGAGTTTAGCGGGACTTTGAGCAGCTGTCTGGGTCCATTTGTAACATTTATTGGAACTGATGGTTTCTCCCGTTATTTCCTCATCTCCAAGTCGCTGGCCCTATCTCCAGGCAGATTCACTCATTGACTCTGTTTTGTTCTTCCCGGGTCCTCTTTGGTTTTGGGATTATTCTCGGTGCCCTCATTCCCTGTCCTTTTGTAGCCGTTTCTGGATCAGGAGGCCTGGCTGCCACCTGCATCCCCTGGCTCAGCTGCTGGATGAGCTGCACTCCCAAGGTGTGGAGCGTGGTAAAAAGATGAGAGTTGCTGTAGCACAGAAGAGGAGAAGCAGCATTCGTTTAACCCATGGTGTGCCAGGGAGCCACAAAACCGTGTCCCATTCCCATCCTTTCCATGTTTGGACCAATACATAAACTGCTCTCCTATTTCTTTTGTTATCTTTTTTCACTGCTTTTCCTTTGTCGTCTCTTTGCCAACAGCAGTTGGAGTCATTTAGTTTTCCACAAACTCTTGTTTTTTCTGCTAACAGATAACCTGATCCCATCCCCTGGTAAAATGTTGTGTTCCTCATTTCAGTGGATGGGTCGGCAGGAAGGTCAGGAGCTGGAGGTGTCTGGTTGGTTCTTATTTCGAGGACAGCTTGTAATCTAATGGTGACATTGAAATGATAAATGGGTTCTGTGTCTCCTGATATGAATTGGTTTGGGTTCCCAGGGGCTGGTCCATGGTGTTGTAGGATTTGTTCTGGTGGCCGTTCATCTTTTCCCCATTTTTGGGCGCTCCCTCCAGCCGGGGCTGCATCAATTGACTGCTTTTGTCTAATTACATCATCAAATACTTGAATTCCAACTGATTTCCCTGAACTTGTTATAGCAAAAACCCCAGTGCTCTGATACTCCCTGTATAGCATAGAGAGTGCCAGCACATGTTGGAGTGGGCACAGGGATGATCCCCCCTTATTTTAGTGAAGTTTTCACAGCATTCTCCATTTGCTGTTTCCCTTTGCAGCTTCACCCATTTCTGTTGCAGAGTCAGAGATCCTCACCATGGGCTCTGCCTTCAGCTGTGCAGATTCCATCTGTGCAGGCAGGCAGAGCTTGGGGTGAGGGGCAGAGGGAATCAGCCCAATTCCTGCCCCAGGCAAGAAGAGGCAGGTCCATTGTCCCCACTTTGCCCCAGCAGTGTTAATTTGCATTTCTAAAGCTCCTCTGCTGGCTGCCTGGAATGCAGCTTCTCTTCCAGAGCAGCCTTCAGCAGTCTCACATGTGACCCCCCCCAAACTGCTGCTTTTTTTATTTTTTCCTTCAAATCATCTATTTACTGTTTATGAGTGAAAGGGTCACCTTTAAATCTCTTCTCGTTTTCCAAAATGCAACCTGAAGGTGAACATTGCAAAACCCAGACCAAAATTTTGGTATCTCTCACACAAACATACACAAAAAAATCCCAAGGCAATTAATTTTTTTCTACTTCTCCTCGGAGTAAAAACTCATTCTCTCATCCCTGACCCAAACCTAACCGGCAATATAGAAGAAGGATTATTACAAAAAATACTCTACTGCTATAAACTTTGCACTGAAAGTGCAGGAAAAACAAAACTCCACCAATTTGTTTAGTGTTAGAGTCAAGGCATTCCTTGATTCTGGCCAGGATCTGCAACAGAAATCATTCCATCCCCACATAGCCCGGGTGTGCAGAGAAAATCGTTCCATGACACGTGGGTTTAACTGGATTTTTCCCAAACTTGATACAGTCTGAACCAATCTAAATCCATTGGTTTAATGTTCTGCAGTTTCAAGTTGTGCAGTTTTTAGTATTTGGGTTCCTGTTGGACCCGGATTTCTTGGCTTCTGCTGTTCATCAGGTCGGAACTACTGGATTTCCTTCTCAGCCTTTTCCAGAGCAGGTGTCTCCAGCTCTGCCGGGGGCAGTGTCTGGGGTAGGTGTTGGTTGCTGTTTGCTGCTGGGCGTTATCTTTGTGGGAATCTTTTGGGCCATTCCCAGTGTGTTGAGATGTTAAACTCATCTCCATTGAGGGGTGGAACATCCCTTAGAAAAACCTTTACCATTTCTTTCCCCGAGGCCAAGGCAAACCAAGGCTGAGTAGAGAAATAAAATGTTAAAAATGTTAAAGTCTATGACCTGGTGTATTTTCCATCAGTGCAATCCCAGGCAGGGCAGTGTGTGAGTGTGGCTGAGACCCAGAGTGGAATTGTGCCGTTGTCTTCGCCAGCAGCTGTGGCAGTGCAGGCCCAGAAAGCACTGAAGCTGCAGCAGTGGCAGCAAGGATTGGCCCCGGTGGCTGGAGATGCCCAAGGAGGGTGCCCAGGCAGAGGATTTGAGCAGAGGATGTGTGGGCAGGCCCAGGGGCTTGCCCCGCTGTGGAGCCCTGGCTGCTGCTGCGCTGCCTTCAGTGCAGGCTCCGTGGGGGCCTCCCATGCTCCTGCTGCAGGCGGGAAGTGCAAATCTCCGGGGCTTCAGAGCCCTGGAGCCCAGGCTGAGGGGTCCCCCCGTGCTCAGCTGTGCTGGGGGCTGTTTCTGGCCTCAGGGACACTTGGCATGGGCCACGCCACTTGGCCACCAGTGGTGCTGCTTTGGCCTCCTTAGGCAGGGCCCGATGTCCTGCTTGGATGTTGGGAACAGCAAAGTGCCAAGGCAGGCTCTGTGCCAGCCCAGCTTCCTGTGGGAGAGATTTCACAAGAGACAGGACTCTGGCCACAGACTGCTTTAAATGTACATCCCTTATCCCCACCCTGCACTGGGTGGAGAATTACCAGGGTAAGGAATTCCCAAGATCAATTGCAAGGGAGAGAATTGAATATCTGCCCTGGGTCTGGCTCTTCTTCTTGCCAAAGCCAACGGCAAAAGCCGTACCCATGGCATCTTGGTTTACAGCCCTGACTCCTTCCCAGGGGCTGTTTGGGTGGGCTCTCCCGTGGCCAGGAGGGCAATGCCTCTGCCAGGTGCTTCTGGCCGACCCCGTCCCCTGGGTGCCGGGGCCCCCTTGGGCCCTGGGGTTGATCCCTGAGGGGCTGTAGGAGCTGTGCCATGGCCTTTGCCTTCAGCTTGGCCTTTTGCTCATCCCTTCTTGCATTCAGCTGCTGTGCCTTTGTGCCCAAGTGCTCCAGGGCCTTCTTCTGCCACTCCTGCAGCCGCGCTCACTGCCTGTGGGTGCTCATCCTCTGAGAGCTGCTGAGCTTTCTGCAAAATCTTTCCTTTCTCCAGCGACCCAAAGCAAATGCTTAATAGAAAACCCTGATCCTTCCATGTACAATCTGCATTTCCCAGATGTGTCTTTGTTTTCCTCCTTGTGCTCAGGGTCCCCTCCACAGCCCGTATCCCAGAGCCGGTCCCTGTCCTGCCGCAGTGTCCAAAGGAGGCCCCCCCGGCGGGCAGGGCCGGCAGCTCCACGGGGCCGGGCAGCGGCCGGGGCGTCCCGCAGGCTCCTGGGGGCCGGGGGCCACTGCCGGCCCTGCCCGGGGCTGGTGGGGTCAGGCAGCGCCCGGCGCTGAGCCCCGGCTGCCCCACAGCCCCGGCCCGGCCCTGCAGCTCCCCACAGGCCCCCAGCCCGTGCTCCCGGTCCCGCACCTCTGCGCCCGGTGCTGCCGCTGCCCACCACAGAGAAACCCCCTGACATCCTGACCTCCTTCTTTTCCTCTCCGGGAAACCCGGGATGGAAAGGATCAGGATCAGCTGGCAAATTCTGACCATAGAACAGTGCTCAAAGACATCCCAGTCCTTTGTATTTTTCTGTTCCTTCCCTTCTCCATCATCCTTTTTCTCACCACATAGATTGCTCCTGCTGCTTCTTGCCTTCACCATATTGCTGCACACTGCCCTTCACCCTATCCCTTCCCAGCACACCAACACCATCCATCCCCTGTTGTCCAAATCCCTTCTCCTCTTCCCTTATTGCCCCCCTGGGTGTCCATGTCCTTAATTACCTCTGGAGGAATGTGCAAACTACCTCAACATTCTCCCAAGGGACCCTTCAGAGACATTTTGGGATCATCATCCCTTTGGCCAGGACCCCTGCCTGGCTTTCCCTTTTCTCTCCTCCCTGGGTGCGCTGCCATGTTCACTTCCCAAAGATCCCAGTGCACTCACTGCTGAGATTTTCAGTGCTCTCTCCCTGCTGACTCTTCACAGACCCCCCTGATGTGTCCCTCGTCTGTCTCCTGGTCACTCCCGGGTCCCCAATTGATCCCCGGTGCCGCCGCCAGCCAAGGGAGCCGATCACCCAAAGTGGGTGAGGCACCTTCAGCTGCACTCCCTACCCGCCGTCCCTGACGGAGGAAGGAATTCCGGATGAGCCCCAGGGTGTGTGGGAAAATTGACATCAGCAGAGGTTTCTGTCCACAAAGCAGACAGAGGAGTCCTGTAAAAGTAATTTCATTCCTAGAAATGGGAGAGGCCATGGGACATTCCCCATGGGATCTCTGCAGTTGTTGGAGGACACAGCCTCCTTTTCATCCCAATTCTCCTGGCCACATCTCCCTCTCCCTTTCCCCACTGGCTGAAGTACTTGAGAGGTGCAGACTTCCCAATCCACCTAGTACATACTCCCTTCATATGCACCCCAGTATTGTATAGCAGAGGATATTCCTGGCTCTGTTAAGTCTTTGTTGTTCTTCGGGAAGTTCATGAATTGAGCAGGACCTTGGCTGAGCAGCAGTCTGTGTCATCAATTGATAACATTTCCTGAAACCGATGGCTTCTCCTGTCACTTCCTTATGCACAGGTCCCTGGCCGTATCTCGGAGCAGATTCACAGCATCTGTTTGTAAAGACACTTTCCTCTTGTTCCTTTCATGGGGGTCCCCCGTTTGCGGGACATCCCCCCTGGAGCAGGGTGTCCCCTCTTTGCTGCAGCCCCAGCCCTCAGGCAGAGCTCAGCCAATCAGAGCGCAGGGCGCTGATGACTCACCAGTTGCCAGGCAGACTCGCAGCTCCTAGCGTTCCCCACCTGGACCCCACCTGCGCCCCCCCCTCGGCCCCATCGCCCCCGCGAGGGGAATTTGGGGAGGTGGGAGTGGGGCAGCGCCAAGGCCGGGCCCCCCCGCGCTGTCCTGGCGGGAGCGGCTGCAGTGGGGACCGAGTGCGGGCGGAAGCGGCCGAGAGCCCAGCGCTGCCCCAGCCCGACCTGCCCCAGCTCCATCCCTGCCCCTGCGCTGGGATGCTGTGGGTTTGGGGGGAAGAGGGAGCCGGCAGTGGGTGCTGGGCCTGGGGGCAGAAGGAGAAGGGAAGGAGAAGCAGGGTTGAGGAACAAAATGGTCAAAGGATGGACGTGGCAGGAGAAGGTGGGATTGTGCAGGAGAAGGAGGAATAGCAGGAGGAAGAGGAGTGTGAGGAAGAGCAGAGTCACAGGAGGAGGAGCAGAAACAGGAAGCAGCACAAGGTTCCACCCCTCCCTGTATCTGCAGCCTCCCCCCAGCCCCAGGAGCGCTGCTCCCCCCACATGCAGCAGGTGACTGTGGAGGGGGATCCAGGATTTTCACGGGGTGAATCTTGGTGTTTCTGAGCTTGCTTGGGCTAAATGTTGTTGCTTTGGTTTTATGTGGCAGCTGAATCTTTATCTTTTGCAGGAGGTTTTTGCTGAATTGTGGGGTTTGGGATGTTTTTGATGTGTGTATTGAAGTTTGCAGGATTTGTGGGCTGAATCTTGGTGTTTTGGAGGTTCTTACGTACAAAAACTTACCAATGACTTCTAAGATGAACTTGGGCAGGGAGGAACCTCCAGTCCTAGTTGCGCTCCTCTTGTTTTTTCCCCAAACCAGGATTTGTCATTCTCAGGTTGTGGCTGGATGGAGGAGGAGGAAAAGCCCCAGAGATCCTGCCGGAGGAGGAGCTGCAACCCCAGCCCAAAGAGCTGCGGGGAGGAAAGAGCTCCCCTGAGCCAGGAAGGCGGCCGGAGATCCAGCCGGGGCTCGGAGTTGGTGGAGAAGGCTCATGGCAGGGAGAAACCTCGCAAGTGCTTGGAATGTGGGCAGGGTTTCAGCCAGAGTTTCAACCTGCTCCGGCACCAGAGGATCCACAGTGGGGAACGGCCCTACAAGTGTGGGGAGTGTGGGAAGGGTTTCAGCCGGAGCTCCCACCTGATCCAGCACCAGAGGATCCACACTGGGGAATGGCCGTATGAGTGCTTGGAATGTGGGCAGGGATTCAGCCACAGCTCCAAACTGATTGAGCACCGGAGGATCCACACTGGGGAACGGCCCTACAAGTGTGGGAAGTGTGGGAAGGGTTTCAGGTGGAGCTCCAACCTGATCCAGCACCAGGTGATCCACACTGGGAAACGGCCCTACGAGTGTGGGGAGTGTGGGAAGAGCTTTGGCCAGAACTCTATCCTTAGAAGACACCAGCATATCCACACTGGGGAGAGGCCCTACGAGTGTCCCCAGTGTGGGAAGAGGTTTCACACCAGCTCCAATCTCCTCAAACATGAGCGGATTCACACAGATGAGAGGCCCTTCCGCTGCCCCGACTGCAGGAGAGGCTTCAAGCACAACTCCAGTCTCACTGTGCACCGGCGCATCCACAGCGGGGAGAGGCCCTACGAGTGTGGGGAGTGTGGGAAGAGCTTCTCACAGAGCTCAAACTTGACCCAACACCAACGGAGGCACCACTAAGGGAAGCCCTGAGATAGTGTAAAAATTTAACAGGCTAGAAATCCCTTTGGATTTAGGTAAAATGTTCCTCTTTGTGCTTGCAAACATAAGTAAAATATGCTGTTATTCTCGTAACTGGAGCACAAGCAAAACTGCCCCAGCTAAAGAGAAAGAATGCAAATTTGTAAGCTAAAGAGATAAGAAAGACTCCTCCAACCTTGAAACAGACATCGCAGAGTGACCCAGGAGTTCTCTCTGTACTTTCTGAGAAAAAGTGAGTACAAGTGTAACTAGCTGTAAGTGTAAGGCAAAATCAGAAGAATGAATATGCATGAACCTATTGTGAAATTCTATGAATATGTAAATTAGCTAGAGTAATAAAAAAGAATCCGGAGTTTTCAGGGACACACATGGCCAGTGAAGGGAAAAGCCTGGCGTGCTCGCGGTGCTGAAATACATACCAAATCTTACAAATCTGTCAGAATTGTAAGGTTTTCATTTTCCACCTCAATTCACCCAGCGAGTGCCCCAAGTGAAAGAAGAGCTTCGAGTGAGGGAAGAGAGTGAGGGAAGAGCTTGCAGTGAGGGAAGAGAGTGAGGGAAGAGCTTGGAGTGAGGGAAGACAGTGAGGGAAGAGAGTGAGGGAAGAGCTTTGTGGGCTGCTCCAGCTCCATCCCCCATGGGAGGATCCAGGCTGGATGATCCCCAGTGACCCCCGTTGGGCAGAGCCCTGGTGCCCCCGAATGGGGAATAAAACAGAGAGGAAAACAATGGAGCTGATAAAGGGGCCGATATCTGAGGCCTGACTGAGCAGAAACTGTGGGAGACACAGACACAGTTTAAGTCTCCCTGGGCAAGAAGTGACCAAGCAACCTGTTGTGAGACTTTGTGATAAGATAATGTTCCCAGGTGCCGTGATGTCATGAAGAATGTGTAGGCAATGGGAAATTGTTAGCAAACATCGAGCCCTATCTGAGCACCACACAAGTAAAACCCTGTATAAACACCTGGTACCCTCAATGAAATTGGCTTCTGGTCTAAACTCAGCTGTCCCCGTCTCTCCATCGTGGATAAGCCCTGTTGTGGGTGATCCCCGTTGGGTGGGGGGAAGGTGTTGGAGGGATTTCTTTCCCTTCTGCTTGTGCTGCTGTGTTTGGTTGGTAATAAATTCCCTCCGTGTGCCCAGGCTGGGTCTGTTGTCCCCGTGCCGGTGCTCGGGGCGGGATCTCTGCCGTTGCTTCTCTCCAGTCCCGGGCCTCTCCTCAGCCAATGAGAGAACGCGGTGCACAAGAGTCAGCCAATCAGAGCGAGCGGGGCTGATGACTCACCAGTTGCCGGGCAGACCCGCAGCACCCAGTGTTCCCCACCTGGACCCCACCCTCCCTGCCCAGTCCCGGCCCCCGCGTGGGGTCCCCCCAAGTCCCTCCCCACTGCCCCCCATAACCTGGGCTGGGTTTAACTGGGAAGCTTTACAGGGAACACTGGGAGCAGTCAGGCAGGGGCAGAGAGACAGCAGGGTTGGGGGGACACACGACCCCCCCAAAATCAGCGTGGTGACGGAGCGGGGGGTCCGGGGACGGGATGCGGCTGGCGGCGGCTCAGGAGCTCTGTCGGCAGAGAAAAGGGGGTGACACCGGGCTGGTGGCTCCAGGGAAGGAGCACACAAGCTCCTAGAAGCTGAGCCCCAGTGCCAGGAAGACGAAGCCCAACTCGGAGCCCCCGATCCCTGACAGCATCTTGCTGCGGGCAGCATCCAGTGGCATCTCTGGGGGGCCTGCAGGAGTAAGGACCCCCCAAAACCTCTCAGAGACACCCCAAGCCCCTCCAAGTACCCTCCCGATCACTCCCATCCCACCCAGGACCCCCTGAAATCTCCCCCCAAACCCTTCCCGGTCTCCCCTAGACACACCAAAGCCTCTCCCATTCCTGTCAGGATCCCACCACCCCCTTCCAGTTTTCCCCTACAGCCCCAGGACCCCCAAACCCTGTCCCAGTCCCTTCCCAGCCTCACCAGGACTCACCCTGCCCCCTCCTAGTCTCTTCCCAGCACAACCAACCTCATCCCAACCTCTGCTTTTCCATCCCCAATCTCCTTCCAGCTCCTCTAGACTCACTCCAATCCTTCCCAGTCACACCCAGCACCCCCAAACTCCCTCCCAGTGTCCACCAGGACCCCCAGAACCCCATCCCACCCTCCCCAGCATCCTTGAAACCCCTTCTCAGCCTTTCCACTCCCCTGAGCCCCTCTCCCAGCTGAAACCAGGCTGTCTCCAACTCCCCCCCAGTTGCTCCCAGCACATCCCAGTGGCTCTGGCAGCGCCCCCAATTCCTCCCCTGTGCCCCAGTGCCAGCTCAGGGGGTGCTCCAGGCTGACGTGCTCCACCTGGCAGCTGCAGGTGAGCCTGCACCAGGGGGGTGTTTCCAGTAACACCAGGAGCTGGTAGGTCCAGTCCTTGTTGGGGACCATGTCGGTGGCCTCCACAGAGAGCTCCTGCTGGCCCTGGAACCACCTCAGCTGGGTGTGGGCAGGCTACAAATCCATCACGGAGCAGCCCCGGCTGGGAGCTCGAGGGCACCAGCAAGATGGGCACGCTTGGGGACACTGGGAGAGAGCGGGGAAAGACTGGGATCAGCTGGGGGGAACTGGGAGAGAGAGGGGAGGGATGGGGTGGACTTGGGAGGGATTGGGAAGGACTGGGGTGGCACTCAGAGAGATGGGAGGGGATGGGGGCACTGGGAGGGAGGATGGAGGTCTAGGAGTGAACTGGGAATGGACTGGGAGGGACTGGGGCGGCACTGGGAGGAACTGGGAACGAAGTGCGCGGCACTGGGAGGCCGAGTCCAGTGCGGGGCGCTCGGCGCTGCGGGTCTGCCTGGCAACTGATGAGTCATCAGAGACACGCGCTCTGATTGGCTGAGGGGCGGCAGCACCACGCTAGGCTGAGATGGACAGCCGGGAGGCACTGGGAGAGACTGGGATGGACTGGGAGAGCCAGGGGGGTCAGTGGCAGGGACACAAGGTCTCGGGGATGGGCACAAGGAGGGCTGAGGGCTCTGGGCCGATTCCAGGGAGGTTTTGAGGGGCTCCAGGGTCAATGCCAGGGCAGGGCCGAGGGGACACGCTCTGCCCCGCGCTCACCTCGGCGCTCCGTGAGGAACGGGCTGAGATACTCGTGGTTGTACCGGCACAGCCAGTCCGCCGCAGCCCTTTTTTGCTCCATAACGTCTGGGTCGCTGTTCCAGTACCTGGCTGCTGTCTCCCCATAGGGGGTGAACCCCAAAAAGTGCCCCACGTCGCAGTCGAACATCGCGTACTGCTCCCGATTGTAGATGAACCTGCTCAGGTACCTCACCTTCTCCGTGCCGTTCATGAAGTGACACTCGGACTTTCCCACGTACTGGAACACCCCTGTGTGTGCAGGACACAGGTCCGGGGGTGCCCCCCCAGCACGCCCAGAGCTCCGGGATCCACCCCGGATCCCCACTCCGCACCCCCTGTGCCCCAAGGCCGCCATGGATCCCTCCTGCCCGAGCTGCCACTTCCTCTTTTCCACCCTTCCACACTTCCCCTTTCACATCCTCTCCCCTCCGACTTTCAGCCTCTCCCCAGATGAGTTTTGGGGTGCCATTTACTCCTTTTCCTCTTTCCCAACCTTTTAAACACAATTTCCCAAAAGCCAAGCCCCCCTTCCCGCTCAGTTTTGGGGTCCTACTCTCCCTTTTTCCCCACTTTCCCACCCTCTCCCACCCCTTCCTCACCTGCCCCCAATCCTCAGCCCCTCCCGCTCTTCCTTTCGGGGTCCCCTCCTCCTCCTGCCCCTGCAATTTCGGGCTCCCACCGCCCCCTTTTCCCCATTCTCCCCCCTGTCCCACCGCCTCCCGCCCCCCCCGCTCTCCCGAGAGCTCCGCGCCCGCAGCCGGGGGGGCTCCCAGCACCACCAGTGCCACCAGTACGGCCCCAGCTGCCGCCACTCGCCCCATGGCCAGCGCCGCCCAGGGAGCACCAGCCCCAGAGCGGCCGCGCTGCGCTGGCAGCACCAGTCCGGAGCAGCGCGGGCTCAGCAGCGCCGCGCGCTCTCATTGGCTCCGAGCACTTTTGGGCACCGATTGCCGAGGTTCTGCCACACAACCGATGACTCCTCAACTCCTCGCGCTCCCATTGGCTGCAGCGCGTTTTGGCTGCGTTTGGATTGGCTGAGCGGTTCCGGGACGCTGCAGCCCCGGCTGGGGCTTTTCCAGGCACGGGGAGCCTTGGGGCGCTGCGCAGCTGGGAGCTCAGCTGTGCCCAGAAATGTGTGCCCGGCTGCGCGGGGTCTCAGGGGTGCCCGTGGCGAGGGGTGACGCTGGCCCCATGCCAGGCACCCCCCAGAGCCGCTCTGTCCCTGCCCCCCGCAGCCGCACAGGGACAGCAAATGGAACCGAGGGTTCCTGCCTGGGGACAAGGAGCGGGAGAGATCCCTCAGCAAATCCGGCACGGACACAACTGACCCGGCCCGGGCACAGGGAGGGAATTTATTACCAACCAAATCACACCAGGACAAGGAGAGGGGAAAGAAATCTCTCCAACCCCTTCCCCCCACCCAACCGGGATCACCCAGAACGGGGTCACCGGGGCTCTGCCCAACGGGGCTCACTGGGGATCATCCAACGTGGATCCTCCCATGGGGGATGGAGCTGGAGCAGCACACGAAGCTCTTCCTGCACTCGAGGCACTCACAGGGCCTCTCCCTGGTGTGGAAGTGCTGGTGAGTGACGATCTCTGAATTCCACCTGAAGCTCTTCTGACATTCCAAGCACTCATAGGGCCGTTCCTCAGTGTGGATCCTGTGGTGCTTGGTGAGGTCAGAGGTCCCACTAAAGCTCTCCCCACACTCCCCACACTCACAGGGCCTCTCCCCAGTGTGGATGTTCTGGTGTTCCATCAGGGTGGAGCTCCAGCTGAAACCCTGCCCATATTCCAAGCACTTGTGGGGCTTCTCCCTGCCATGAGGCTTCTCCACCAGCTCCGAGCTCCGGCTGGATCTC
This sequence comes from Anomalospiza imberbis, assembly GCF_031753505.1. Classification (NCBI taxonomy): domain Eukaryota; kingdom Metazoa; phylum Chordata; class Aves; order Passeriformes; family Viduidae; genus Anomalospiza; species Anomalospiza imberbis. Next base: position 722,355 of record NC_089716.1, on the reverse strand, counting down.
CGGCTGCCTTCCTGGCTCAGGGCGGGAGCTCTTTCTTCCCTGCAGCTTCCTGGGCTGGATTTGTAGCCCCTCCTCCTGCAGGATCTCCGGGGCTTTTCATCCTTCTCCATCCAGCCACACCCTGGGAATGACAAATCCTGCTTTGGGGAAAACCAAGGTAGGAGCACCTTGGAGTAGAGGCTCCTCACTGCCCAAGTCCATCCCTAGAACTCAGCAGGAGTCTTGTGTTCATGGAAATCTCCACTATATCAAGGTTCAGCCCAAAACAACTCTCCCAGGAGTTCCTGATCTCTGATCTCTCCACTTTTGGCGTTCCAGAGGTTTCCTTTCCCTGGGGTGATGGGGGTCCAATGGCTCCAGGGGCTCCCCCTTCTCCGGCCTCCTGCTTAGGGATGATCCAGGGGGTTTTGGGGATCCATGCAGTCCCTTCTGCCCTGATGCTCTACTGTGAGGTCCCAGGGGTCTCAGGGGTCCCTCCTCTCCAGGCTCCCCCCCTTTCCAGCCAGCCGGGGGTCCCCCAGCTCCAGGATCATCCCTCTCTGCTCTCCCAACTCTGGGGGGTCCCAGGGGGTCCCCAGGACAATGTCCTCCCCCTGGTGGCCCTGGGCAATGGCCACGTGGACTCCCAAAGATCCCCCCAAGGGGCTCAGCTCTGGGGTCCTGCAAGATCCAAACCTACACACAAAGAGAGAAAAAATCCTCAGAGGGTTTATTTGGGGCTCCCAGACGATATTTGGGGCTCAATTCCACAATCTGCAAGCTCCAAACACACCCCAATAAAAAAAACCCTCTCAGGGACCCCCCGACAGATTTGGGACGAGCTCCCCCTCCCCTCTCACCTGCAGGATGAGCTGGGGGCGATGGTCCCGGGGCCAAGGGTACTGCGGCCACAGGGGGCACTGGAACCTCCTGTTTCTCCTCCTTTTCCTGCTCCTGCTCCTCCTCTTCCTGCTCCTCCTTTTCCTTTCTCCCTCCTCCTCCTCCTTCTTGATCCCACCTCCTCCCCAGTTCCTGCCTTCTCTATATTTAGAGTGGAGAACCTTGCTTGTTTTTAGAACGAGAACAAAGATCCCAGATGGAACACGGCTTGCTGGTTTTAGCCAGAAGTGTCAGTGACTAAAGGTCATGTTTCCTCTGCTTTGGTGCCGTCCTTGTTCCTCCTCAGTGTTCAGGCTGGGCTATGGGGTGTCCTTGTTTGCTGCATTTTCAGAGCTCCTCCTGGATCCTTTGGGCAACAGGCTGTGCCCTGGGAGGGCTCTTTGTGCTCCTTTGTGACACAGGAGAACCTTCCAGGCGGTTTCTGCGTGAGCTGCTGCTGTGATGTCACAGGAGCACTGCCACGTCCCCGAGGTGTTCCCGTTGCTGTGGCACACGGAGGCCTCAGTGTCCAGAGTGGCTCTGGGCACTGCTCGTTGCCGGAGGATCCTCCTGCCCGAGGCATTCTCAGCAGCCAGCCCAGCCCTGACGGGTGTCCTTCTGTGCTTGCAGGGCTACAGTCTGCAGACGTGTGCAGCGCAGCCAAAATGATCCAGCACGTGGCTGCTGCAGTTTGCACGCTGTACTCTGTGGCGTATGCGGGGTATTTTTTAACCCACTTGGCACGTAAGTCGAGGTTTTCCCTCGGTGCTGTGGCTTTGGGCTTGCTGTGTGCTTGCTGTTCTTCCTCTGGGCCTGAGCTGACTTTGTAACCAAATTGCCATGAAGACACCATTGCTTTGGGAGAGCTCCTGGCAGCAGCTGCAGCTGGAAAAGGGGGTGTCTGCAGCCAGCGGGGCGTGCTCAGCATTTGCAATGAGCCCTGGGGGGTTCTGTTCCCTCAAGCGGGGAGTCTGTGGCAGCAGAGCCTGGAACTGCCTGTCCAGCCAAGAGCTGACCCAGCCCAGTATTTTGTGCTGTTCTCTTGCTGTGCGAAAGGACTGTGGCTCCTGGAGGGACGCTGTGAAAGCAAAATGCTCTCTCAGGGTTGCCTTGCTCTGGGGCATTTCCCACCACAGGCAGTTTTTTTCCTGACAGCATCTGGTTCATGTTCCCTCTCCCGTTGCAGGGCACCTCATGAGTGGATCCCGAGCAGCTCCTCCTTCGGTGAGTGGGAAAGGAACCTTTGGTGTTTGGAATTGTGCAGCAAGTTGTGAGCTCGACATGTGGCAGCCATGTGCCCGCCTGGGAGGCTGAAGGAAAGTTCCTGTCAGTGTCCTTGCAGCAGCAAAGGGATCCCTGGGACTTTTCTCCTTTTCTGCTGAAGAGCTTTTGAAGAGCTGCAGGTCTGGTTTTGCAGGCAGAGCATTGCTTGCAGGCTCAAGCCATGGTGGAATATGGAATTCCCAAGAATAAGGGGCAATGTGGACTTTAGCCCATTGTTAGTTTGAACAGCTCCCAACCCAATTTCTGCTTAGTGCAGCTGGATGTGCAGCTGAGGGTAACTAAGGTGATAACTGAGACAGAACTTCCCATCCCTCACGCTGCCGTCTGTCCACAGGGCACAAAAGCGGCACCAGCACCTCCTCTGGCTCCCTCTGCTTCCAAAGAGGAGGCCAAAGGGGAGGAAGGCAGCAGTGAGCTTCCCGCTGTTCCGGGGGACGATGGTGAACGTCCCTCAGTGCTGGGAGATGACAGTGAACTTCCCGCTGCTCTGGGAGACGAGGGCGAACATCCCGTGCTGTGGGAACACAACTGCGAGGCTCCTGCGGTGTGGGACAAGAACAGTGGACATCTCCTGGTGTGGGAGGAGGACGGTGGATGTTCCCTGGTGCGGGACGAGGAGGCTGAACTTCTCCCAGCATGGGAAGTGGACAGTGAACGTCCCCTGGCTTGCAAAGATGATGGCAAACCTGAAGCATTTTGGGAAGAGGACGGAGAACCTGCAGCGTTTTGGGAAGAGGACGGAGAAGCTCCCTGTGATTGGGAAGAGGACACTGAACCGCCCTCGGCTGTGGGATCCTGGGCTGAACATTCTGACAGCAGCACAGCCCTGCAGCCAGAGGGGAGAGGGGAGTGGTGCCTGATGCAGCTGAGTACGTCTGCTCTGTTCCTGTGTGCCAGAGCAGGGTGCTGTGTGTGTGTCTCGGCATCAGCTGCACCCAGTGCTGCTCTGCAGCTGAATGTGCCAGGGTCATTTCTTGTCCTTCCCCAGCTGAGACCAAGGGGCTGACGGCCCCAGGGAGGGGGGCTGCATTCTGGCTCTGCTGCAAGGCGGGGTCTCACTCTGGGAGGGAGCGTCTTCCACGTGGTTTCTTTCAGGGAACACCGTGAGCCTGGCGGAGCCTGCCGAGAAATACCTGGAAGTGGAGCACATTGGCCAAGGGTAAGTGCACGGCAGTTACTTCTGCACAAGCAGGCCCAGGTGTTGTGCTGGTGCAGGATCAAGTGAGAAGTCAGGAGAGCTCCAAACACCTCCAGACACTGGGGTGCCATCCTGCTGTCCCTCAGTCCTGATCAGAATTGATACCTGTGCTCAGAAGGCACCGTCAAAGGCCCCTGAGGCTGGCAGTGTCCTGCCTGCAGCAAGGAGCAGGACCTGGAAGATCTTCTGTCCCTGGAATTGGATTGCCTAAAAGAGCCACTCACCATCTGGTGACTGTCAGAAAACAGTTCTCAAGGAGATTTCTTTCAAATATTTTGCTTCAAAAAATATCCTCGGGTTAGGATTAACGACCTAATGGTTTAGAAACAGAAACCAGAGCTGAACTAATAAGTGCTCTATTCTAGCACAGGTAGTAGAGCCCATACATTCAGTAACAGACACAGAGCTGATGCACTCTGGGGGAAAATGCATCACCTGCCTGATGGCAGGGCCCTTGTGGATCCTGCAGGTCTTAGGCAGGAAATGGAAAAGGATGGAATGCATTCTTTTCCAGTTCTTTAGACACCCATTGCTCACTTCAGGTTTTGAACTAACACAGTGCAGCGTGGACATTTGGGATTTGCTCCAGCCCAATTCCTTGGTGTTGGGTCTCAGTTATCTTTGGCACACCTTGCATGGCAGAGGGCTGGTGGCTGCTGCGCTGTTGTTGGAAGGGTCGATGCCCCCAGGTGTTTGTGGACGCTGCAGGCAGCAGAGATCTCCTGTCTGGGCTGGCTTTCACTGCCAGGGCCTAAAGCGCTGCTTCTTTCTTCTCTGCTGTTTTGTCTCCAGGGCTTTCGGAACTGTTTCTAAAGGACTCGACAGGGCCACTGGAGGAGAGGTCAGTGTCAACACGCCCAGCACGTCTGGCAGCTCTCCAGGGCTCTCCCCTCTGCTGGGAGCTGTGGCTGCAGCTTTGGGGGCCAGCAGAGCTTTCCTGCACAGGCTGCTCCTCTGCAGGCAGAGCCATGTCAGCCTGCAGAGCACAGCTGGGACAGACTTGGTCCTTCTGAAGTGCCCAAAGGAATGCAAGGAGGGCAATGGATGTGTGTGTTTGCTTTGTTGTGCAATCCCAACCAGAGCAGTTGCATCTGAAATCATGACCAAATCCCGAAGAACTGCTAAAGGGTTCCCGGCTGTTTTGCTCTGTTTGCACAGAACCAGAATTACCTCCTGCTTGCAAAATGTGTTTGAACAATAATGAGAGTGTTGAGGCCATTTGAGAAGACTGTAGGTGCAGAGAATGTGGTTAGAGCTTGGAGGCTGACAGCTGAGGGGCCATTTCTGCAGGGCTTGCAAGGCCAAATGTCTCTGGCCATGTGTCCTGTAAGCAGCCCCCAGCGAGCAGAGCAATGGGCTGTGGGAATGGCACTTGCTGAGCTCTGGTGTCCCATCCCAAGGCAGTTGGGCACAGCCCGGCTCCGTCGCTCCAAAAAGACTCGCTCCGTGTTTGCTGCGGCCTCCTGCCACAGACTCCTCCAGTTAAAGGTCTGCAATGTCCCTTCAGGTGGCCATAAAGAAAATGAGTCTGAGAGGGCAGAACAGGGAACGAGCTGTGAATGAGCTCCTGCTCCTGAAGGACAAGAAGAACCCCAACATTGTCAGCTCCTTGGACAGGTGAGTGCTTCAGGCCTTATCCCGTGCCCGGGCCCTGCCTTAACCTTTCCTGGCATCCGTAGTCTGTAGCCTGTTTTGAAAATGCCTGACCCAGATGTATTTTCCTAAATCTACAGCCTGGCAGTTCGCTCCCTCCATGTGCTTTTGTTGCTTTGGTTTGGTTTTCCCTTCAAGTTGACCCTGTTTTCTGTGTCTTACAACAAGTGCTGGTAAACCACAGCAGAAATTATTTCCCTTGGCTTCTTCTTCCCAGCCCTTTCCCATTGCTGCAGATGCCAGGAAGACCAGGTTCTTGTTCCCAGAAATGCCTCGTTTGCCCATTTGTCACTGGCCTTGCCTGTTTCTGAAGGGACTTTCTGAAAGGTTTTCTGACCCCTTTTGTCCCAAGTGCTGCCCGGCCTCCTCCCCTGGATAACCCTGGGAGCTGTGTTGCCTTGTTCTGCAGGGAAGGGTGGAACTGCTGAGTTCAGAAGCTGAACCAGCTGGGGGCCAGTGTTGTGGTTCCACATTGATCTGGGCCTTTGCTAAACTGCATTTTTCACCTGCTTGACATCTCAGGCCTCTCCTTTCTCACAGGGGTCTCCTCCTTTAGACTGTGCAGATCCCAAGGGCTGTGCAGCCTGGCAGGAATGTCTCTCCATCGGATTCTGTCCTCATTGACAAGTGACCTGGCAACAAAACTCCACTCCAGGCTTTTCCATGGGGGAACTGAGCACTGCTCATTGGTCTCCATGCCACTGCTTTCCTCTTCCAGCTTCCTTGTCGATGGAGATCTCTGGCTGGTGATGGAATACATGGATGGAGGAACTTTGCAGGACGTTGTCAGACAGACACGCATGGCTGAAGGAGAGATGGCAGCTGTCAGTCGGGAGGTGAGGGATCCTGCCTGTGACTGCCATGCCTTGGACACGATGGTCCTTCCCAGTAGGGCGTGAGAGCAGGAGTGGCTCCATGCTCAGGGCTTTGTTTCTCTGTTGTTTTCATGAGCTGGAGAAGAAAGAGCCCCTGCAGTGAACGGCCTGCCAGCAGCACTGCACTTCTACTCTGTTCTTGTTCTCTTTCCTGCTGTTGTGGCACTCTCTGTCTGTTTTGGATTTGATGTGCTGTTCTCAGCTTTGCCTTGAACCGTTTGCCTGGAGCTTGTCTGCACTGCACTCCTGGCCTGTCACAGCAAAGTCGCTGCTGGCAGAATTCTAAACTGTCCTTTCTTGTGTGATATATTCTGGCCATTGGTTTTTACCCTCGTGTTTCTTGTTCTCTCTCAGTGTCTGCAGGGCCTGCATTTCCTCCATTCGAACCGGGTGATCCACAGAGATCTGAAGAGCTCCAACATCCTTCTGGGCATGGACGGCTCTGTCAAGCTGGGTGGGTGTTCCTGGCCAGGCACGGTGCTCCCGGGGTGCGGCTGTGGGGCTGCTTCCCAGTGACGGCCAGAGCCCCACAAGGGCTGCTGGGGGCACTGCCCGGCCCCTGCTGCCAGCTGAGAGCGGCTGCCCCTGCAGAGAGCTCAGGAGAGGAGCAGGCTGTCAGGGGTGCCTTTGCTCTGGGAATGGCCCTCCCAGAGGGGCAGGAGTTGGGATCTAAAGCTGCAAGGGAATCAGTACAAGCAACTGCATGAAAGCTGAGGGTTTCTTTAAGGGTCCAGTTCAGTTCCATCTTTCCTTGGCTACACCCTTGAGGACTTTTCCAGCTGACTTCACTGCTGCATTCTCAGACTGAGAGCGGGGAGTCTTTGTGCTTGGTTTCCTCATTCCAGCTGTCTTTGACAGTGTTTGTTTCTGTCCTCAGCTGATTTTGGCCTCAGCGCTCAGCTCAGCCCTGAGCAGGACCAGCGCAGCTCCATGGTGGGCACAGCTCACTGGATGGCCCCAGAAGTTGTCACCAGTTCTCCTTACGGCCCCAAGGTGGACATCTGGTCCTTTGGAATTGTGACCATCGAGATGGTGGAAGGAGAACCTCCTTACTTCAAGGAAACGAGGGCCATGGTAAGAGGCCAATTCTCCCGTGGTTGCAGAGGCCTGTGAGCACAGGGTGACCCTGCACTGGGAGCAGCAGCTGGAGGTTTCTGCACATGGGGAAGGGAATTCCCAGAGGACTGGAGCCTCAACACAGACACATATTCTGCAGTCTCCAGACACAATTCGCTTTGGGATTTACGTTGTTGCAATTCTTCTGGCTGTGAGGATGACCTGAAAATGTGAAGCAAGTGCACCAACTCTTTACAATGGCTGTGGCAGCACCAGGGTTTGGGTTTTTTGGTTGGCATAGAAAAATGAGCTGTGAGCAGCATCTCGGCCAGGGAGGAAAGTGCCCCTGGAGCTGGGGCTGGGAAGCCGGGGTCGATGTGAGCACTTGTGGGTGGGAAGGAAGCTGGCAGAGCGCTGAGTTTGCTTTTCCTGCAGGCTCGCGCTCTGATCCGGCAGAACGGGACCCCGCAGCTGCAGGAGCCCAGGCGCCTGTCGGCTCTGCTGCGGGACTTCCTCGAGTGCAGCCTGGAGCCGGACGAGGAGCGGCGCTGGTCTGCCCAGGAGCTGCTGCAGGTGAATGCCAAGCGGCTGCAGGGGAAGCAGCAGCGCCAGGGAGGGGTTTTCTTGTGGGGCCCCCTCCGATGGTCTCCGGTCTCGCTGCTTTCCACACGCAAAGCAAGCAGAATCCTCACCTGGTTTGGCTTGGCAGGGGCCTTTCGAGGTCATCTGCACCTGGGGCCCCACAGCGAGCAGGGCCATCTTCAAGCAGCTCAGGTGGCTCAGAGCCCTGCCTGACCTGAGCTTGGATGTTCCCAGGGAGGAGGCACCTCCCACATCTCTAGGCACCTTCTGTCAGTGCTTCCCCACTCTCCCGCTGAAAAAAATTCTGTCTCAGATCTCATCTGAGCCTGCTTCCCTCTCCTGAGTTTCAGACCATTTCCCTTTGTCCTGTTGCAACAGAGCCTGTGAGGAAGTTGACTCTGGAAAGTAACGGTTCATTTCTTTCTTTTTTCTCCTTTGGGCAGCACCCATTTTTATCATCAGCCAAGCCTCTCTCCAGCCTGACCCCTCTGATCACCGCAGCAAAGCAACTGAGGCAGCAGCGGAGGAGATGATGCACTGGAGGACAGCGTTTAGTTACAGTAGTTAGTTAGGACAACTAGTTAGTTATGGTAGTTAGCAGTGCCAGTTAGTTATGGTAGTTAGTGGTGCTAGTTGGTTAAGGTAGTTAGGACAGCCTGTTTGTTATGGCTCTTATGACAGCCTGTTTGGTATGGCAGCTTTTTGAATAAAAACTCTCTTAAACCTCAACTCCCTTGACGTGTCCCTTCCTTCTCCCTGTGTGACTCAGCTGCCTGGAGCAATGTGAGGGGAGAGCGGGCCCAGCCTCGCCCAGAGCTGAGCCCCAGCAGAGCCCTGGCAGAGCCCAGAGCAGCCTCGGCATCTGCAGAGTCAGCCTGGAAGGAGGCGCTTGGAGCCTTCTCGGCTGCACCCGACTCTTGGTTACAAACTGTGTGTCAGGGCTCACCCCCAGATTGGGGTGGCCCTGAAAGATGGAAAAGTCTCTCCTCCAGCCTGTGCCTTCAAAGAAAGACTCAAGAGTCTTCAGTCCTCCTGTCTCAAGGGAGTTAATTGTGTGTTATCTAAAAGATTTTTTTCCTGAACTGCTGCGGTCCGTTCAGCAGGTCAGACAAAGGCACACACTGACTCCCAGGGGGCTGGTGCCATCTTTTATAACATCCATTACGTGTTAAATGTTTATGGTTTTACCCCAATGCCTATCACCTATATTGAATGGTGACTTTCTACACTAAACCAATCTGTGAGTGCCAACATCACCATGAACATGGAGGTTAGGAAGGAGAAAGAAGGAGGACAGGGCATGCCCAAGTCCCTTCATCTTAGAACTTCTGACCCCCATGTACAAAACTCAGACCCCTCTGTACAAGGCCTAAAACCCCCCTGTACAGCACTCAGAAGTTCTTCCTTTCACTTTGTGACTACTTCTACTATAATATCTAAACTTGTGTGATTTCTTGTTCTTCCTGCAAGGTTGGTAACTTGTTCCATGGGTCAGATTCAAAGCCACAGGGGTTTCCAGCTGCATGCCAGGGTCTCAAATGCTTCCGACCTGTGCCCGGAATATCCAAGAATGTCCAAGGGACATTGTGGGTTCCGACAAGAACAGGATAATGAGAAGTCAGTGAAGAGCCTTGAATGCAGCTTTCCCCACGCCTCCCTCCTTCCAGCTGCACCTCCTCCCCTGGCAGTGCAGGAGACAGGGAATGGGGCCGTGCTCAGTTCATCCCCCGTGGCTTCTCCCTCTGCCCAGGGACAGGAGTCGTTCCCCTGCTGCAGCCTGCGGTCCCCCCCACTGGAGACTTCTCCAGGAACTTCTCCAGCCGGAGTCCATCCCCTGGGGCACAGCCCCCCTCCAAGTTTTGCAGCGTGGGTCACTGTGCCACGGGGTCACTCCTTCCAGGACAGGCTGCTCCAGCGGGGGCCCCTCTGTCCACGGGGTTACAGCCTCCTCTCAGGCATCCCCGTGCTCCAGCCTGGCTCCTCCAGGGGCTGCAGGGGGATCTCTGCATCCCCATGGATCTGCAGGGGGATCTCTGCAGCCCCATGGATCTGCAGGGGGATCTCTGCATCCCCATTGTTATAAATGAATCAGTCAATTTAATAATTAGAGGAATTTATTAAATCAAGTCAAATAAAAATTGGAAAAGCCACAAGCAAAACAGCGCCCAGCCAGGCGATCGGAGCGGGTTTCAGGCTATACAGCCCCGTACCTCTGGCAGTTCACAAGGTACTGATTCCATAGGGTTTTATTTATATTGCTTTCAGACGTAGTAGGACTCCTGGGGGGTCTTCCTGTTCCCTCTTGTCGGTCTTGCCCCTTTCCACATATTAATCCATGTTTTCTTGTGCAGAGTTTTTCCTGGAATACTCTGCTGAAGTCTCGTTAGATGGCAATCCTCTCGAATATCTTGTTCTGGCCATGAATATTCATCTTATCAGTTCAATGCTTATCTTCTAGATGGAATAATCCTTCAGAGTAACCATCCTTTGAGACAGGAATTCATCTTGTATCTATTGTTCTTTCTGTCACTTGATTCCATTTAAAAAGATACTGTATTTTTTTTAGTCCTGAGCACAATTTATTTTAAATTATATATTACACCCATGGATATGCAGGGAGACCTCTGCATCCCCATGGATCTGCAGGGGCATCTCTGCAGCCCCATGGATCTGCAAGGGGATCTCTGCATCCAGCACCACCGTCTTTGGAGGCACCAGGAATAGGCTGAGCTCTGCCTGAAGCTCTTCTCACATTCCCCACACCCTTCCCGGCACAGGGAGGGTTTTCCCTCCTCACAGCTCCCCGGGCTGGGTTTGCAGCCCCTCCTCGTGTGGGACCTCTGGGGCTTTTCCTCCCCACTGCATTCCTGCACCGTGGAGCCATTCCAAATGGCCTCTTCCACGAGGTTCTGTGGCAGGGATTTGTTCTCCCTGGTCTCTGTCCGCAGCTCAGTGCCTGGGGCCGGAAGGACAAGGAGAGTTAGAAACAGGGAGAAGGGGAAAGGGAAAGGCAGGAGAGGAGGGAAGAAGAAAGAACGAGGGAGGAAGGAAATGGGAAAAGACGTAGATGGATGAAGGAGAGAATGAGGAGAGGAAGCAGGGCAGAGAAGAAGATGGGATTTGCCTCTGTGCCAGAGGGAAGGGGAAGGAGATCCCCACAATCCATCCCTGGCAGGACGGCGTCAGCAGCGAGGTTGTCCTGCAGCCAGGGGCGATGCTGGGCTGGGAGATGGAGCAGGAGAGAGGGGCAAAGGGGCAGTGACTTCCTCCTCACCTGCCTGGCTGTCCCAGTCTGTAGCGTCCTGGCACTACCAAGGCCCTTGGAGCGTCCGGCACTGATGAGCCCGAAGCTCACGGCGACTTTATAAAGCTGACAAAGTAGGCAGGATGGGTCTTTGTAGGATCTCCAGCAAACTGGTTTATTGGAACAGGAACAGGGCACAGAGCTGAACAGGCTCCAGGGACAAAGACAGGCTGCAAGCTGAGGGCAAAGGGGGTTTTTATATGGGGTAGTGAGGGTGGAGCTGAGGGTCAGGGTCCAATGGATATGGGGGAAAATGGTGCAAAGGAGGGGTTAAGGGTCGTGTCAGCTAATAGGGAAACAGAGGCAGGGAAATGCAGTAAACTTGGGCCAGTGGAGGGACAGAGAGAGGAGAACATTCTAGGGACTAACCAAAATAGGTGACAGGGGTTGAACTGGGGTAATTAGGCCAACGGGCCAATGGGGTAACATAACTTTACAGAAATCAGCATGTGCCTGCAAAGATCTATGGGAGAAGCAAGCTTCTCCCCATAACCTTGAAATCTATTCTTGTTTGGGACCAGTCCTCCAGAGCTGAGGGACTGAGATTCTGATGGTAGGCTCCTGGGCCTCCACAGCAGTGCATCTTCCTTTTCCTTGTTTTCATTGCAGCATCATTCTCCTCCACCCAGATGAAATTGAGGATTGGCAATGGCTTGCAAGAAAGCAAGGGGTGAGTACCTTGGGTTTGGTGAGAAATGAGCCTCATGCTTTAGAATTTTTAAAACTTTAAGAAGGCATAATTAGAGACAAATCAATAACAGCAGTGGGTGCTTGGCAATGGCCAGAGGCACACTGGTTAGCCATAGCAACTCTTCTTATCTATTTTTTCCATTGTATTGTTCAAAAACAGATTGATAAAGATTGTACACATTGAAAGATTTCTTTGAACTCGTTTACTTGTTCCAGGAACTCTTGATGTTGGTTTGACCCCCAACCGCCTTTCTAGAGTACGTGCAGGAATCGTTGATTGTTGTTCTGAGGGTTGTGTGTCACTTCCTCACAACAGCCCCCTGATCCCTGGTTTCAGCTGTGAGTCTGCAGGCCCCAAGTTGGGCAACTCCCTGGGGGCTCCCCTGGCAGGGGAGACCCTCCTGGAGCAGTTCTGTGTCAGGAAGGAGAGATGCATTGGACTTCTTTGGTCTTCAGCTTCTGTTTATTGTTACCTTATCAAAACTTCATCACACTGTCTGCACCAGACTCTGCGTGCAGGAAAAACAGCAAAAAATGGCCAACAATCTCTTGTTACAAGGCATTTTAAGTCTAATCAAAAACTAAGCTACCCAGTTAAGAAGGGACACCGAAATTATTTTCCTTTCTAACCCAATAACTGAGCCCTAAAGACCCGGATTTTTCATGTGGATTTTTCTACCCATTTACAAGATACCAGCTAAAGGCAAGAAGAAAGAGGAAGAAGAAAGAAGAAGGGAACTCAAGACAACACCCTATATCCTCCATCTTGAACCCATCTATAACATACTAAAAATCCTAAAACCTAAATGTCTCACCCATGTGAAATACTACAGTAGTCTCTACAATTCTCTACAATCTCTTTCACACTTTTGTGGTTTCTAGTTTACCTTGAGGCTTTGGAAGTTTTCTCCATGAACGAGGGTCAAAGTCAATGCTCCCCTGGGGGTCAGGACACCCCAGAGCAGACAGAGAAATATTCCCAGTGCCCTGGGTTTCCACATCAGCAGGCGACAGTTATTGACAGTCGAAGGGTCAGCGGCAGGGGTCCTCATCACACCCGTTCCTTAAATGTTATCTGGCCATGCAGACGGTTTTAGCTACTTCCACAAGTACTTTAAATCAACATTAGCTGTTTCACAAATATCTCTGAGTTGTTCTTGTCAGTTAGTTACAAAAATAAAAGCATTAGTTATTATTTCACAACTGCAGCAACTTCTGCAAAAGTTAACATTCTAATGCAAAACACGTAGCATCCACTTCAATACTTTGCAAAAGCCAAAACTATAATGTATGTTTTTCACACTGTCCACAAACTAAAATATCATCCATGAATGATGTTCTGAGGATTTGAGCGACACAGGGGACAGCGCAATGGCCACAAAGAGCCGACAAATTGTACGACAGCAAAAGCAGTTAAAAGTGATTACAAACTGTAGTGTATCAAAATCAGCTCATCTTTCATGTTGTGATTAGGAATAATTTGCAGAAGTCAAGACATAATAGCAAAAGCCACCGACTACATAGTTCTTTATAACAAACCCAGGGCAGGTTTTTCCCTTGCATGGAGCACTTGGGCCTTCCCCGGGCCCCTTCTGCCCTCTTGCAGAGCCGGTGGCATTTTCCACCACCCACAGTTTGTAACCAAGAGTCGGGTGCAGCCGAGAAGGCTCCAAGCGCCTCCTTCCAGGCTGACTCTGCAGATGCCGAGGATGCTCTGGGCTCTGCCAGGGCTCTGCTGGGGCTCAGCTCTGGGCGAGGCTGGGCCCGCTCTCCCCTCACATTGCTCCGGGCAGCTGAGTCACACAGGGAGAAGGAAGGGACACGTCAAGGGAGTTGAGGTTGAAGAGAGTTTTTATTCAAAAAACTGCCATAACAAACAGGCTGTCCTAACTACCTTAACCAACTAGCACTACTAACTACCATAACTAACTGGCACTGCTAACTACCATAACTAACTAGTTGTCCTAACTAACTACTGTGACTAAAATCTGTCCTCCAGTGCTTCAGCTCCTCCGCTGCTGCCTCAGTTGCTTTGCTGCAGTGATCAGAGGGGTCAGGCTGGAGAGAGGCTTGGCTGATGATAAAAATGGGTGCTGCCCAAAGGAGAAAAAAGAAAGAAATGAACCGTTACTTTCCAGAGTCAACTTCCTCACAGGCTCTGTTGCAACAGGACAAAGGGAAATGGTCTGAAACTCAGGAGAGGGAAGCAGGCTCAGATTAGGTCTGAGGCAGAATTTTTTTAGCAGGAGAGTGGGGAAGCACGGACAGAAGGTGCCTAGAGATGTGGGAGGTGCCTCCTCCCTGGGAACATCCAAGCTCAGGTCAGGCAGGGCTCTGAGCCACCTGAGCTGCTTGAAGATGGCCCTGCTCGCTGTGGGGCCCCAGGTGCAGATGACCTCGAAAGGCCCCTGCCAAGCCAAACCAGGCGAGGATTCTGCTTGCTTTGCGTGTGGAAAGCAGCGAGACCGGAGACCATCAGAGGGGGCCCCACAAGAAAACCCCTCCCTGGCGCTGCTGCTTCCCCTGCAGCCGCTTGGCATTCACCTGCAGCAGCTCCTGGGCAGACCAGCGCCGCTCCTCGTCCGGCTCCAGGCTGCACTCGAGGAAGTCCCGCAGCAGAGCCGACAGGCGCCTGGGCTCCTGCAGCTGCGGGGTCCCGTTCTGCCGGATCAGAGCGCGAGCCTGCAGGAAAAGCAAACTCAGCGCTCTGCCAGCTTCCTTCCCACCCACAAGTGCTCACATCGACCCCGGCTTCCCAGCCCCAGCTCCAGGGGCACTTTCCTCCCTGGCAGAGATGCTGCTCACAGCTCATTTTTCTATGCCAACCAAAAAACCCAAACCCTGGTGCTGCCACAGCCATTGTAAAGAGTTGGTGCACTTGCTTCACATTTTCAGGTCATCCTCACAGCCAGAAGAATTGCAACAACGTAAATCCCAAAGCGAATTGTGTCTGGAGACTGCAGAATATGTGTCTGTGTTGAGGCTCCAGTCCTCTGGGAATTCCCTTCCCCATGTGCAGAAACCTCCAGCTGCTGCTCCCAGTGCAGGGTCACCCTGTGCTCACAGGCCTCTGCAACCACGGGAGAATTGGCCTCTTACCATGGCCCTCGTTTCCTTGAAGTAAGGAGGTTCTCCTTCCACCATCTCGATGGTCACAATTCCAAAGGACCAGATGTCCACCTTGGGGCCGTAAGGAGAACTGGTGACAACTTCTGGGGCCATCCAGTGAGCAGTGCCCACCATGGAGCTGCGCTGGTCCTGCTCAGGGCTGAGCTGAGCGCTGAGGCCAAAATCAGCTGAGGACAGAAACAAACACTGTCAAAGGCAGCTGGAATGAGGAAACCAAGCACAAAGACTCCCCGCTCTCCGTCTGAGAATGCAGCAGTGAAGTCAGCTGGAAAAGTACTCAGGGCTGTAGCCAAGGAAAGATGGAACTGAACTGGACCCTTAAAGAAACCCTCAGCTTTCGTGCAGTCACTCTTACTGATTCCCTTGGAGCTTCAGATTCCAACTCCTGCCCCTCTGGGAGGGCCATTCCCAGAGCAAAGGCACCCCTGACAGCCTGCTCCTCTCCTGAGCTCTCTGCAGGGGCAGCCGCTCTCAGCTGGCAGCAGGGGCCGGGCAGTGCCCCCAGCAGCCCTTGTGGGGCTCTGGCCGTCACTGGGAAGCAGCCCCACAGCCGCACCCCGGGAGCGCCGTGCCTGGCCAGGAACACCCACCCAGCTTGACAGAGCCGTCCATGCCCAGAAGGATGTTGGAGCTCTTCAGATCTCTGTGGATCACCCGGTTCGAATGGAGGAAATGCAGGCCCTGCAGACACTGAGAGAGAACAAGAAACACGAGGGTAAAAACCAATGGCCGGAATATATCACACAAGAAAGGACAGTTTAGAATTCTGCCAGCAGCGACTTTGCTGTGACAGGCCAGGAGTGCAGTGCAGACAAGCTCCAGGCAAACGGTTCAGGGCAAAGCTGAGAACAGCACATCAAATCCAAAACAGACAGAGAGTGCCACAACAGCAGGAAAGAGAACAAGAACAGAGTAGAAGTGCAGTGCTGCTGGCAGGCCGTTCACTGCAGGGGCTCTTTCTTCTCCAACTCATAAAAACAACAGAGAAACAAAGCCCTGAGCCTGCAGCCACTCCTGCTCTCACGCCCTACTGGGAAGGACCATCGTGTCCAAGGCATGGCAGTCACAGGCAGGATCCCTCACCTCCCGACTGACAGCTGCCATCTCTCCTTCAGCCATGCGTGTCTGTCTGACAACGTCCTGCAAAGTTCCTCCATCCATGTATTCCATCACCAGCCAGAGATCTCCATCGACAAGGAAGCTGGAAGAGGAAAGCAGTGGCATGGAGACCAATGTGCAGTGCTCAATTCCCCCATGGAAAAGCCTGGAGTGGAGTTTTGTTGCCAGGCCACTTGTCAATGAGGACAGAATCCGATGGAGAGACATTCCTGCCAGGCTGCACAGCCCTTGGGATCTGTACAGTCTAAAGGAGGAGACCCCTGTGAGAAAGGAGAGGCCTGAGATGGCAAGCAGGTGAAAAATGCAGTTTAGCAAAGGCCCAGATCAATGTGGAACCACAACACTGGCCCCCAGCTGGTTCAGCTTCTGAACTCATCAGTTCCACCCTTCCCTGCAGAACAAGGCAACACAGCTCCCAGGGTTATCCAGGGGAGGAGGCCGGGCAGCACTTGGGACAAAAGGGGTCAGAAAATCTTTCAGAAAGTCCCTTCAGAAACAGGCAAGGCCAGTGACAAATGGACAAACGAGGCATTTCTGGGAACAAGAACCTGGTCTTCCTGGCATCTGCAGCAATAGGAAAGGGCTGGAAAGAAGAAGCCAAGGGAAATAATTTCTGCTGTGGTTTATCAGCACTTGTTGTAAGACACAGAAAACAGGGTCAACTTGAAGGGAAAACCAAACCAAAGCAACAAAAGCACACAGAGGGAGCGAACTGCCAGGCTGTTGTTTTGGGAAGATACGGCTGGGTCAGGCATTTTCAAATCAGGCTACAGACTACGGATGCCAGGAAAGGTTAAGGCAGGGCCCGGGCACGGGATAAGGCCTGAAGCATTCACCTGTCCAAAGAGCTGACAATGTTGGGGTTCTTCTTGTCCTTCAGGAGCAGGAGCTCATTCACAGCTCGTTCCCTGTTCTGCCCTCTCAGACTCATTTTCTTTATGGCCACCTGAAGGGACATTGCAGACCTTTCACTGGAGGAGTCTGTGGCAGGAGGCCGCAGCAAACACGGAGCGAGTCTTTCTGGAGCGACGGAGCCGGGCTGTGCCAAACTGCCTTGGGATGGGACACCAGAGCTCAGCAAGTGCCATTCCCACAGCCCATTGCTCTGCTTGCTGGGGGCTGCTTACAGGACACATGGCCAGAGACATTTGGCCTTGCAGGCTCTGCAGAAATGGCCCCTCAGCTGTCAGCCTCCAATCTCTAACCACATTCTCTGCACCTACAGTCTTCTCAAATGGCCTCAACACTCTCATTATTGTTCAAACACATTTTGCACGCAGGCGGTAATTCTGGTTCTGTGCAAACAGAGTGAAACTGCCGGGAACCCTTAAGTAGTTCTATGGGATTGGGTCATGATTTCAGATGCAACTGCTCTGGCTGGGATTGCACAACAAACCAAACACACACATCCATTGCCCTCTTTGCATTCCTTTGGGCACTTCAGAAGGACCAAGCCTGTCCCAGCTGTGCTCTGCAGGCTGACACGGCTCTGCCTGCAGAGGAGCAGCCTGTGCAGGAAAGCTCTGCTGGCCCCCAAAGCTGCAGCCACAGCTGCCAGCAGAGGGGAGAGCCCTGGAGAGCTGCCAGACGTGCTGGGCGTGTTGACACTGACCTCTCCTCCAGTGGCCATGTCGAGTCCTTTAGAAACTGTTCCAAAAGCCCTGGAGACAAAACAGCAGAGAAGGAAGAAGCAGCGCTTTAGGCCCTGGCAGTGAAAGCCAGCCCAGACAGGAGATCTCTGCTGCCTGCAGCGTTCACAAACACCTGGGGGCATCGACCCTTCCAACAACAGCGCAGCAGCCACCAGCCCTCTGCCATGCAAGGTGTGCCAGAGAAAACTGAGACCCAACACCAAGGAATTGGGCTGGAGCAAATTCCAAATGCCCACGCTGAACTGCTTTAGTTCAAAACCTGAAGTGAGCAATGGGTGTCTAAAGAACTGGAAAAGAATGCATTCCATCCTTTTCCATTTCCTGCCTAGGCAATCCAATTGCAGGGACAGAAGATCTTCCAGGTCCTGCTCCTTGCTGCAGGCAGGACACTGCCAGCCTCAGGGGCCTTTGACGGTGCCTTCTGAGCACAGGTATCAATTCTGATCAGGACTGAGGGACAGCAGGGTTGAACCCCAGTGTCTGGAGGTGTTTGGAGCTCTCCTGACTTCTCACTTGATCCTGCACCAGCACAACACCTGGGCCTGCTTGTGCAGAAGTAACTGCCGTGCACTTACCCTTGGCCAATCTGCTCCACTTCCAGGTATTTCTCGGCAGGCTCCGCCAGGCTCACGGTGTTCCCTGAAAGAAACCACGTGGAAGACGCTCCCTCCCAGAGTGAGACCCCGCCTTGCAGCAGAGCCAGAATGCAGCCCCCCTCCCTGGGGCCGTCAGCCCCTTGGTCTCAGCTGGGGAAGGACAAGAAATGACCCTGGCACATTCAGCTGCAGAGCAGCACTGGGTGCAGCTGATGCCGAGACACACACACAGCACCCTGCTCTGGCACACAGGAACACAGCAGACGTACTCAGCTGCATCAGGCACCACTCCCCTCTCCCCTCTGGCTGCAGGGCTGTGCTGCTGTCAGAATGTTCAGCCCAGGATCCCACAGCCGAGGGAGGTTCAGTGTCCTCTTCCCAAGCACAGGGAGCTTCTCCGTCCTCTTCCCAAAACGCTGCAGGTTCGCCATCATCATTCCAAGCCGGGCGACGTTCACTGTCCTCTTCCCATGTTGGGGGAAGTTCACCCTCCTCTTCCCAAGCCACAAGATGTCCTCTGTCATCGTCCCACGCCGGGAGATGTCCACTGTCCTTGTCCCACACCGCAGGAGCCTCGCCGTTTTGTTCCCACAGCGCGGGATATTCGCCCTCGTCTCCCAGAGCAGCGGGAAGTTCATTGTCATCTCCCGGCACTGAGGGACGTTCACCATCGTCCCCTGGAACAGCGGGAAGCACACTGCGGCCTTCCTCCTCTTTGGCCACTTCTTTGGAAGCAGAGGAAGCCATAGGAGGTTCTGGTGCTGCTTTTGTGCCCTGTGGACAGAAAGAAAAGGAGAAAACTCCCAGGGATCCCTTTGGTGCTGCAAGGACACTGACAGGAACTTTCCTTCAGCCTCCCAGGCTGGCACACGGCTGCCACATGCTGAGCTCACAACTTGCTGCACAATTCCAAACGCCAAAGGTTCCTTTCCCACTCACCGAAGGAGGAGCTGCTCGGGATCCACTCATGAGGTGCCCTGCAACGGGAGAGGGAACATGAACCAGATGCTGTCAGGAAAAAAACTGCCTGTGGTGGGAAATGCCCCGGAGCAAGGCAACCCCGAGAGAGCATTTTGCTTTCACAGCGTCCCTCCAGGAGCCACAGTCCCTTCACACAGCAAGAGAACAGCACAAAATACTGGGCTGGGTCAGCTCTTGGCTGGACAGGCAGTTCCAGGCTCTGCTGCCACAGACTCCCCGCTTGAGGGAACAGAACCCCCCAGGGCTCATTGCAAATGCTGTGCACGCCCCGCTGGCTGCAGACACCCCCTTTTCCAGCTGCAGCTGCTGCCAGGACCTCTCCCAGAGCAATGGTGTCTTCATGGCAATTTGGTTCCAAAGTCAGCTCAGGCCCAGAGGAAGAACAGCAAGCACACAGCAAGCCCAAAGCCACAGCACCGAGGGAAAACCTCGACTTACGTGCCAAGTGGGTTAAAAAATACCCCGCATACGCCACAGAGTACAGCGTGCAAACTGCAGCAGCCACGTGCTGGATCATTTTGGCTGCGCTGCACACGTCTGCAGACTGTAGCCCTGCAGGCACAGAAGGACACCCGTCAGGGCTGGGCTGGCTGCTGAGAATGCCTCGGGCAGGAGGATCCTCTGGCAACGAGCAGTGCCCAGAGCCACTCTGGACACTGAGGCCTCCGTGTGCCACAGCAACGGGAACACCTCGGGGACGTGGCAGTGCTCCTGTGACATCACAGCAGCAGCTCACGCAGAAACCGCCTGGAAGGTTCTCCTGTGTCACAAAGGAGCACAAAGAGCCCTCCCAGGGCACAGCCTGTTGCCCAAAGGATCCAGGAGGAGCTCTGAAAATGCAGCAAACAAGGACACCCCATAGCCCAGCCTGAACACTGAGGAGGAACAAGGACGGCACCAAAGCAGAGGAAACATGACCTTTAGTCACTGACACTTCTGGCTAAAACCAGCAAGCCGTGTTCCATCTGGGATCTTTGTTCTCGTTCTAAAAACAAGCAAGGTTCTCCACTCTAAATATAGAGAAGGCAGGAACTGGGGAGGAGGTGGGATGAGGAAGGAGGAGGAGGAGGGAGAGAGGAAGAGGAGGAGCAGGAAGAGGAGGAGCAGGAGCAGGAAAAGGAGGAGAAACAGGAGGTTCCAGTGCCCCCTGTGGCCGCAGCACCCTTGGCCCCGGTACCATCGCCCCCAGCTCATCCTGCAGGTGGGAGGGGGAGCTCGTCCCAAATCTATCGGGGAGTCCCCGAGAGGGTTTTTTTATTGGGGTGTGTTTGGAGCTTGCAGATTGTGGAATTGAGCCCCAAATATCATCTGGGAGCCCCAAATAAACCCTCTGAGAATTTTTTCTTTCTCTGTGTGTGTGTGTAGGTTTGGATCTTGCAGGACCCCAGAGCTGAGCCCCTTGGGGGGATCTTTGGGAGTCCACGTGGCCATTGCCCAGGGCCACCAGGGGGAGGAAATTGGTCCTGGGGACCCCCGGGGCAGATGAGAAGGGGCAACCCCTGGGACCCCCAGAGTGGGGGGAGCAGAGAGGGGTGATCCTGGAGCTGGGGGAACCCCGGCTGGCTGGAAAGGGGGGGAGCCTGGAGACGAGGGACCCCTGGGACCCCTGGGGATCTCAAAGTAGATCATCACGGGAGAAGGGACCCCATGGACCCCCAAAAGCCCTTGAATCATCCCTAATCAGGACACCGGAGAAGGGGGAATCCCTGGAGCCATTAGACCCCCATCATCCCAGGGAAAGGAAACCTCTGGAATGCCAAAAGTGGAGAGATCAGAGATAGGGAACTCCTGGGAGAGTTGTTTTGGGCTGAACCTTGATATAGTGGAGATTTCCATGGACACAAGACTCCTGCTGAGTTCTAGGGATGGACTTGGGCAGGAGGAGCCTCTATTCCAAGGTGCTCCCACCTTGGTTTTCCCCAAAGCAGGATTTGTCATTCCTAGGGTGTGGCTGGATGGAGGAGGAGGAAAAGCCCTGGAGATCCTGCAGAAGGAGAGGCTGCAAATCCAGCCCAGGGAGCTGCAGGGAGGAAAGAGCTCCCCGCCCTGAGCCAGGAAGATGGCAGAGATCCAGCCGGAGCTCGGAGCTGGTGGAGAAGCCTCATGGCAGGGAGAAACCTCACACCTGCTTGGAATGTGGGCAGGGTTTCAGCTGCAGCTCCACCCTGATGGAACTCCAGAACACCCACACTGGGGAGAGGCCCTGTGAGTGTGGGGAGTGTGGGGAGAGCTTCAGTGGGACCTCTGACCTCACCAAGCACCACAGGATCCACACTGGGGAACGGCCCTATGAGTGCTTGGAATGTCAGAAGAGCTTCAGGTGGAATTCAGAGATCGTCACTCACCAGCACTTCCACACCAGGGAGAGGCCCTGAGAGTGCCCCGAGTCCAGGAAGAGCTTCGTGCGCTGCTCCAGCTCCATCCCCCATGGGAGGATCCACGTTGGATGATCCCCAGTGAGCCCCGTTGGGCAGAGCCCCGGTGACCCCGTTCTGGGTGATCCCGGTTGGGTGGGGGGAAGGTGTTGGAGAGATTTCTTTCCCCTCTCCTTGTCCTGGTGTGATTTGGTTGGTAATAAATTCCCTCCCTGTGCCCGGGCCGGGTCAGTTGTGCCCGTGCCGGATTTGCTGAGGGATCTCTCCCGCTCCTTGTCCCCAGGCAGGAACCCTCGGTTCCATTTTCTGTCCCTGTGCGGCTGCGGGGGGCAGGGACAGAGCGGCTCTGGGGGGTGCCTGGCATGGGGCCAGCGTCACCCCTCGCCACGGGCACCCCTGAGACCCCGCGCAGCCGGGCACACATTTCTGGGCACAGCTGAGCTCCCAGCTGCGCAGCGCCCCAAGGCTCCCCGTGCCTGGAAAAGCCCCAGCCGGGGCTGCAGCGTCCCGGAACCGCTCAGCCAATCCAAACGCAGCCAAAACGCGCTGCAGCCAATGAGAGCGCGAGGAGTTGAGGAGTCATCGGTTGTGTGGCAGAGCCTCGGCAATCGGTGCCCAAAAGTGCTCGGAGCCAATGAGAGCGCGCGGCGCTGCTGAGCCCGCGCTGCTCCGGACTGGTGCTGCCAGCGCAGCGCGGCCGCTCTGGGGCTGGTGCTCCCTGGGCGGCGCTGGCCATGGGGCGAGTGGCGGCAGCTGGGGCCGTACTGGTGGCACTGGTGGTGCTGGGAGCCCCCCCGGCTGCGGGCGCGGAGCTCTCGGGAGAGCGGGGGGGGCGGGAGGCGGTGGGACAGGGGGGAGAATGGGGAAAAGGGGGCGGTGGGAGCCCGAAATTGCAGGGGCAGGAGGAGGAGGGGACCCCGAAAGGAAGAGCGGGAGGGGCTGAGGATTGGGGGCAGGAGAGGAAGGGTCGGGAGAGGGTGGGAAAGTGGGGAAAAGGGGAGGG